>NW_006921654.1:11458805-11519368 GCF_000298275.1 Orycteropus afer afer
CCTCTGGGTAGCTGGCTGTGACCAAGCAATGACCATAACCTTGATAAGGGCCTGATTTTACATCAAACATGATTTGATTGCTCTGCCCATGATTAAGACGGAGGAAAAACTGTAAGTTTTGGTTTGTCTGTCTGTCTGTCCCTCCCTTCCACCCAGCCTTGTCCTGGGTCAGTCTGTTCAGTTCCTGGCTCCGATCACTCACTAGCTCTCTGACCTTTACCTCCCAGTGCCACTGAAGTAGGAAGAATAATGGTGCCAAGCATGGAGGATCTAGGATTAATGCAGTGCTGTGCACAGAGCGCCAGGATCTGGGCCTGGCACATAGGAGTCACTCCAGAAAGGTGGGCTGCTGCCTTTTTGTTCCTTCCTTCTGTTCCTTCCTTCTACTTCACCCCCTCCCCCTGTCCTCCTGGGTGCCATGGAGAAGCCTACAATGCTTGGCACCCAGTGTGTCTTCCACTGTGAAAGCCGAAGGGGCTCCTTCAGAAGGACTGCCTGCGTAGCCTGCCCATCAGTGGGCCCTGCCAGGGGTGAATGGGATGGTACTGGCTGGAGCATGTGGGTGGTAAGCCTGTTATGTGGGAATACAGAGGCCAGTTCATTTCCCCTGATGAAATGCTGCTGTTCATGGGGGCCTTGGGAGTATTTCTCATCTCATCTTAGGTAAGGTGAGAGATGGCCGTTGCTCAGTGGCTCTTGTGGGAGCTCTGGTAGCATAGTGCCTAAGGCATTTGACTGCTAACCAGAAGGCTGATGGTTCAAACCTACTAGCCACTGCTCAGAAGGAAGATGGGGCAATCTACTCCTGTAGTGATACTGCCTTGGAAACCCAAGGAGGGCTCATTATGAGTCGGGTCTCGACGGCACATAACAACAACAACAGTGGCTCTTGTACCTTCAAATAAGGAAAAGGGAATGTGCTCCCATAGAATGAGAAATGATACCAATCCGACTGCCTTGGTAATTATAGTATTACATGTGTTAATTGCAGGCAGCAGAGCTGAAAACAGAGAAGGGGAAAGCAAAACTGATAAGAAAGCTTGTGGGAGGCCCTTTACCGCTGATTCCAGTACTGTCTGCCGGCACAGCACAGCTTCTGTGGCTTTGGCGCCGGGACCCTGGCCTCCGACAGAGGCAGCCTGTTGCCACACTGGGTCCCTTCCGTAGCTTCCTGCGTGGGGATGGCCTTCAGGAACTGCCACCCACCACAACCTTCCCTGGGGCTCTGGGTTTTTGTTCCTGGTCAGTGCCAGACATCCAGGCCTAGACTGTTGGTTGTCCCTTCTTGGTAGTAATCACAACCATGATGACTTATAGCTGAGACCTAGGAGTGGAGGGGAGGTAGTTAATTTGAAGAATTGTTTTTGGATTTTTGTCATTAAGAAGGTAATTTGAGTTCATTTTCATAAGCTCAAACAATGCAGAAGGGTTTCAGCTAAACAGTGACTGTCGCTTCTTCCACATCCAGCCCCATTCCACATGGGTGACGGGCAGCCGTCATGAAACATGGGGTACCGTTCAGACACCTGACTGTGCCACATGTCTGCATTTCTTTGCATTCTAAGACGTCACACTCTACAAATTGTTTCGCAACTAGCTTTTTTTTTTTTTTTTTAAATTGTGATTTGGGTGAAGATTTACAGAGCAAATTCACTTTCCATACAGCAATTCACATACACTTTGTCTCATGACATTGACCACAGTTTACCCAATGCAACAGCTCCCCTCCCACGTCCTCCCCACAGTTACCTCTTCCCAATGTCCATCCCTCCATGCACTCCTGCCCCCTGAGCTGTCTCCCTGTGCATAAGCAGCCCTTCTCTCTCCCATGATTGTTCTCTCCAAGGAGTGTATCTACCTCAGGTAAATGTTCAGCTCTTATGCCTGTCTTTTGTTTGGCTGGGAACCACAGGTATGGGTTCACTTCCAGACCTGAAGGGCAGCTAGGGGCCATAGTCTCAGGGGTTCCACCAGGCTCTATCGGACCAGAAAACCTGGTCCCCCCGGCTTTTTTTTTCCAAATGATTGTGAGTTTCGTTCCACATTGTTCTCCCTCTCTGTCAAGGATCTCCTACATAGTAGATCCCCTTCCAAGTGTATGACAGTGGTAGCCAGGCACCATCTAGTTCTTCTGGTGTCATAGTTGTATAGGCTGCAGATTGGATGGTGTACCAGTCACTAGGACTAATTTGTCTCCATGAATTTTGGTTTTCTTCATTCTTCTTTGAACTTTTTTTAATGAATATATAAGTAATTCAATTTGTGGAGAAGGTGGTGTGGGTTTGGTTCCAGACCACTGCAATAAATAAAGTGAGTCCCACACATTTATTGGTTTCCCAGTGTATAAAAGCATTGTTTACACTGTACTGTAGCCTTTTAAGTGGGTAAATAGCATGATGAAGAAGTTTGAAATATTGTGAGAATGACCAAAGTGTGACACAGGGACACCAAGTGAGCACATGCTGTTGGAGAAATTACACCGAGAGTTGCCACAAACCTTTAATGTTTAAAAAATTATCTCCACAGTGTCTGCGAAGCACAATAAAGTGAAGTGCAATAGAACAAGGTGGGCCTGTCCAGGGTTTACCCTGTTTTCTGGCTGCCTAATAGTCTGTTAGATGGACATTCCATAACTTACTGGGCAGACCTTTTAACCTTGAAAATAAGAGCATTGTTTGAAAGTCTGTGTGAGGAACCATTGGACACCTAGCCGCTCGTCTCTTTGCCAGGAAGGGCTCCCTGGGAGATGATTTTTGAGTTCAGTTTTGAGGTTTGAGGAATTCACCTGTCAGGATGAAAGCGTAGTTGTTTTGAGCAGGAGAGCAGGGGTTACAAGGCACGTGGAAGAACTTGCAGCGCTTGGGGAACAGAAGCGAGCATTGTATGCCGGGCTCTCCTGGTGCGTGTGGGAAGGGGTGGGCTGTGAGCCTGAGGGAGGAGGCAGAGCCTGTTGTCAGCTACTGTCCAGTCAGCCCCCGACGCACGGGGACCCGGTGGTGGGCTGCACGTCAGACCCTCATGATCTGTCAGAGTTTTCATCAGCTCGGTTTTGGTAATGTACTGCCAGACTTTTCTTCCTAGTCGGTCTTAGTCTACAAGCTCCACTGACACTTGTTCAACATCTTAGCAGCATGCAGGCCTCTGCTGACAGACAGGTGGTGGTATGAGGTGCATTGATTGGAAATCGAGCCCTGGTCTCCTGCATGGAAGGGGAGAATTTTACCACTGAACCACCATCCCCCCCTGGCAGCCACAGTTGTCATCAGTAGAAAGTATCTTTGTGTTAAGTGAGCAGCTTTACTTTGTGGAATTTACCGGAAGGGGATAGCTGGACTAGCGAACAAAGAAGAGCTATAAAGGTGCTCACTGCAGTGCTGTTTCTAACACTAAACCTGAACGTCTGTCTGGGGAAACTTGCTAATAAGTTACATCTCCATGTAATGAAATGAACTTGCTTAGAAGCGATGATGGAGATGATATTTTTCCATGGAAAGAAAATATCTTCCAAATTAAAAAGCAGTATCAAAATAGTGTAGATGGTGTGATCTTATTGATGTGTTAGGAAGAAAGCCTTAATATATGAATATTTTAATTTGGAAATGTGTTTTGAAGATAAAATCCTTGTCTCTACTTTTTGAGGATGAGGCTGTCAAATAAGACAAGGTAGTGCCATGGTTAAAGCATTCAGCTGCTAACCAAAAAGTCAGCGGTTCAAACCCACCATCTGCTCTGTTGTTGTTGTTGTTATGTGCCGTCGAGTCAGCCCTGACTCATAGCGACCCCTCCTTGGGTTTCCGAGGCAGTATCACTACGGAAGTAGGATTGCCCAACCTTCCTTCTGAGGAGTGGCTGGTGGGTTTGAACCGCCAGCCTTCTGGTTAGCAGTCAAGTGCCTTAGCCACTATGCTACCAGAGCTCCCACCATCTGCTCTAGGGGTAAAAAAAAAAAAAATGAGGCTGTATACTTCCATAAAGATACACAGCCTTGGAAACCCTATGGGGCAGTTCTGCTCTGTCTTTTAGGGGTGCTGTGAGTCAGAATTGATGCGATGGCAGTGGGTCACTCAGCAAATGAATGGACTCAGCTGATGGCTAAGGAGCCACAGAAAGGTGGAAGAACTTTTTTTCTGATGCTAAAGGGGGTGTGCAGTGTTAACTGGCTCATAATTTGAAGGATCTAGATTCACTTTAGCCCAAGTCATGTCATGGGGTAGTCTCTTCACAGCACTGCTTCCTCTCTAACAAGGAAGAAAGAAAAGAAGAAGGAAAAAGACTACAAGAGCTGCTTTGCAGGTAGAAGTCTACAGTTCGGGAACTTTGTATTTTTTGCTGTGGCAATAGAGCCTGTTCAGTAGGTATTATTCTTAGCTGCCCCTTTGTACTTCCTGTATCTACCATCTTTGCAAAAGTGTTGCAGTGTGGTCCCTAAAGTGTTACTTGCCCTCAAGGATGGGGCTTGGATCTTCAGGCCTTCTCCTGGAGTGAGCTCATCTGCACCTGGCCCTTACTACCATCTTTAGTCTAATCCGTATCTCCAGTCCAGATCTTCCCTCTGGGCGGTGGGCCCTACCTTACTCCAAATATCTCCACTTGCATGTCTCAGATTCCCTAAACTAGGTATGTCCAAAACCAAATCATTTTTGTTGTCCTGTCCATCTCCCCTTCTAGGATCCATATCTCCACAAAAACTATTGTTGACCTACTTGTCTGTGCAAGAAACTGGAGTGTCATGTTGACTCCTTCTACACCCATTCCTCTAATTCTTAATCCATACAGTTCTCTGCCAAGGCTGCATACACTGTAAGGGAATACCAAAAATCCCAGTATTCAGGATAAATAATTGGAGAACAGGTCAACCAGATATCCCTTGCAGGGACTTGGTCTACCAGATGGCCCATTAGACAGTCATCCTGGGGGCTGCCTTAATATTTCTTGCAAGCTGACAGAGAGCTGGGTCCCTCAGGGTCTTCTGACCCCAGCCTGCTCTCTCCATTCACACCCCCCTTTGGCCTCAATGACTATAGCAACCCCCTACTGCTCTGCAAACTTTCAGACCACCTCTTCCCAATCCATTTTCTTTATTTCAGCCAGAGTGGTATTTCTAAAATGTAAATCTACCTTAGACGTGACCAGTAACCTTTGCAGTGTTTCTGGAATGATGCCCTCAAATCCTCATTGTGCCTGACAAGGCCCTATCAGATCTTTTAGGCCCTCTCTAGTATTCACAGGAGCTCTGATAGCATAGTGCCTAAGGCATTTGACTGCTAACCAGAAGGCTAGTGGTTCAAACCCACATTTTTTTTTTCACTCTGCCTCTCAACCTGAAAAAAAAAAAGAAAAAGAGAAAGAAATCTTTCTATTGTAGTTTAACGTACATACAGAATGCCACTTACATGCCATCATAAATGGACAACATGATGAATTTTCACAAACGGGATATTCCTTCCTGTGACCAGCATCCTAGGAGATACCCTGTGCCACCCTCCAAGAGTAGCTGCTGTCCTGACATGCGACAGATTTATCTGGCCCATTGTGTACTTTCAGGAAGTGGAGTCGCAGCACCTGTGCTCTTAGGTCTGCTTCCTTCACTGCACATTCTGTT
Source organism: Orycteropus afer afer (assembly GCF_000298275.1). Taxonomy (NCBI): domain Eukaryota; kingdom Metazoa; phylum Chordata; class Mammalia; order Tubulidentata; family Orycteropodidae; genus Orycteropus; species Orycteropus afer. The sequence goes on from NW_006921654.1 coordinate 11,464,408, forward strand.
TCTGAGTATCCTCCATATTGGTGTGTGAAGTCACAGAGCTTTCATTGGCCTTGCTGAAGTAGTTTTCCATGACTTGAATATAAGGCACATTATGCATCCATGTGCACTCCTACTAGGACTACGTAACAGATTACTATAAAACATGGAGACGTAAGACTCATATTTACTGTGCTCATGGGTTCTGAGGGTCAGGAATTTGCCTTGGGTACAGCAGGGGCAACTTTCTCTGCTCCGTGATGTCTGGAGCCTCAGCTGGAAAGTGTGGAGGCTGGAGACGCAGTGTCTGACTGGTGATGCTGGCTGTCGGCTCAGACCTTTACGGGAGCTGTCTCGGGGCAGCACACCTAGAAGTGGGATTGTTGGATCATACATCAGTGAACTTTCTTGGGTCATCTCTTCAGAGGGCTCAAATGAAGTGATTCCTTCCCATTTCTTTCCCCATTATCTCTGAAGTGTTAGAAAGCTAGAGAGGATGCCCTCTCTCTTAGGCCTGGTTGTGGAATTTGGTACCATCTGGAAATTAGAGGTGATGGTTGGGATTTTATTCTCTTAAGGATACATTTGGGGTTTGAGTACCTTCACTTTGAATTGTTCAGACTTACGGTGCTCTTTCTGTAATCCATGTGTAAAAAACCACCACTGCTGAGGTCTGCTCTGATGACCTGTTGTCAATTCATATTTCTAGACCATCCGTGTGGAGACAGTGGGGAGCAGTGGAAGGAGGTGGTACAGTGGAGTCAGTCTGGCATAAGATCACATTTGGCTTCTCCACATGCCAGTCCCCTCTGTGAGCTGGGGACCATGCCACAGGCCCCTGGGTGAGGACAGAGGGCATACATGCAAACATACAGCACAGAGCATGTCTGGTGACCATTCCACCCCTAACCCCCCTTCTCTTGGCTTCCTGTGTAGAAGACTTGAAACCCACAGCAAAAATGTGAGCAGAAAGAGCACAGTGCTTCATAAGTTAACATCTGAAAATTGTTGTGTTGTTGTTGTTAGGTGCCATCAGGTTGGCTCTGAGTCATAGCGACCCTTTGTACAGCAGAACGAAATACTGCCTGATCTTGGACCATCCTCACAATCCTTGCTATACTTGAGCCCATCGTTGCAGCCACTATGTTGATCCATCTCATTGAGGGTCTCCCTCTTCTTTGCTGACCCTCCACTTCACCAAACACCATATCCTTCTCCAAGGAGTGGTTCCTCCTGATTAAATGACCCAAGTGTTGTTGTGTTACTAGGGTGCCGGTGAGTAGTCTTCGACTCGTAGTGACCCTGTGTACAGCAGAACAAAACACCGCCCTATCTTGTACCGGCGTCACAGTCCTTGCTATACTTGAGCCCATCATTGCAGACACTGTGTGTCCGTCTCGTTAAGGGCCTTTCCCTTCTTCATTGACTCTCCACTTTACCTTATCCTTCTCCACTTTATCCTTCTCCAGGGAATGACCAAAGTAGGTGAGATGAAGTCTTGCCATTCTCACTTCCAAGGAGCATTCTGGCTGCACTTCTTTTAGGACAGATTTGTTTGTTCTTCTGGCAGTCCATGGTATTTTCAGTATTCTTCATGAACACCACAATTCAAAGCATCAACTCTTTGGTCTTCCTTAGTCATTGTGCAGCTTTCACATGCATGTGAGGTAATTGAAAATACCATGGCTTGGGTTAGGCACACCTTACTCTTCAAAGTGATACCTTTGCTCCTTAACACTTTTAAGAAGTCTTTTGCAGCAGATTTGCTTAGTGTAGTATGACCCCTGATTTCTTGACTGCTGCTTCCACGAGTGTTGATTGTGGATCCAAGTAAAATGAAATCCTTGAGCTATATTAAAATCATTGGCCCCACAGCCTGAAATACATTTAGAGATGGTTAGTCTTGTGTCATGCCTGGAATTTGGTTCAAAATAATCCAGGGTCAGGGGGAAATGAGTGAGGGGAAGAGATTGGATAACCATGTAATTTATCATCCAGTTCCCGGCATATTTGAGACAGAAGGAGAGAGCTGTTAGTTGGACCAGGGCAACAGGCTTAAACAGAGATTGTCCCGGCAAACCAAGACATGGACACCCCAGATGTAGATGAGATAGGTATGACCCTGAGCTGATTCTTGTTGAAGGTGGCTGATGAGTGCCTGGGAGCTCATTATGTTCCCTCCGGTCATTTTGTATGTCTGAAAAAATGCCCATTGTAAAAAGCTTTTGTTTGAAGGTAATATATCTATTAGACTGCCAAGGCATTCAGAATTCCCCACTGTCCAGGAGACGGCGTGAGGTCCCTTGACTGCCTTGGGTAGGAAGCTCAGCTTCCTAGGGTCTGCTCTTCTAGTTTCCAGGCACTTCCTGGTGGGAGTCGGTGGGGGAGGAGTAGGTGGAGAGGCCTCCTGCTCCTACTGGGGAAACCAGAGGGTGGTCTAGCTCACCATGACGTGGGTTAGCATGCAGGGGCACAAGCGTTTATCCCGTCCCCTTGTTCTTTCAGAGGCTGCCGAGATAGCACCCAAAACAGAGATCTTCACGCCCACTGCACAGCACAGGGCTGACGGCAGTGAAGCCTGCAGGCTGTGCATATGGCCCGTGTGGTATTATCCACTCCCCTGTCGAAACCACGGGCTGGGCAGGAAGCAGCGTGACCGCAGTGGTTTTCAACTGTCACTCTATCTTAGACACAGTTTGGAGGCTTTACCATCCTGCTTAACCTCAGTATGGTGTGACAGTCACTGGAGCCTTGCATGTGGTAGAGGTTGACTGAGTTAAAACAACAGTCTGACATGCCCTTAATTTGTTAGCTCTTCTGGTTGTACAGCTGGGCCTTTTTCACACAATTCCACGAGGCGTGATAGTCCTTCATTCAGCTGGTATTTTCAAGAGCCTGTTATATGCCAGGCTCTGGGGAATAAAGCAGTAAAGAAACGGACTACCTTCAAGGTGCTTACATTGCAGTGGCGGTGACAGACAGCAGGTGGTCAGTGCTAAGAAGAAAATGAAGTGGGGGGGCCAGGGTAGTCACGAGTGCTGGCTGTTTCTGAGAAGGCGAGAGGTCCTGGAGAGAGGGTACTCGAGGAGATGGGAAAGAGAGGACAGCAAGCAGGAGGGAGCTTGGAGAAAGGGGATCACTTTTCTCAGATGCTGTGTTGATTGTTTGAGGACTAACTTTAGCCTGTTACCCATGTGGAGGTCATTGGTGACCTTGGGAAGGGCAGTTCTGAGGATTGCAGTAGGTTCAAGAGGAAGTGGAAGGAGAGGAGATAAAGAGCCTTTGCAGCGAACCCTTTGGAGGTGCTTCAGTGTGAAAGAAAGCAGATACATGGGGCAATCAATGCTGGATCTGTGGGTAGGTTTGAGATAGCCTTTTGTAAGCTGGGGAGTACATGTGTGCTCAGTCAGTAAAGAGGGAACATTCCTTTAATGGAACTTGTTGGAAATGACCCTCTTGTGTTAACAGATACAAAATGACCCTAATCATGCATTAGGGCCCTGGAGAGCCTTGTTCACTGGGCTTGTTCCCTTGGAATTGCCTTTTTTCCATACCAAGTATAAATCACAAATGTTTGGCCATTCCTGAAATATCTATTATAATATGTTTTTATCTATGTATAATCTTTCTCTTGTAATTAAAATAGTTTTGAACCCAAAGGTTTTAAAATCCAAACCTTTTGAGACTGTAAAACTGAGTCCATTCCTGAGAAAAAGACACCTGTGACAACTTGGCATGATATTTCAGGAGGTTAATGGATCCCCTCTGAAGTCCATTCCTGAATCCAGGTTAAGAAGCTGTATGTTACATACTTTCACTAGCCCATCAGCCACATGAAGCTGTGAAACTGGCTTAAGAACTGCATGGCCTAGCCTTCTCTCTTCTTCCCTAGCAGATGACTAGTTCCTCGAGAGTGGAAATTACCTTTAATGCTGTACCATATTTCCTTACCATTTAGACTAGAAGGAAGCCCTGGTGGCATAGTGTTGAAGCATTGGGCTACTAACCAAAAGGTCGGCAGTTTGAACCCATGGGCTGCTCTGCAGGAGAAAGAAGAGGCAACCTGTCTCTGTATAGATTTATAGACTTGGAAATCCTGTGGAGGTCACTGTGCATCAAAAGTGACTCAATAATGGTGTTGTTGTTTAAAATCAACTAGAAGATGGAGGGATAGATGGATGGATTGGTAGACAGAGCGATTTGATTGCTCAGCCTACTTGAATGCAGCAGATTGCTTGACAATTTTGAATGATATCCCAAGAGAGGATGACATGTTTCTTAAGTTTCAGTAGAGCCAAGACTTCCCCCCTTTTAAAGTCTGATCCTTTAGGAGAATAACCATGTCTCCTAAAACACTTATGTAAGCATTTACACATCTTATCTCATTTCATGGCTAGATTGGTGAAACGATTCCTGTTTTTACAGATGAGAAGATCGAGGCTCCGGAAGGCTAGGTGATTTGTGCTTGACCACATAACTAGTGAGCAGGAAAGCCAATTGGAATTCCGAGTTCCTATCCATGCTTTTCCGTTGTATTTGGTTGCTTGTTTATAATTCTCTTGTCTTCCACAGATTGGTGTAAGTGGTACTTGTCAATATTTAGTTTCCTGATGCCAGACAATTACTTACTTGAAATGAGGAAATATTACAGTGGATGTAAAAATAGTCTTCAACATAAAATGCAGGGCTTCAAACCAGTTCAGTCACGACCAGTGAAGCAAAAGCAGAACAGCTGGAACGGGAAAAATGAGTCAAAGCCCTGGAATGGGAGACTAGGAAGAGGCTAGGTGGTGAGCCCTTTCAAGAGCTTGTTACGTGACGCTGGATGGTTGCCAGAACTGTGGGGAGTGACGCTTGTTCAGAGTGGCACAGAGGGCTGTCATCTGTGAGCCAGGCACCATCGTTTCCAATTGTGTCGGTCAAGAGATTTGGTTGCTATTCAACACGTGTGCCGCCTTTGTTTTTTAAGAAGATGATTAAGTTTCTAGCAGACTGTCAGCCTGTAATTATTTTTGTTCTTGTAATAGCCCTGGTTCACCCACATTTTACAAATTTGGGTCCATTTTGGTTTTGCTTCACTGGCCATGATTAAACCAGGAAGAAACTGTGGGAAGCCCTGATAAAATATCAAAGCCAAGAAGGAATTCCCAGTTTATAAATAGTGGTTATCTTTGTAAGGTCGAGTGTGTTCTTGTGTGCCATTGAGTTGATCCCAACTTACAGTGACCCTATAGGATGGAGCAGAACCGCCCCATGAGATTTTCTAACCTGTGATCTTTCTAGGAGCAGATTGCTGGGTCTTTTCTCCTGCAGAGCAGCTAGTAGGTTTGAACTGCTGACCTCTTGGTTAGCAGTCGGGCACTTAACCATTGTGCCACCAGGGCTTGTTAAGGTCCAGTATCCTATTGACATTGAGTTGATTCCAACTCATGACAACCCTATAGGACAGAGTAGAACTGCCCCCTAGGGTTTCCAAGGTGGTAATCTTTATAGAAGCAGACTGCTGTACCTTTTTCCTGTGGAGTGGCTGGTGGGTTTGAACCACCGACCTTTTGGTTGGGAGTTGAGCACTTTAACCACCCCTCCACCAAGGGACTTTTAAGGGCCCTTGTAGATACTGCTTGTTGGCTTACTTTTTTGTCCATTGACATATGCTTGCATCAAATCACAATCTTTTGCTTGCCAGCCACCCAGGCTACTTATTAAGAGATTCTTAGCTTTCTTTTTTTTTCTTCTTCAAAGATTTTATTCAAGGCTACTCTGCACCGCTGAAAGAAAAGGCGATTCTTGGCTTTCTTGACCTTGGTACTGTTGCCGGGAGTAAAGATGTGTGCAGTGTTGCCGTGTTCCTGCCACCATGTTGGAGTCTTCTCTTCCTCTCCTTGTTCCCACTCTTCTCTTCCCCTTCTTATCTACCAGACCCCAAGTAGTCTTGAACCAGAGGTAGAGAAAAAGAATACAGTAGCACACTTCACATTCCTTGATGGGGACTCGTTGCTATTTTAGGGAGCTTAGAATTGCTGGTTATTCTCACTCCTGCTTTGTACCTGGAGGATCTTAGCTGGGAAATCCTTTTAACTCATTGGTGAGCACCTTGTAGCTCTCTAGGGTATTTCCATTTCTCTCTCAATAGGAATCACAGCCACAGATGGCAGAAAGCCGCGCTCTGGAGCAGAAGGCCTTCTCTCACCCCATGTCTTAGATTACTAGTGCTGCTGCAGCAAAAATTCCACAAGTTGGTGGCTTCAAAGAACAGAAAGGTATTTTCTCACAGTTTTGGACCCTCATAGTCCAAATCAGTGTCTGATTCTTTGATTCCTTCCTTGTCAGTAGCCCTGGTGTGCCTGGGTTCCTTGGTGATCCTTTTTTTTTTTCCTCAAATTTCATTGTGATTTGGGTGAAAGTTTACCGAGCAAATTCATCTTCCATACAGCAGTTCACCTACACTTTGTCTCATGACATTGACTGTAATCTCCCACAGTGCAACTCGCACTTCCTCCCCACAGCCACCTCTTCCCCGTGTCCTTCGCTCCCATGTACTCCTGCCGCTCAGCTGTCTCCCTGTGCATATACAGCCCACCCTTCTCTTCTCCTATGATTGATCTCTCCAGGAGTGCATCTACCTAATGTAATTGTTTGGATCATATGCCTGTCTTTTGTTTGGCTGGAAGCCACAGGAGTGGGTTTAATTCCAGACCTGAAGAGCAGCTAGGGGCCATAGTCTCAAAGGTTTCACCAGGCTGTCAGACCAGCAAACCTGGTCCCTGTTTTTTCTTTCTTTCTTTCTTTTTTTTTTTTTTTATGATTTTGCATATCTCTACATCTTATCTGCACTTTTTGAAACTCAGAAGTGATTAGATTTAGAATCCACCCTGCTTAGATATGATCTAATTAGCATACAAAAGAAAACTCTTTTCCAAACAGTACATCCACTGGTATAGGGTTAGGATTCCAAAGCATGTTTTGGGAAAACACAATTTAATCTACAACACCCTGGCAGTTCCTTTTTACCATATCAGTCTAGGTACTGCCATTGACCTTTCAAGACAATTCCATTTTCCTCTCTTTGGCTTCTTCCTCTTTAGTTGCCATTTCAAAACCATTTTAGCCTTCTACCACAGCCTCACTCCTTAAAGACCATGCCTCCAGAGTTCCTGTTTCCATCTGCCTCTGTCTTGGAGGTACAGCTAAACTGAGGATGCCCTGCTGAGAAGGGCCAGGCTAGGTGTAGATCCAGGGAAGAAGCCAGCCAGCCAGCATTCATGCTGCCACATGGCCAAGCTCGGCTACCGTGTCGCTGTGCCAGGACCTAAGCTGGAGCTGAGAGTTTCAAGGAAGTGAACGCAGCAGCATGTGTTTTGCATCTTGGGAGGACCTTGGGAGCGTGGAGGAGGTGCCTTCTAGTCGACCTCCAGAGACATGAATGCCAGGGCTGATGGCATCAGTAGACATAAGGTACCCAGCTCGAGACAAATGGCTTTATTCAGTATGAGCAGTCACTTAATTGTGAAGCTACGTCCGTTTGCCTGTGCATCAGATATCCTGCGCAGAATATGCTTTAGTAGTGTGTTCAAACATTTTCCTTCCTGTCAGTGAAAAACTATCAGCCATATAGCTAAATAGTGCCTTCAGGAACCCAGAGATCAATTATTGGTCCTGTACACACTCTAGGTGAAACTTTTCCTTCCCTAAGTCATCTTTTTACTTCCAGTCCCTTCTCTAGACACACACACAGTCATTCTCTTGCTCTACAAAAAAAGGGAAAGTTAGCTGAAGATCAGGATTCCTCTACTAATGTATCACTGAAGACCTCTGGACTTGTAAAGCCATATCTATCCAAGGAAGAAATGGGCATGCAACAGGCCTGTTTCCAGCACGGTCCTGTTTCTCCAGGAAGGTTGGCTGAGGCACCTGTTGTGACTTGGTCTAGACGTGCTTGACTGTGTCCTGTTCAGGTGGCGTCTCTGCTGGAGACTGCTCTGGAGTGGGAAGAAGTGTTGCTAAGGTGGAGACCACACACAGACCCAGAAAGTAACAGCTGCCTTTTTTGGCTAGAAACCTTGTTCTTTGGGGGCAGTAGTCCTTGGCCACAGTCCTTGCTGTTGAGTTTGTAAGGAAAAGACTGGGGAATTCTGCCCACTCGTGAAAGTGCCCTCTGGTGTTGCCTAAATACTGAAAGGCCCAGTGGCAGCGTTGGAAGAGCCTAAGTGTGTAGTGTGTTGAAGATTTTAAAAAAAGCGGGAGAGCCATGTGAGAGGCAAGCATGACAGCCTACTGAGTGACTAGGCATCTCCAGGCTAGACCTATGTGCCCCATTGTCAAACTTCTTGTTGTTCCAAAAGGAAAAAAAAAAGACAAAGTCACTGCTATGGAGTCGGACCCCTCCTTGGGTTTCCGAGGCAGTATCACTACAGAAGTAGATTGCCCAGCTTTCCTTGCTAGGAGAGGCTGGTGGGTTTGAACCACCAACCTTTTGGTTAGCAGTCACATGCCTTAGGCACTATACCACTTGAAGTCCATCTCAACTCACAGCGATCCTGTATACAGCAGAGCAAAATACTGCCCAATCCGGCACTGCCACAGTCATTGCTGTGGCTGAACTCACAGGAGGAATGCTTGATATCTGTGAATTAGAAGACATTTCTGGATCCTCCCTTTGGAAACTGGGCCATCGTCTTCTTTTAACAGGTAGTCCACCCTTTAAACAGGATACTTCCAGAAGAAAGCCTAGTGTTCTTCTGGAGACTTTACATCCCCACCTTTTGAGTCTTGATTGGATGCGCTTGAACTTTTCAGGTGTGCTAGCGAGGATTGTGGGGCTGGCGCAGGACCAGGCAGTGTTTCATTCGGTTGTACATAGGGTCGCTGTGAGTTGGAGCCGACTCCACCTGACAACAACAACAGCCAGGTGACAAAGGACTATAAATGGATTTCCTGGCCAATCAACTGGGGACTTGAATCAAACTCACACTGAGGCTTTTGTCTTAATATTTGTACCCTCCAGGTTTGGGTCATCAGCCTGTGACGTCCCGTCCCCAGTCAAGCCTGTCCCAAACAGCCTTTCCAGGGCTGTCTGGAAGCAGTGGGTTAGAGGATCAAAGGGAATGGCAGTAGTTAATGAGCATAGCTCCTGTCCCTGGCAGGTGCTCGCCCCATCCTTCACTTGGCTGGAATGCTGCTGCTGAGGCTCCCCGGGCCAGGATTGCAGCCTGGACTTGCTGGGGCAGCAGGGCAGGTTTTATGTCTTCAGACACATGTTCTTGTGCACACCTGGAATTCTTCCCTTTGTTCTCAGCTGTAGATACATTCATTGAGCCTGTCCTGGTTTGTAGTAAGGAAGCAGCAACAAATCTCGTGGTATGTGATTGGGAGTCGGCCCCTGATTTTTTCCAGTATTCCTATATATAAACCAAAAAAAAAAAAAAAACTCACTGCCATCGAGTCAGTTCCAACTCATAGCGGCCCCCACTGGGTTTCCAAGGCTGTAAATCTTCACAGAAGCAGACTGTCTCATCTTTCTTCTACAGAGTGACTGGTAAGTTTGAACCACCAACCTTTTGCTTAGCATCTGAATGCCTTAACCACTATGCCACCAGATCTCCTTGTATTCATGTATATTTTTTTCATATATTTGTTGATTCAAAGGGACGTCCTTTTTCACAGTTCAGCAGCTCAGAAATAAGATGCGATGTGAATTCACATATTCATGCTCATTGGCAGCTTTTATTCTCTCTTGGAGGTTCATAATGGCGCCCCTTACATTTATGGCATCTTTCTACTACTACTACCACCAGTTGCCCTTGAGTCAGTTCCAACTCAAGCCACAAAATATGCTATGTAGGTTCCACTTATTTTTCATCTTTGCCTGAAGAATTTTTTAATTTCCTCAAGTAGGGGAGATTAATCAGCAAGCTTCATAATATAAAACTGTTTTGGATGAAACCTACTAAAATGGCCACCCCACAGTGCGTATAGCATTGCCACACACAGAGCTGTCACGTGTCCTTCCTTGGTTAGAGCTATTCTGAAGGGTAGGCAGGGCCCTACAGGGACGTTACTGAGTAGCTCAGACAAGGCCACCTGTCTAGTCAATGGGAGAACCTGTTTCTTCTGACTCTTACTCTATGTTCTTTCCTCCATACTAGTCAGTGTAGAATCCAGGAACAGTGAAAATATTCTGGGGGTGGAATATACCATACTTAGAGGATGGAGAGCACTACTGAGAGAACCTTTAAAGCAAATAGATATCTTTATAGTAGGTAAAAATTGGCAATCCAGACACTCAACAGAGGAAAATAACTAAACACATTATATTATCAGCATGAAATACAGACATGGAAAATGACAAGTATGTAGACTTTAAGAGGTAGTATGTATATTTAAAGAGCAGAATATAACTATCCAAGCAGAGAGGATTCTGGGAAGATACTTCCTTGAATGCATCATGCCCCTCTCTTTGACTCCTGATGCCAACCGTTTACCTTTTCTGAACCAAACAGGAGGCAGGCAGGCAGGGCTCAGAGGGAGTTAGGCCAAGCTCCAGAGAAAATGCTAGGAGAGAGAATTAAGGAGGATCTGGAAGACAGAATCCAGTCATAGAAGTTCTGAAGAAGTTAGAGGAAGGGTGTACCAGTAAGGCTAGAACTCGGCTGTAATGTAATAACGAACAGTCCCAAAAGATTAACTCAACACACAACAACAAGAACATTGTTGTTACGTGCCGTTGAGTCAGACCCGACTAATAGCGACCCCTCCTTGGGTTTCCGAGGCAGTATCACTACGGAAGTAGACTGCCCCATCTTCCTTCCGAGGAGTGGCTGGTAGGTTTGAACCACTAGCAGCCTTCTGGTTAGCAGTCAAATGCCTTAGGCACTACAACATAGTGTTAAGTGCGGGTCAAGATGGAGCTCTGCTTATTGTTGTTACTTAGGGACCCAAGTGGACATAGGCTTCCCTGGTCACTGCCACAGCATACGGTAATAGAGTGACTCAAGCATTGGCTATTAAAGTCAGCTTGGAAGTGGCATACAGCGGTTCTCACATTTTATTCAACAATGCAAATCACAAGGCCACCTTCAGCTTTAAAAGGGGTAGACAGGTGTAGTCCTACTGTGTAGCTGGAAGGAGGAAGATTGGGAGTTTTTGGTGAAGAGCAGTAGTGACAGCACTAGAGAAAATAAACATGTCCCTAAAGAAGAAAGAGCTCATCGTATCATGGGGTTGGACTGATGAGAAGATACACATCTAGGCATATCATGGTAAAATTTCTCAACTTTCAAGTGAAAAGTTTTTTGAACTTTTAGGCCAAAAGAAGAAATTATGTACAAAGGAAAAACTGGCATCCAGTTTCCTATTTGCAACACTAAGAAGCGAGAAGATGGTGGGATTTCATCTATCGACTACTGAGAACAAAGGAATACCATTCAAGATTCCGGTACTCAGGATATCTATTCAGCTCCCTCACTGCCCAACTTCTGGTACACTGAGGTCGTCCTGCCTCCAGGGGTTCCCACTTGCCAAGTCCTCTGCCTGGACAGTCGTTCCCCAAGCCTTTGCTCAGGTCTCTACCACCTGTCACCTCAAGAGGTGTCTTCCCTGACCGTTGTATCTAAATCAGCGCACATGCACTCATACACCCCACTCTGCTTTGCTTTCTCTTCACAACAGGTCTCACTGCTTTATACTTTTTCCAATGTTTTAATTCAGGCATTTTCAAAGATACAGAAAAGTAGAAAGAACTTTAACTTAATGCATGTTATCTTTTGTTGCCTTTTATTTTGATGCATACATCAATTATATTTCTTCTTAAATATTCTGGCATGCATATCATTAACCCTTTCATCTCTTGGGTCTATGTGCAGCTGTCAGGAGGAGACCTTATAACTGTTTGAAGCAGAAGAAACAGGTGTGTGCTGCCAATTACTGTTTTTACAGGGTATTGTGTGAGGTGGTGTATCCTGGTGCATCCTTTGAGGTCATATGTGCCCCAGTCACCTTCATGTGAGTCCACAGGACATATATGTCCCAGTGGCCAGCAGGACATACGTATCTCATCAATCCTACCAGAAATGTGTATGCATCCCACCACTCCTAACCCCAGAGTCCAGAGGGACATGTCTATCCCACCACTCCTATACTCAGAGTCCAGAGGAACACACTCAATTCAGATACACTCAGTGATTCAGCATGCATTCCATTAATGGAAAAAAAAATTTTTTTCAACAAAAATTTTTTAAATATTTTAATTTAGTCATGAAAGGGTTAACTAGAGTTCACCATTTGCTCACAGGGTTTTTTTCTGGTTGAAGTTCTCATTATATACAATGAAGTCAGAAATCTTGAGTGCTGTACTGAATGAGCTTTGACAAATGCATGCATGTGTGTAACCCATGATCTTCTCATGATCTAGAACATTCCCATCACTTTACAAAGTCAATCTTTACGCATTCCCACCTTTCCCCACCAGAAAAAGAACAGTTTTGGTTTTTTCCCCCTCTGTAAATTAGTTTGGAGCCCTGGTGGCACAGTGGTTAAAGCGCTTGACTGCTAGCTGTGAGGTTGGTGGTTTGAACCCACCACCTGCTCTGTGGGAGAAAGATGTGGCAGTATGCTTCTGTAAAGATTTACAGCCTTGGCAACCCTGTGGTTCTACTGTGTCCTGTAGGGTCGCTATGAGTCAGAATGAACAGCAGTGGGTTTGGTTTTTGGCTGGGGACATTGGTTTTGCCTGTTTTATAAGTTCAGAAAGTTAGAATCATCCAGTATGTGCTCTGTTATGTCCTTCACTCAGCATGTTTTGTTTTGTTTCACTTTTATTTGCATGTTATTTTCAGCCACTTCACTCTTAAGCTGTAAGTTTTTTCTTCAGTTTCTTCTGGGATGTCTTTTTCTTCTGTGCAACTTCCTCTTCTGGTTTAAGAGCAATTTGTTCCTTTTCAGTAAGGATCATCTCGGTATGACAGAGGGAACTCATTTATGGGTTAATCTGGCCATGAGCTCTGTAAATGTGGCAGCACACATTGGGAGCTTTATTCACCTAGATGTTCCCTCCCGATGACCAGAGAAAGCAAAGTAGAGTGGGGTGTATGAGTGCATGCGCGCTGACTTAGATACAACGGTCATTTAAACCCCTAAGTTCAGTATTGTTCTCTGCATTTTTAAGCATGTGCAGCAAAAATTCACTCTTTTTAGGCTACCAACCTGATGTTTGGCCTGGGCACACATTGGTTCTGGAAAGTGACATCCTTTAGATATTTGGTGACTTTTCAGACCTGGTTACCCTTGAAAGGCTGGGCAATTTAATGAGTGTTCTTAAAATGGACCTAAAGATTTGAACTTCTTGATCTGCATGATTTTGTTGGGTTTTCTGGACCAAGTGAGTAGCGAGTCATTTTACGAGATCCCCTCGACCCTCTCATGGGAAGAGCCACTCAGTATGTTTTAAACACTTGTCTGTGTTGTTTCATGCACTATAGTTTATTCTGTTGATGGACATTTGGCTGTTCCCAGTTTTCGGTTGTTACTAACATTGTCATGTCTATTTATAGATAAGTATTTTTATTCCTTTTGGGTAAATAAGGAGATGAGAAATTTATGCCCATCATAGTTTAGGTATATGTTTTGTTGTACAGGGAACTACCACACTTTTAAGGAGCTTTGGTCATACAGTAGTTAAGTGCTCAACTACTAACCAAAAGGTTAGTGGTTTGAACCCACCAGCTGCTCCATGGGAGAGAGATGTGGCAGCCTGCTTCCGTAAAGATTACAGTCTTAGAAAAAGCCTGTGGGCATCCCTATGAGTTCAAATTGACTCCACAACAGTGGTTTGGTTTGGGACCAGACCTTTTCCCCAGGTGGCTGTGCCATTTTATACTCCCACCAACAAAGGATGAGAGTTCCAGTTGCTCCACATCCTCACCAACATTTGATATTGTCAGTCTTTTAAATTTTATTACTTGGCATCTTGATAGATAAACTACCCAGTTAAATATATATGTTCGTGTGTGTGTATGTTTATGTAATTGATCGTATCAGCGTGATGATCTTCTGATGTCTGTTTGTGAAAAGTTTCTTGGTCTGTTCTAGACCCTAGAACAGAATGACAGAGGTTGAGTCCAAAAGAAAAGTGTTGAAAGAGGCAAAACTCATAACTCCTGGGCCTTCTCCAATCCAGAGTGTTCCCAAGGAGACATTGACCCACACCTCAGCATTAATTGTCAGTTATTTCTTTGAGACCATGTGTGCATGCATGTGTGTACATTTGTGCAAGTGTGCACATGAAGACTGTGTACCTGCAGCCTTTGTTCTTAGGGACACATCTGTCCAGTGTAGAAATGTAAAAGAAAGCCATTCTGTGTTAGCCCTGTGCTTCCAGTTGTAAGAAATCCCATTGAATAAAATCCGTACAGTCCCATTCTATTGACATCATCACCACAAGGACGTGACAAGGAAAGACCATGGCTGGCAAGCAGGAACCGAGCAGTAGGCATGGAGTCGAGGGCGGTGGCACTCTCTGAGCGCCTGGGCTGAGAGGCGCCTACATCAGCCCTTTTGCCCCCGGGACGAGATGTCCTACCTGACTGCTGAGGCTTCTTTACTCTGGCTGCTTCTTTTGATTCTTCTCCCTTTAGGTGATCCCAGAGACAGGCAGAACTGGGGCAGCTGTTAAAATAGCGCATCAGCATCGGGGAGGGAGGAGAGGATCCAGTCGGAGAGGGAAAGTGGAGCAACATGCAGTGAGCACATGGTCCTGCCCGCGAAATCAGGTCTTAAAGGAGAAGATTGCCGATTTGGAAAGTGAGAAGTATATAAGTCCCCATATCACACAGACTTTATATTGCAGGATAAGTGGTGTAGTAGATTGGGGGTGTGGGATGGATCAGACGAAGGTCTTGCCAGTGTTCTTTGTAACTTGGCCCTGTTGCCCCTAGCCTTCCTCTGTTGCTCTGTCAGTCAACAGAGAACCAGGGTGAAGTCTGAAGGGCCAGTTAAACTGACACAGGAAGATGCTTGATATACAAGGCAGGCAAGCGTTCCTGGAATTATTTCTTGGTTCACTTATGAGAGGGTTTGACTTGGTGGTGAAAGGCTTCAAGGCCCTGCACCGAGTGGCATGTGCAGACCCTTTCCTCTTGGGAGTTCTGGTCTTTTGTACAGCTCGTTGAATGGCGAAGGATTCCCCACTTAAGCCAGTTACCTGTTGAAAGACAGGAAGTAGCTGGGCTCTGGGTGATCAAACTCTAATCAGCTCTTTTGGCTGTGGATAAATTGAGCTGATCTGATGACAAGCGGAAGATGGGAAATTCTGATTCCATTAGGAGCTCCCTATTGGCTACTCTTGATTGGAGGTACAGGGATCATGTAGCAGCTTGGTGGAACCCAACCAGCATAGAACTGGGTGACTGCAGACCAAAGTCCCTAAGCTCTGCCATTCATTCCATGCCTTCCTCATTGTGAGATTGGCAGAAAGGGACCAGGAACTGAGGAAGACCTCTGTCTGCCGCAGTCTGATGGGAGGAGACAATGGCCTGTGGTGGGTTAGCATCGTACTTTGGCCAGCAAGCCTGAGCTAGCCAGTGTTTCCCTTCATTTTGTGGCAAATATTGAAGACATGATGTGTGCAGGGCACTGCCTTTTGGAAAGAAATCAGACAAGAGGAAGATGCCAGCTGAGAGCAGGTGCTGGTTGCTCTTCCAGCTTCCAGAGTGTGATGGGGAGGAGTCTGTGGTCTCAGATGCGTGTGGGGAGTGGAGTGCCTGGGATGCGGCCTGAGCTGTCTTTTGAAGGAAAACAAAGCCTCTCTCACAAACTACTGAGTGCTGTGGAAGGTTTCTTAGGAAATCTGACAGAATCACGTGGGTTGATGGTGTCGCCTATCTTTGGTTTGCATTTGTTTGCAGAGTTAATTTTCCTTTGCTTCAGACTTTTTTCCAAAATGGTATAACCGTTTGCTTGATGTTAACCTTCAGGTAGCACATAAAGATGGCCGTGCTTATCATTCCATAGGGCTCTTGGTGCTGAATCATGACTGGACGATTATGAGGAAGGGTTGGGGCGGCACAGTGGTCGATCCATCTTGATCATCAGCTGAGCTTTCAGGACAGAATGTGGGGGTGTTAGCTTTTTCCACTCACTCCTCCATATTTTTCTATTCCTCTTACCTTTTGCCCTTTATTTTCCATCTTAAAGGTAATTTTCATCTCAGTGTCTTATAACCAGTGCTTTAGGCTCAGTGCCAGATGGAGAGCAGAACTCATTCCTTCCATAGTAAGACAATTTCCAGAAAAAAAAGTTTTTGTTTGTTTTGGTTTATGGGATTATACAGGGCCTTGAATACCTCAGGAGAATTGCAGGAACAATACAGGAGATTGTTGTTGTTGTTGTTAAGTGCCGTCGAGTCGTTTCCGACTCATAGCGACCCCATGAACAGCAGAATGAAACACTGCCCGATCCCGCACCAGCCCCACAATCCCTGCTATACTCGAGCCCATCATCGCAGCCACTGTATCAATCCATCTCGTTGAAGGCCTCCCCCTCTTTCGTCGACCCTCCACCCTACCAAGCATGACATCCTTCTCCAGGGAATGGTCCCTTCTTACAACATGACCAAAATAGGTGAGACGAAGTCTGGCCATTCTCGCTTCCAAGGAGCATTCTGGCTGCACTTCCTCCAGGACAGATCTGTTAGTTCTTTTAGCAGTCCATGGTACTTTCAACATTCTTCGCCAGCACCACAACTCAAAAGCATCAACTCTTCTTCGGTCTTCCCTATTCATTGTCCAGCTCTCACATGCATACAAGGTGATTGGAAATATCATGGCTTGTGTCAGGCGCACCTTAGTCCTCAAGGAGACATCCTTGCTCCTCAGCACTTGAAACAGTTCCTTCGCAGTTGACTTTCCCAATGCTACACGTCGTCTAATGTCCTGACTGCTGCTTCCGTTGGCATCGATTGTAGAACCAAGCAATGTGAATTCCTTGACAACCTCAATCTTCTCTCCATTGATTAGAAATTATAATTTAGTAATATCTTGCGTTTGACCAGCGTGTTAATATCCTTTTGCCTGTAACTCCTCCTCCTGTACTGGTCAGCTAGTAGCATAGCACACTGGTCAAGGGTATAGACTCTGATCAGGCTTCCTGGTATGGGGTGCTAGCTCTACCTCTAGTTGACTGTGTTACCTTGAGTAAGTGACAACCTTCTAAGCCCTGATGTCCTCATCTGTCAAATAGAGTGAATACTAACATCACTCTGTATGATGGTAAATGAGGTGGGCATGGTGGTGTAGTGCCTAAGGCACTTGACTGCTAACCAGAAGGCTGGCGGTTCAAACCCACCAGCCACTTCTCGAAAGGAAGATTGGGCAATCTACTTCCGTAGTCATACTACCTCAGAAACCCAAGGAGGGGTTGCTATGAGTCAGATTGACTTGACAGCAATGAGTTTGGGTTTTTTTGGATAATGTGTCCAGAGTAAATGATAGGAAGTCTAACACCATCCTCCTTTCTAAGGAGGGTTCTGGAGACTCCTTCTTCCAAGATTTGTTCCTTCTTCTGGCAGTCCATGGTGTAGTCAGTATTCTCCAGCACCATGATTCAGATTCTCTTCAGTCTTCCTCATTCATTTTTCAGCTTTTGCATGCATATAACAATTTCTCTAAGACATCCCTTGTAGACCTTCTTGTGGGTTTAGCAAGATGGCTTACTTCCCTTCACTGGCTGTATCTTAACCCCCTGTCTGTCATGAAGGAATCACATTGAGATACAGGGCACTGAATGACGAAAACTCTTAAGAGGGATTACCTTGAATCTGTCCTAAGTTTCAGGAAAATGAAGTCATCGATGGTATTTAAGATGACTTATTAGTTATAAATCACCTTAACACTCACAGTGAATGTATCAACGCCTGGTGAGAGGACCTGGGCCAGGACACATCCGTCCTTACCTGCCCGTAGCCCTCTCTGTTCATCTGCCTGCAGATGGGTGCTCACTTCACAAATTTAAAAGTAGAAACAGACTCTAATCATTTAAAGTGCTGGTCTTTCAAATTTAAAACAACCTATGTGAATGAATCTCTGAAAATGAGATGCTTCATCTCCCAATGGCTGGTTACTCAGTAGATTGTTACTTAATGTATCAGCTTGACTTTGGGCATAGACATGAGCCAGATCCACCAATGCAGAGGAATTTAGGTCCATAAAGAGATCATCCTCATTCTCCGTGACCCACGGCCATCAAGTTGATTCTGACTCACGGCGACCCTCTAGGACAGAGTAGAACTGCCCCATAGGGTTGGCAGGGCTGTAATCTTTAAGGCACTAGACTGCCACGTCTTCCTCCTGCAGAGCAGCTTCAACCACCAACCTTTTAGTAAGAGCCAAACGCTTACCCACTGTGCTACCAGGGCTGCTTTCTGTAAAGATTATATCCTCCCTCTACCACATCATTATTCATCTGTCCACCAGGTGGGTGACACTGCCTCTTCAGATTTCTAGACTGGGGTGGAAAATAATCAGCCTAGCACATTTTGGATCCAATTCTGCCAGAAATCTGGGAGTGGGCTTCCCCATCCCACCCTCATGTTTTTTTTCAGCGTTCTGATTTTGTACTAATGGATTTGTAACCAATCAGAGATTAGAAAATACAGCTTTCTCAAAGCTTGGCTAAGTCCTTGTTCTGGTAGCATTCCCAAGACTTCTTAGCTAAAAACTAAGATTCCAAGGATGCAAGGGACTGGAGAAATGGGGATTGTGCCATAGACAAGTGTCTGCTTTGTCCAGTTAACCAGACCTGGAACATTCTATCTGGTTCTGTAGTTTAGTGTATTATCACTGAATAGAGGCGGCTTTGGAGAAGGCTTTAAACAAAGTAGGTCTCTGGAAGGTTTGTGCTTGGCTACCAACTGTGAGGTTGGCAGTTTGAATCCACCCACTGGCCTGTAGAAGAGAAACCTGGCAGTCTGCTTCCATGAGATCCCAGCCAGTGAAAACCCTGTGGAGTGCCATTCTACTCTGACACGCCTGGTATCACCATGAGTTGGCATCTACTTGTTGGCAATGGGCTTGGTGGAGCAGAGTGTTCGTGCCCTCTCCAGGAGTGGGGGCCTGACGGCTTCCTGTCTCTCAGCACCACCCAGCTGTCATAGTCCTTGTTTTCCCTACAGAAATAGCAAGGCAGCGTGTGAAGGACACTAGGAGGATGTGAACATCTCCTTGGTCCTGGAACAGTGGCCAGTCAGTGCAGGCCCTTGGTCTCTTCTGTGTTTCATAATAACCAGTATCAGATAACACTGTGTCTGGAAAATTTTCTCTAAAAAATAATGGAAGAGTCCAATCTTTGCAACCACATTCCAGTGTGCTGAATTTGACCTAGGAAGTCAGACTGGGTAGGTAGGAATCGGTCACAAAAGAGAGAAGCAGTAATATGTAAAATTTGATGCGGACAAATGATAACTTTGCCATGGCATTGGATCTCTTAGGGAGAAGAATTTAGATGGAATAGGACAGATCCGTTTGAAAATAATTTCAGTGAAAGTAAGTTGGAAAAAAAGTGGAAATGATACATCAGTGGTGTATCAAAAACTGATGAAGAGATTAGGTTTGCTTAATGGAGTTCAGTTCAGAAGATTCTCAACAGAATTTCACCTGGATGGATACAATCCTGATGGAACTCTGAAAGTCCCGACTTCCTTGGGAATTAAAGGGCAAGATTGCAAAGCCCAGTATCCCCCTGGCATCATGAAGCAGCCATGACTCCTTTTGTGGCATTTGGCCATGCACATGTGCATTTGGGAGCCCTGTGGGCCCTGAAGACCACGCTCTGCTCACACACTTCTACAGTGCAGCTGCCTTGGCCATGGGAAGGCTTTACTTCTTTGGTAGTTGATAGGGTACTCTGGGTAAAGGGGTACCTGGTTATTGGGGTGCAGAGGTAGAGCTGGGCGAAGAGCAGAAGTACCACTGACTCCCAAGAGGAGTCCTCACCACATGGTTTGAGGGCTGTGAGGTAGAGGGATGGTTAATACTGTCAATCTCTGTTAATACAGAGGCTGATTGTTCAGGTGACTTGATTTCATGCTTCCTTGTTCCCATTGGCTATTGGACCCCCCTGGAAAAGGCTCTAAGAGAAAGTGAAACTTCAATAGGGTGTTAGTGACGTCTGTGCAACTTTCGTGATGGCTGTATGACAGAACAGAACACAAGTGAAAACATGGGAGCTGGAGACTAATGAAATAGCAAAATTTTGCTGTTCTCCTTAACGAAGGAGAAATAAGTTCTGTTGAGCTTTTAATTCTCCACGTCATCTCTGGTCCCGCGTGACAGTAGTCATTGGAGGGGTCCCCAGTTACTGTGCTTGTACTTGGTTTGGAGAAAACATGCCATCCTGTTTTCCTGTCTTTCAGGTTTCAAGTGCCCCATTTGCTCTAAGTCCGTGGCTTCTGATGAGATGGAAATGCACTTTATAATGTGTCTGAGCAAACCACGCCTCTCCTACAATGGTAAGGGCTCTGTCGACTCACTTGCCACCTTGAGTGCCAACCGGCTGTTGGGGGGGTGGCAGATGGTACTGTGGGGGCCTTTATGAGGGTCTCCCCAGCCTCATGTGGCTTTGTGCAGCATTTCTACCCGCCTTCTGGCAGGAATGCCTCAATGGTGATTAAGGATTCAGACTGTTCCAGGCAGACTTGTGGATGGAGAGGAAGAGTAGTGGGACAGGGGAGGGAGAAGCACAGGGTCAAGTTCGAGCCACAACTTCTCTCATGTTGCTCAGTTAATCCTTCTGCTCTTTCTTCTACTCCTCAGTTCCTGGGCCCTCTGGTTGGGAGAGGGCCATTCCTTCACCTGTTCCCACCTGACTGTGTTTGACAGCTGGACTCACTCCAAGAGTTAGTTTGAGCAGCAGAGGGGCCCCAGAGGCAGCACCCTGGCCTCGGGGAAGGGCCATCTGTCTGTTGGTGGTGTGTACAGAGTACTGGGAAGCCTGATTGTTCTGTTGGTCACTCTGCAGCTCTTGGAACACCTGACTAAGCTCTGTAAGCGTTCAGGACAGTACTTGGGCACCCTTTAGCAATTAAAAATGCTGGCATGCTCCCTAGTTGGTCCATCCCAGCCATGCTGCTTCCTGTCTGGGAGGCTGTCAAAGAGCTGAGCAGTGAATAATCGGGGAGGATCATGGAGCCATAGGATTCCGTGAATCCCAAGTCACCCTAGTACGGCACCTCTGTGCACAAAATGAGTGTAACTATCCGCTGGGTCTGATGTGGGTAAGGGTTTGGAGGTAAACCAATCTAAGTTCCAATACTGTGTCTACCACTTACTGGCTGTATAATCTTGGACAAGTCACTTACTGTGGCAGAGCCTCAGTTTTCTGTCCATAAAATGGGGATCTCAATAGCCATTTTGTGACTGTTCTGACAGCAGTGTCAGAAGTGATGAGATAGTACACATAAAACACTCCATAGCCTGGTACATGGAAATCACAGCCACGTGAATGATGCAAGGCCTTCCGTAGATTTCTCTCATCATTTGTGGGCCGACTTCTACTGTGGTGCTGCTCACCCTGTGTTGCTGGTGACTCTCTGGTTTTCCATTCTGTTATGTATGGAGTCTGGTCTTCAAATCATGTTTGTCAGAAAGCATGTCTTCTAAGAACAGACATTGAGTTGGAGCGGGGTGCTCTCCAGCTCTGGCATGGGGCCCACCTTCTAGGACTAAAGTCATAGCCGTGGTCAGGAAGAGTCCTGAGATTTCTTAAGAGCCTCGGGACCATGCTCACGGGGAGCCTGGATAGTTGAGCCCTACCCTGACTGTGGAAGTTCTGGGGTAGACCCTCCTCGTAGGCCCCGCTTTGGGCTCCTGCCCTGTTAGTTAGCATATTAGACCCAGAGATGCTCTTTTCCCCACAGCCCAGCCTAGGGAGGGCCTGTGGTGCTAAGGGAGAGTTTATCACCTTCCCAGTTGCTCCTGGGAAATGAGGGGGAGGAACCTGATCTGCTTGGTTCTCCTGAAAGCATCTGCTTTTCTCTCGTCTTGCATTTACTTGCTTTGCTGAAAGGTTCTGGGTCAGGAGGCCATGTGACCCACCTGTCCTAGCTGCCGGGAGCCTGTGGCCCAGTGTCTACCCCCAGTAGATCTTTCTCTTTTATTTTGTATCTGGTGTCACGGAAGCATCTTCTTTTATCCAGGGGACGAAGGCTGCCCTCTGGGGACTGGCTGTGGCCACGTCTCTGACTCTTGTCACATGTGCCCGGGGCTTCCATGTAGACTTGTCTGTGTGCATCTGTTGGGGGTCCTCAAGCTCGGCTTTGTTCCTGTTCCTGTCTCTGCTTGGGACCATGGGGGGAGCAGAGCCCTCTGCTGGGCCTCACAGCCCTCCCCAGCCACCACCTCACAGACTGGATTCACTTATCTGTCCACATGTGTGGAGACCTCATGAAGACCTCTTTTTGTCCTGTGAGTTGTGAGGAGAGTTCTCTGTGGACACTGTCTTTGCTGTAGTGAGAACACAAAGAAGCCTCAGAGTGGCCTCGGCCGGAGAGAGCTTGGCTGTTAGAGTCGTCTGGAGGACTCTGGGAGAGCGGCTGTGGAGGCAGAGCCCTCTTGAGGCCCCTGAGTGAGGGGCCACCCAGCAAGCCCCTCTGGGGAACAGGGAAGACGGTCTGCTCGTGGTGTCTCCAAGCATCTCTGTGTCTTCTTCTGAATTGGCTCTTGAGCACCTGGTCTTACCAGATCGTGTCCTCTCCACCAGCACCACAGGGGAGGGTCCTTCTTTCCCTTAGAAGACCAGGCTTGGCGGCTCAGTCTGAGCATAGATTATCCACAGAAACTATGGGTGGCGTCCCTCAGAGGGAAAGTGGTTGGCTGGCCTAGCCCGAGGCCCAAGCAGAAGTTGTACTGGCCCTATTTTTCCTTCCTCCTTTGATTGAGAGGCCACCTCCTCAAGGCGTGTGTGTATCACAAGGGACTGAAAACTAGAGACTTTATTTGTTTGATTTGATTGTGATTTGGGTGGAAGTTTACAGAGCAAATTGCTTTTCCATTCAATAATTAGTACACATTTTGTTTTGTGACGTTCACTGCAATCCCCACAATAGAACATCACTCTTCCAACTTCCTCCCTGTGTTTACCATTTCCCTTCAGCTTTTCTTACCCCTTCCTGCCTTCTGAACCTTACCCTGGGCACACGGTGCCTTTGGATTGGGTATGGTTGATTGATCTGAGGAATGCGCACCACCCTGGTATTATTGTTCATCTTAGAGGCCTGTCTCGGAAGGTGGGGCAATCTACTTCCGTAGTGATACCGCCTCGGAAACCCAAGGTGGGGTTGGTGGGCTTGCTGTGAGTCAGGTTTGACTCGACAGCAGTGAGTTTGGTTTGGTTAGGCCTGTCTGTATTTGGCTAAAAGTTGAGCTGGAGGAGATGAGTTCAGTTTCTGGCCTGAAAGGTAGCTGAGGGCCATGTCTAGGGTGTTCTACCAGTATCCATCAGACTAGTAAGCCTGGTCTTTTTATTATTTTGAGTTTTGTGCCACATCCCCCCCCTCCACACACACACACACTCTGAGACCTTCTATTGCAGTCCCATCCAGAGCAGTTGGCAGTGGTAGCTGGGTACCATCTAGTTCTTCTGGTCTCACAGTCACAGAGGCTGGGGTTCATGTGGTCCATTAGTCCTTTGGACTAATTATTGGAAACTAGAGGCTTTAAAAGGAGCTCTGGTAGCACTATGCCTAAGGCATTTGACTGCTAACCAGAAGGTTGGCGGTTCAAACCCACCAGCCACCCCATGGAAGGAGGCGGGCAATCTATTTCTAGAAAGATTTATTGCCTTGGAAATCCAATGAGGGTCACTATGGGTTGGAATTGACTCAATGGCAGTTGGTTTAGAGACTTTAAACTCAAGAGTTTAAGCTGATCTTAAGCTGATCTCTTATCACCAGGGACAACATTGCATCCCCTGTATTATCAGTGACATTTATCTTAAAATGAAGAAGGTGCCTCCGAAACAATGGTCTGACGAAACAATGGTCTGACCCAATGGTCTGACCGTCTGTGGTTCCTGTTAAAGCAAAAGTGAACTTCATGGTGTTGTCAGCTGCTCATAGTCAGTCATTTGTCTTTCCTGAAGACACCCAAGCCTTCCAGATATGAGGAGAACATTTGGCCATCTGGGATTCAAAAGCTCGGGGTACAAGTCTCCAGGAGACACCTCCACATCAAGGACCTATTCTTTTTCCCGCTTCGATTCAGACCGTCCTTTTCCGGAAGCAGCAGAGACCAGGGCTTTGCCACCAGCCTCCTCTCTGGGTCTCTTAGCCTTGGCATGAAGCCAGGAGGGTCAGGAGATGGGGGTGCTTATTTTGGTCTGTCAGTGCCATGTTTTACCCGTGAGTGCCCATCGTCCCAGCCTTCCCTGCTCTACTCCACCTTTTCTATTAGGAAGAAGAATTATGAAGAGACTTAAGGAATCTGCGAGGGAAGAGCTCTTGGAATCTTTCTAGAAAGGGGACAAGATGAGGCTTTCTCAATGGGGAGAGAGAGGGAAAAGTGCTTTCTCCTTGTAAAGATCTGCTCGCCCTCCTGGCCACTCCCTTGGAGATTTCCCACCTACACACGTTCTCACACACACACACCGTGCACACAGGCACACACTCCCATACACACGCCTGCTGTAATTTCTGGCACTGATTGGGGAAATATTTAGAAAATGTACAGTGGTTATGTAAGATGAAGTTTAGTTAACCACCAAAGGAAAAAGTGGAAACCTCCTAAATGAGGCAGATAGAAAGTAGTATTTTTCTTATTATGAGGATTGGCCTGAGCAGTGGGTTGGAAGGCCTCCAATAGTCCCCTGCCAGACTTTAAAAAAAAAAAAAAAAACAACTTAGAAAAGGCAAGACTAGTTTAACTGGTTCACCCAGTGCCCAGGAGGAATTTACAGACTTAATACTTGGTGCTCCCAGTGCTGCTCCCAGGTCGAACGTCTGGCCATCAAGGCTTGTGACAACGCTGAACATACAGGAGGGCCAGGGTAGGGGGGTGGACCCCAAAACACTAACTGTGGTGTCCCTTGTCCCGGAGTACTCTTCCCTGGGCAGCTCTGGACCAGGACTCCTGGCAGATGTGTAAGGAAAGGGGACCCAGTGACGTGGGTGGGTGTCATCACCTGGAGCAGCCTTTTGCTTTCTCTCGTCCCCACCTCCGTTCACAGTTCCGAAGCTTTGGGAACATGCCTTCCAGGAGCACTCCCACCGCTCCCACTGTGACTCTCTCAGTGGTCTGCCAGGAGAACAGATCTCAAGATGCAGGCTCTGAGAGATGGTGTGGGGTGCGCATACAGCACCAGCCGGGGTCTCGGGCCCTGGGAGAGGGTGGCAGTGGTGGCAGTTGCTTTGTCAGCAGTAGAAGGAGGGCCGCTTCAGAAGACAGTCTCTCCTGTCACCAGCTCTGTTTCTTACTCCTCTTGCCAAGGGTCACTGCTCCCGACTTCTGGGGTTCTTGAGCTGTTGTCACACAGCTTTCTTTAAAGGGGGGGCCGGACTCCTGAGAAAGCAGCGCGCCTCCTGCCTGTGGTTTATCCCTACCCGAGCCAGCAGACACATGGGAACAGGTGCTTCTTCAACCTGTTGCGTCTTCTGCTCTCAGAGACCCTGTGGTTGGCTGGCAGCACTTTCGTTCATGCCTGGGGAGGTGGTCGTGGGCTGGGGAGTTTGCTGGCCCTGCGTGGGGCACCAGGAGCTATTGTGAGTACCCCAGCAGCACTGGAATCGGGCAGCTGCAGAGGTGTCCCCAGGCTCCTTCAGGGAGGAAGGAGGGAGAGAGGAGGCGGGCTCACCCAGACTGACCGAGGCTGGGTGAATAAGGAGTGGGAGGGAGGAAGCCTGCCAGGCCAAGGCAAAGGGGAAGCTAGAAAGGGCGGGCTAGAGGAGGGGACTGGCTGGGGTGGCTGGGGGCCCTCCAGGACTGTCTGGCCCACCCTCTGGGCGCTGTCACTGCGGCCCACCTCGCCTGATGATGAATTGAGTTGCGTCTCACAGCCCTGGGTTGTTGGTAGGCATGCTGTTGCTGACCAGGAAGCTCTTCCTGTCAGCCAGGCCCAGCAGTGACGACACTGCCCCTTCCTGTCCTCCGGGAGACCAGGCAGGTCATGTGGTTCTGCACCAGCTAAAGAGGCTGCAAGCCCAGGAGCCCATGCCCAGGCAGGAAGTGAAGCTGGGGGTGGAGCCTGGCTCCCTGCCGTCATCTGCCAGGGGTTCTCCCTCTGGCTCCCACGTTCCCTCCCACTGGGCTTGAACTGCCACCAGGCACAGGGGACCTGTATAATGCACACTCCACCCTGCTGCTGACTCAGACCTCACTCTTCAGCCTTCCCTCCAGCCTTGGGAATAAGGTTGTGGCTGTGGTGCCACCCCCTCCAGGTGGCCAGCCACTCTTGGGACCTAGGGAGTGTTTTGCTAGAGCTATTCACAGAGCACATTAAGTCGCAGTGTGGCAGGCCAACAAGGACAGCTCCCTAAAATCTGGTTTGTTCCCTCTAAGCACCCAGATCCCTCCACCGCTACCTCCCCCCATTCACGTGTCCACACAGGGATTCGAAGCTGCTGCCTGTGAGCTGGGCGGTGTTTTGCAGCCCAAGGGAAGAGACCGGTGTTGCCTGGTCTCATAAGTGAGAGGAGGCAGGGCGGCTGAGCAGAAGGGATTGGGCTTGGAGTTAGATGTGGATTCAGATCCTAACTTGGTCATCCACTAGCTACATGGGCTCATCCAAGCCACCAGCTTCTTTGAGCAACATCTGGAGGGTGAGGACATTGGGTTACATCTGTGAAGTTCCTGACATACAAACCAAAAACCAAACCCACTGCCATCAGATTGATGGCATGGAGCAGCTGGTGGCTTCAAACTGTCTCTCTTTTAGCTTGTAGTTGTTGATGTACCCACTGTGCCACCAGAGCATATAGTTGGGTCCACATGAGAACTTGTCTTTTTCTTCCATCTTCTTTAGTCTGACAGACAGCTCCTGTCAGGAGGGCTGCCCCCCACACCTCCAGGAGGGAGCAGAGGTAGTTTATCACCTCCCACCCCCAGTTCCATCAGTCTTCACACGTCCCATTTTGGTGCCAGGGACCTGGGCCTGCCCTTCTGATTTGGTCCCCAGGTCTGATTGCAGGAACAGGCATTTGGTACTCTGAGCCAGGCCAGATGCACTTCCAGACTCTCCCTTGGGCAGTGCTATTGGTTTGCTTTGGACACTGGTATCAAGAAGCCTGGGGGGCGAGGCAGTAAGGAAAAGGTAGAATTCAGAGAAGCAGAAAGCTTGGCTTGTCTCTGTCTCATCAGCCAGCACTCATTGGTTGAGCCACTTCTCCAGGGGCCTGGGACACTAGGGAGGTGACCTTCTGTGGGCTTGAGTCCTTGGCTTTGTGCCGTGAGGTCTGCGCCTTGACCTCCCCCTCTCAGCAGGCAGCAGGCAGCAGGCTTCCATCCCATGACCACGGACGTCATGTGGGAGCCAGTCGATAGCCACACTTCAGTCTTGGGGAGTTCCACTCCCCTACTAGGACTCCAGGGACATTTGGGGGCTGCTGAGTCCGAGAGCCCTAGGGATTGGAACAGGAAGTTTTAGTCACCCACTGAGACTTCTTGCTGACCTTGCGCTGTGGGAAGACGGCTCCCTCTGGGCACTGCACTAGGTGTGGCCCTGTTGGCTTTCCCCGGCTGTCAGACTCCCAGTGCCTGGCTCCTTCCCGTGCCTAGGAGTCTCCGGGCAGCCTTTTTAGCCAGTGGCCTCAATTCTAGTGAAATGTGCTGGTTGTCAACCTGGTGAGGTTCTACAGTGCTCAAACCAGGCTAGCTGGTAGGCCATCTCCTTCCAGGTGGTCCTGTAGGTTAGCCAGAGAAAATGACCACAGGTTTGTCCTGGTGGCCAGGAAGCTAAGAGTGACTTCACTCACGACTGTGTGCAGGGAATTAAGTATTGTGTCTGATCGGCTTTGTGTGTCTTCTTCGGGTCTCCTGGTGGGGTGTTTGGAGTCAGGATAGCCTTCCAGGCCCTGAAGAATCCTCATCTTAGGTCATCTTGACACGGCACTCAGGTGTCTCCCTTTCCAGCATAATAATCAAAGGCTACTGAGAAGCAGCAATGGAGAGAAGCTCCAAGAGGGGGGTCCCAGACTCAGCACTACGATTCGCGAACCTCTGACTTGAGGCAGGAAGTTTAACCTCTCTGGGTTTCAGTCTCCTCATTTACAAAATGGGATAACACCATCTGCCCTGCTGGGCTTATAAGATGGTGAGACTTAGATGAAAACCCACACACACACACACACACACACAAGATCCCCAAGATCCCACTAGGCATCACTGGCAATGCTCAGAATTAAAGTGTTCAGTGGTAGGGAACTGATCTTGCTACAAGCTCACCTTCCCATCCACAACCTCGCTCTCTCAGTATTCCTCCCTTGGTTGTGAGAACTTCTAGGTTATCTTCTGCTCACTTTGCATTCAGCTGGCCTTCAGATACTGAAGTCACCGTGGCTTTGGTTTTCTGTTTTCTTTGGATTTCAGGATAAATTTCTCTCCAGTCTTTAATCCCTCCACTAGATCTGCCGCCCATGTCTCTGTTCTGGACCCCAGATGTGGACTCAGCAGACTCCTGGAGGTCTCCATTACCGTGTCCCAGTGGAGACTCCTGGTTGACAGTTCCCACCCAGGTCTGAATCGGTAGTGTCCATCCCATGCCCATCCTCGTCCTGCAGGTCTCCCTCACTTAGTGCAGAGAGCGGCATCTGCCCCAACTGGCCCCATCACCCCCCCACCATTCCTCCTCTTCTCTCCCGCACTGCTGCCTTGGCTTCCCGAGAGGGCTCTCTGTCTCTGGTCTCCACAAGTCTGTTCCCCAGATGCTGCCAGAGAATGTGCCCCTCAGTTAACCAGAAAAGCCCAGACACCACCCCTCCCATGGCCCCAAGTGTTTCTTTGCAGCTACCATCATGAACTTCCTGCAGTTCTCAGATGCCAGGATTGTTGTTATGATGATGCCAGTATACCACTTTCTTACCTAGAACATCCTCCCCTCCACCATGTCCGTCAGACTCACCTCGGGGTTACCTTCTCCCAGAAACCTCCGCGAACAACCCCAGCGTGGGTTAGGTGTATCCCTCATACTTGGACCTGCCTTCATCATAAAGCTTTCTAGAAATGACTATATTTCAGTTTAGTAGGTTCCACCTTCCCTGCTGGACTATGAGCCTCTTGAATCCTGAGGATGCGGCTCATTTGCCAGGAATTGCCCGTGCACAGAATGTCATAGAAATTTGACAGAGACTGGTGGCTTGACGATGGTGGGCAGCTGTGGTCTGCTTGGGACTTTCATTCACGACTTTGCTGACGGCCACGCCACGTGGTACTCTGCTTCCGTTCTGCTGTGCCTCCTTCCATTCGCACCGTTACTGTATTTTTCCGAACCAGAAATGCACGCATCTGGCATACGTGTGTGTGAGGGGAACAGCGTATGTCGGGAACAATGACAGCACACATAAGGATGCCGCCTGCCTCCCGCTGGCCCTCCTCCACACCAGGCCCTCTCCAAGCCTTTTTTGTCCTCCATCGCCTGCTGTATCCCTTCTTGTCTTTATAGTGAGGGCCTTAAGGACAGGGCTCATCTTGGGCTCCATTGTCCCTCCCAGAGCCCCCTAGAGGCCCCAGCTGGTTCCTGGGTCTGTGACTGCTGTGTGTCACCTATCTGCTGGTGACTAACCCTCTCACACTCTCCTCTCCCCCTGCAGATGACGTGCTGACTAAAGACGCTGGTGAGTGCGTGATCTGCCTGGAGGAGCTGCTGCAGGGGGACACGATAGCCAGGTTGCCCTGCCTGTGCATTTATCACAAAAGGTACATCCGGGTGCACCCAGCCTCCCATAGGCCCCTTCCCCAGGAGGCCTCTAGCCAAGCTCCCTCTGTGGGTGTGGGACGACCTCTTCTTCCACTGTGGGCTCTGGGGACAGATGGGTGCGCAGTGTGCTGACAAAGGGGTCCAAGCACCCCAAGTGCAGCCAGGGCTCAGGTGCCAGGGGTCTGGCTCTGGCTGGTGGCAGCTGCTGGGGAGAGCAGTGAAGCCCACCTGGGAGATTGAGGGTCTGTCTGGCTCCCTGAGCCTTTTCTTCCTCTGGGGCCCCGCCCTACTCCATGGGGTGAGAGCCTTAATCAGTGTGAAGGAGGCACTTGGTGGGGATGGCCTGCGTGTGCCCGTGAGGGCCTCGGCTCCCAGGGGACAAGAGCCGGGAGTCGCTACATCACCGTATCCCAGGCCGCTATCTTTAGCAGGGCCCAGGCTTGGCCTTGTGCTCCCTCCTGGGCTCCATCCTGGTTTCCAACTGGAAAGAAGACACCTCTCCCCAGTGGGGGATGCACTGTGCTGCCTTTGGCTGCCACCTGCTCTCTGGCTCCTTGAGCCCGGAGCTTGCTCGTGACACATGGGCCTTTCCAAAGCCATGGCTCGCAGGGTGGCGGGGTGACCAGCCAGCCAGCACACAGACAAGGCTGGTGCAGTGGAGGCTAGGCTCGTCCTGGGAACGGAATCTTAGACTAGGCCCCAGCACAGTGTTCTAGTGCCCCAGGGAGGCAGGAACCAAAGAAAATCTTGGGCCCTGTGGGGAATTATGCAAATAATCTGTCTGGTGCCTGCCTTTGAAAATACCCAGATGTTGATTTCCAAATCAGAAAGCTGTCTTGGGGCAATCTCTGTTCCCGCCTCCATTCTGATTTAGCTTTTCTGTAAACACTAGAGACCGGGGCTTCCTGTCAGCCTCCTCCTGGGCTCACTCTTAGCATAGCCAGGAAAGTCAGGCCTTGCACCCCCACCTCCTTGGGGAAGGGTAGAGGCCAGCTGCCCACCACTGCAGCAGAGCCAGGTAGAGCTTGGGGGGGAGGGTGTCTTTTCAGAGGGAGCCTTGGGGATAATCCTTTAACTTGGGAGAGGGCTCACTCAGGAAGGACCCTGCAGTCATGGCCATCCGCCATCTTTGCTCCCACCTCCCTACCCTTCAAACCTGAGAGTCAGCTGCCCAGCCGCCCTGTGCCGCCAGCCTGCTCACCCCGCCCCTCTCAGCTCTTACCCTCCTCTGGACTTAACACACTAAGGCCTCAGTCCTGCTCAAGGCCGTGGTCCTGCTCTTCCTGCAGAGCCCAGGCTCATCCCAGTCCAGTACCCTGAGCTGTTGTTTCTAGCCTGGCCAAGATCGGGCCTGATCTTCCCTCTTTCGGCTCAAAAGTGGGTGTCTGAAGACTACAGCTTCCCCCCCAGGCCTTTCCAGGAAAGATTTATGGACATCCCCCCAATCAGGAATCCAACCCCTTGAAAGTGCCCCGGTGGAGCAGTCTGGGCAGCAGGTAATGGCATCTCCCTTGCTGCCCTCTCCACTCAGTTGCATAGATTCGTGGTTTGAAGTGAACAGATCTTGTCCAGAACACCCCGCGGACTGACCCTGCCGGCGTGCTCGCTGACTCCTCTCAAAGGTGAGCCCATCAGGAGGTGGCCTGTGCCTGGGTTCGGGTCAAGTCATCCAAGGTGTCTGTAGCAGGGGCTGGGAAAGAGAGGGAGGTGTGCTCGAGAGTTCGAGTCAGGTGGAGAACATGCCAGTGTATTCCAGAAGAAAGTGCACGGTTGTCCCGCGTGTGCAGGGGCCGGAGAGCAGCACTCACTCGGGCATGGACCGGGAGTGCCCACTCAGCCCTGTCCTCACTGCCTGACTCAGGGCCACGACCTCACCTCTTGGCGTCTCCCTTTCTTCTTTGGTGACCAGGAGCTAATCACACTTCTGTCCCCATGTGGACATGGCCCTCATTAATGAGAAGTCTAGGGGACAGGGTTCCGTCTACTGCAGAGTGCTTGTTGGCAGTGATGTTGCTATGCACACCACGGGACAGGCCCCAATTCCTCCAGCCCCCGCAGTGCACACGCTCCTGTATACCCCTGCTGGTCTGACCTCCTAGTCCCTCCCAGGGCACCTTGCTTTCATGATGGCCATCCTCTCTTGCCCCCATCCTCCTGTCCCTTCAGAGTTCTGGGCCGCCATCTCCTTTTTTTTTTTTTTTTTTCTGGCAAACACAAAACCCTCAGAAAAGCCAAAACCCCACCTTTACCTCACCTCACACCCAAAGGCTTGGAGGCTTCTTTTCTCCCCACCCTATGCCCCATTTTTTTTATTCCTCACTAGGTTTATTTTATTTATTCCAAGTAAACTTCCCAAACAGCTCATGATGTCAGAGAAATCAGGGACATTTGCTTTTTTTACCATCACCTCAAACACTGATGACATGGGGAGAAGAAACAGCAAGGGTGAGAGAGGCGCGGCGGGAGTGGTGCCGGCGCTGGAGCGCGAGTCCCAATGCCCGGCAAGATGTGGCTTCAGGGGCCCTCCCCGACCGGAACCAGCGACGCCCCGCCCCGCCCGGCCTGCACCCCAGCAGGATGGCACGCTTCCGGCCCTCTGGCCAGACGGAGCACGACTTATTTATTACGATCCACACAGGGACAGACAGGCCCTGTTCCCGAGAGAAGGCTCGCCGGACACTGGAGCAGAGCTGAGCGTGGGACACCAGTGGGGGACAGGGCACCCCTCCTGCACTGACTTCAGGAACGGCGCTCCCTTCCTCCCCGAGGACACCCCATTGGATGAGAGCGAGTTTGAGAGAAGGCATCAACCCTACCCTTCCCCTCACCCCTCATCCCAGGAGGGAAAGGGCATTTTCTTTTTCACCTTTGAAAGGCGTTGTGGGTCTGTCTTTAAAGTGTTTACAAAAAAAAAAAAAAAAATTATAAAAAAAAGAGTCTAGTGTCGACTGGTGTTTTTCCTCGTGATGTTTACAGATTGCTGTCTGCTGCCCACCTATAACCCACTCAGTGACAGAAGCGGACCTGGCTCAGGTCTCGCCGCCCACATGCTGATGATGTTCCGGGGGAGCGTGTGTGACACACGGTCTCTCCCCCCCCTTGCCCCCGGGTCGGCCCTCACCCACCTCACTGCCTTGTTTCATCTTTTCCTTCCATTTTTCCTGTCCGGGTTTGGCAGCCTTCCTCCCTTGGACCTTGGTATCTTGACTTCATTGCCAAAAGCAACCCATGGAGGACCCTCTCCCCCCACCCCCTCCAGGAACCCATCAAGGACTTCTCTCCTATCCCCATTTCCTTCCCTTGCCTCCTGGTTCAGGTCAGTTCAGAGGATTTAACCATCACAAGTGTCCTGAAAAAAAAAAAAGCCTGAACATTTTTCTTAGACCCTTGTGGATTCCCGCCCCCCAGGAAAACGTAAAGAAAGAAAAAAAAAAAGGACTTATTTTAAGAAGATGTGAGATGTACAGCTCCCTGTTTTCAGGCGCCCTGTTTGAAAACACATTAGCCATTGATGTTCCCACGTGGCATCAGCCCATGCAAGATAGGTTTCTGTATTTATATATTAAAATATGAAAACTTATAAAATGTAAAAAAAAAAAAAAAATATGTTCAAAGCTTGGGAAAAGCTTTCTTCATTAGTCAAGGTGTTTTGATATGGTATTAAAATCATGTCTAATAAAAGGTACGCTGTGATTTTCTTAATGAAGTATTGTATTAATCAAGAAATTGGGCAAAGCCCTGTTCCCAGTTTTTGACCTACCTCCTTAGCATTCCTTCAGGCTACTGTGTGGAGCTACAGGTGTGTGAAGTGGTTCTCAGGAGGTCAGACCTGAGTCCTACAAATGTCACAGAGTCCAGTCTGCCTTTTATCTGTGGAGTGGTTGTGATGGAACTCTTCTGGAAAGGTCTGCAAGGGCAAAGATCCTGCGGCCAGGTGTGGGCCCAGACGCCCACCTCCTGCAGCCTCTGCTCCCTGTGCTTATTGCTGAGACGGACAGTGCAGTGTCTCAGTGCTGACTCATGGGCATGCTTGAGGCCCACAACGAGGCCCTGGTTTGGGGCCGAGCCAGTTCAGAGCCCTTGAACCAGGAGCAGCCACTCGCTCACTGAAGTTGGCTGGCTGGGCTGGGCGGGCAGCACGGAGCAGCAGTGGCAGGCAGGCTTCTGTCCTGGTGCCAGGCAGGCTGCCGAAACAGTACTCCAGAGCTAGCCTCCTGCAGGGCCGAGCTAGGAGACACCCTGCGGGGTGTAGACATGGTGTATACTCATCAGCCCTGGCCCTTCTGGGTTCTAGCCCCTCTGGGCCCAGGAGTGTGGCCCCATCAGGCCTCCTGGAGCACCTACTCTGTGCAGGGGCCTTACAGATCAACGGGGAAATTTGAGCCCAGGCATGACTCGTGGAGAAACGCTGAACTAGAGTCAGTGGTGGTAAACTCGGGCCTTAGTGTCAGAGTGGCCTGGGCTGGAGACTAGGGGGGCAGCCAGTGCCACCCAGAGATACAGCAGCGAGAGGAGACTCCGTGTCTACACACGGCTCCTCTGCTGCTTTGGCACAACCTTGGCGGAGTACTTTATCTGAACTTAAGGTTCCTCGTGTATAAAATGGAGACAAACCCCACTCCCCCCCCCCAGCTAAGAGGTCACCGTGAGGGCCAGAGGCCCTGCCCCCCAGGCACCTGCCACAAGCCCAGCAGGCTCCCTGCTGCTTTGTCACCATAAAGGGCACCATTCTATTCACAGCACCTCCTGCTTCTGCCTGGCAACTGTGTCTCCTGTTCTATATTTAATTCTAGCAGCAAAGTGGTGGGGCAGGGCCCAGCCCTGCAGATCGCCTTGGCTGACCCCTGGGCCTGCAGACCAAGTTGGTGTGCCCCCAGCGGTGCCTTAGACCCAACAGCTGTGCCATCGCCTGCCCAGGGGGAGCCCAGTGGCCGTCAGCTGGATGAGGCCCGGCAGGAGCCCACACCAGGTGCTATTCCGAGCTCCTGGGGCTGGTGCGTATCCCCACCCCCACCCCAGCACCTTCCAGCCCCACCTGGCACACTGCCGCCCTCTGCCGACTGCCTTGACTGCGGCACCCAGGCCCAGATCGCCGGTTCTTGGGGTAGGGAAGGACTGGGGGTGCCTGGGCCTTCCAGGCGGAAGTAGTATTTGTCATTCTCCGCCCAGACGGTTGTCGGGAGTCCTGTATTTCTCCAGCTCTGCCTTCCTGGGGGGAGGACGGAGAGGAGCTGGCAGGTACGTTCTGTGTACTCCCTTTGCTAAGGGCCCTGCAGGCTTCTGCGAGCTCCTGGACACCTCGCCAAGACCATCCTTCCAACAGCTGTTTAAGGACAGGTATTAGAGTTTTGTAGGAGCCCTGGTGGAGCAATGGTTAAGCGCTCAGCTGCTAACTGAAAGGTCAGAGGTTCAAATCCACCAGCCACTCCGTGAGGACAGACCTAGTGATTTGCTCCTATAAAGGCAGGTTACAGTGAAAGAAATCCTATGAGGCAGTTCTGCTCGTCCTCTAGGGTATCTGTGTCGGAACCGACTTGATGGCACACATTAAGGTTTTGTAGGAGAAGGTCTTTAGGCCTAGAAGATAGATGCGGACGTATACAGGTGAATGATGTCATGAAATGTGTTATTTAATTCCAGACGGTTCCCAGAACATCCACACATTGAAAGCAAATAAGGCAAAAGTGTTGATTGTGACATCTTTGTGACTGGTTATTTCTGTGAACAATGTATTATTCTTTCTATTTTTCTTAATAAAAAGATTTTGGGGAATGGCCTCTTGCTGAGCACCTACCAGCTGCTGGTGCTGGAGTGCATCAGCGAACCCTGCCACCAAGGCTGCCTGCCTAGCAGGGAAGAGGTGTCCCATAGCTGGGCTTCCAGAATGGTGGGCCGTTTGCAGGGGGGTGCTGGAGAGCCTTGTGCGGTAAACAGGAGCTGAGGCACACTGTTGGCGTGTGGTGGGGAGAGGGCTGGTGGGACTCGCTTCCACACTAGCCCTTGGCACAGGCACTGCTCCCATTCAGGGTAGCCATAGACAGAGACATCGCGGGGCCCTCAAGGCTCAGGCCTGTGTCACTGCCATCCCAGGTCCCAGCGCCCCCAGGCAGGCTGGGGTTGGCTTCAGTGCCAGCGTTACAGGGGGTCCCCAGGGCTGGTTGACGAACCACTGCCTATGCTGGAATGAGGCAAGGCCAGAGAAGGCCAGGCTGATGGAAAGGAGCTCAAAGGCAGGGGCCAAAAAATGGACTGTGAGTATGGGGGTGAGGGTGAGGCGGCGGGACAGCTAGGTACCCTTTCCTAAAAGCCCTGAGGGAAGGAGATGGGAGGGCACTGCAGGGCATGACGGTTTAGAGCTTGGATTCCAGAGTTGCAGGCCTCTCCCCCACCCTGGGAAGGTGTGTATGGGCGGGGGCAGGCTGGGCCGGGCAGTCCTGGGCAGCGGTTACCCAGACTAGATGCTGTGACTGAACTTTTGTGGTGACAGGCACCCTCTCGTGGGCATTGGGGGAACAGCTGAGTACCCCACATGAGGGAACTACTGAGGCCAGAAAGAAATCTCCAGACAGGCAGGTCTGACAGAGAAAACAAGCTGGTAGCAGCAGGTACCACTATAGGGAGGGACGAGTGAACAAGTAGCAGGTGCTCAGAGAACACATTCAGGATGTCCTAAGGCCTGGTTCAGGCTCCATGGGGGGAATCTGTCCCCAAAAGTGATGCCTGCCCTGGGCCAGTCCCCAGGCAGCTGGGTCCTCTTGGCTTATCCCTGGCCCCCAGCAGTGGGGAGGCCCATTCAGAGGAATCATCCCAGGCCTGGAAGTGGACCCACCCTGTCTTCCCAGCAGGATGTAGAAGAGTAGAGGGGTGGTAGCTTCTCAGGAACGACCCTTAGTCGTTTAACAGACAAAAGCCGTCCTGTCCTACCCCCCAGGACAGGAAGAGGTCAGGGAGGAGGCAGGGATCCAAGCTACCCAACGCTAACTTGGGCCCAAATACAGAAGGTTGACTGGCTTGCAAAGAGGTACCAGCTGCTGCCCACACCCTGCAGGGCCTGGGCAAAGAGAGGGCTGCCCTGGGGAGGAGGGAAGGCTCTGGGGACAGAGGGGGCTCTGCTGTCTGTTGGCTGGGGGCCCGGTGCTCACAGCACCTTGCCTGGGTTCATGAGGCCTCGGGGATCCAGCGTGGCCTTGAGCCGCCTCATGACCTCCACGCCCACAGCGCCCACCTCCTCCTGCAGCAGCTGCCGCTTGCCCAGCCCGATGCCATGTTCCCCAGTGCACGTCCCGTGCAGTGCCAGTGCGTGCCTGGAGGCCAGTGGAGAGAGGTCCTCAGAGGGGCCCTCTCCCTGCATTCTCTGGCCACCCTGGCTCTGCTCCTACCTGCCCAGCTGTTGTGCAAAGGCCTTGACCCTATGGAGCTCCTCGGGGTCCTTGGGGTCCACCAGCAGGATGCAGTGGAAGTTGCCGTCCCCCACATGCCCAACGATGGTTCCTGGGGGCCCAGAAGACAGAGATGCCATCTCCAGCCCTGCCCACCCAGGGGCTTATGAGGCCTGATGCTTCCCGCCCATCACGGCTTGAGAACTGCCCCACCACGTCCCGACAGTGAGCAGACAGGACCTGTCAATCCAGAGGCTTTCAGGTCCTCCTTGGTTTGCACCACAATCTCTGGCAGCCGGGAGATGGGCACACATACGTCAGTGGAATAGCCCTGGGTTGGGAGACAGGGACATGAGTTGCTTCTCTCTGCCTGCCCGGAGGTAAGAAGGTCACTGGTCAAGGCCAAGAGTGGGTCTAGGGGGACTTGGCTTCAGGTATTGGCTTCATACAAGGAAACATCCCTGCTCCTCCCTGGGTCTCAGTGTCTCCTGGGTGTGCTCTCCGCCGGCCCTGCCAGCAGGGGCTTTCACCACTCACTGTGCCCCTCACCCTCTGCTACTTGCAGGACCTCCAGCGCCCTACACAATCGAGCCCTTGCACAGGCCGCTCCTGCTGCCTGGAGCCCCATCGTCCCCTCCGGTTGGGCTAACATCTGTGTGTATTTCAGGCTTGTTTTACCCCTCCCTTCAGGAAGCCTGCATTGTTGGCAACTCCTAAATGCATCATCCTGTGGCCACCTGCTTCCCAGCTTTCCTCAGGATCCCCCCTCCGTCCCTGTCCCAAGGCCTCTAAACCGAGTGAGAGCAAGCTGGAGCTGGGGGGACAGTCTGCAGCCCTGGGTTCCAGGCCCAGCTCAGCCAGCCCCCACCCTGGTGGGCCTCGGTCTGCTGCTCTGCACAGTAGGGTGGTGGGCTGAGGAAACGGCTCCTGGGCTGAGCCACAGGATCGACCCCACCCGAGTCTCAGCTCACCTTGCAGCCGGGCCGCAGAGCCATAGCCGCGTACCAGGCGTTGTGCCTTGCTGCCCAGAGCCGGCTGCGCTGCTCAGCCTCCTTGGCCCAGGAGAAGTGGGAGGCCCCATTGTGCTTGGTGATCTCTTCTGTGGGTTGGGAGGGGTTGACAGTGGGCCTTCCCCGGGGCCTCGACCGCCCACAGCAGCCCACACACCTGCCCGCTGCAGCTGTTCCTCCAGGGTCTGCTCAGAGCCATGGAATTCCAGGAAGAGTGTGGGTGCCACCACGTAGTCCAGCTTGCTGTACCTGTTGCAGGCGTCCATCATGACGTCATCCAGGAACTCTGGGACCAGGTAGAGGGCAGACCTGAGGCCTGGCCTTCAAAGGGGCCTCCAGGGGAACCCATGCGGATGGTGCACCCCTGCCTCACCGATGCGGGCCACAGGTACTGCGGCCTGAAGAATGTGCACGGTGCTGTCCACGGCAGCCTGGACACTGGGAAATGCACAGGTGGCGGCCACCGTGGCCTCGGGGACAGGGTGCAGGCGCAGGGTGGCGGCTGTGATGAGGCCTAGTGTCCCCTCAGAGCCCACAAAGAGTCCTGTGAGGTTGTAGCCAGCTGCACTCTTCCTGGGCCCCAGGGACACAGAAGGCAGGTGAGGACCCATACCACATACTCACGGGCATCTGGCCCAAGGCCTGGGGCTGACACCT
The DNA here is from genome assembly GCF_000298275.1 of Orycteropus afer afer. Classification (NCBI taxonomy): domain Eukaryota; kingdom Metazoa; phylum Chordata; class Mammalia; order Tubulidentata; family Orycteropodidae; genus Orycteropus; species Orycteropus afer. The sequence continues at coordinate 11,503,319 of NW_006921654.1, forward strand.
GTGAGGCTCAGAATGGGGCAGGGCCAGGCTCTGTCACAGAACCCTGGAGCTGGAGCTGAGACCCAGGACACTGACTCCTAGGACCCCTGCAAAGTAGAGAACTGAGCCCAAGTCTCGGCTGGCCTGCCTCTTGGCCCAGATTGTCACCAAGGCAACCAGGCAGCCAGGCACCTGCTCGGCTGCACAGCCCACATTCATGATCACAAGGAACATGCAACCTTTGCCCTTGTGACAGTGTTTCGGGTTCCCAGGCCCAGCCAGGTATGGAGGAGGGTCACTTCACAGCCAGCCAGCCCCATCTCTGACAGAAGCTCCAAACCTCAAGGCTGCAGTAAGGGCACTCACCGGAAGTGACGGCCGGGCCCCGCAGTATGCAGCAGCTCCCCGCTGGGCAGCACCACGTCCAGGTTCAGCACGTTGTCCCGCATGGTGCCATAGCGCACGGCATTGGTGCCTGAAGCTCCGGTGGCCGCCATGCCACAGAGAGAGGCATCTGCGCCTGGGTCTGGACAGCAGAGTATAAACAGAGGGCAGTCTGGGTGGGCGGGAGTGCCTTTCCCTCAGTTAGAGGGGCAAGGGGTCCCTTCAAGCCCCAGGAAGAGTCTTGCCACCAGGGAGGCCCCAAGGCCCCAGGAAAGGTCTGGGCATATCCTAGGCCTACCCACGGGGAACCAGAGGCCACTGTCTCGCAGGTAGGTGTTGAGAGCTCTGTGGGTGACGCCAGGCTCCACCACCACCGAGAAGTCTTCGGTATTCACCTTCACGATCCGGTCCATGTGGGTCAGGTTAATGCAGACACCGCCCTGGCAAGAGGGAAGGGAGCTGAGGGCAGGACCTGATTAGCCATCTCTTGGTCTGCAGCCACACAGGGCTGGCTGCGTGGTGAAAGCATTGACAGATGTGAAGGGGGGGACCCCACCCTACCTGCACAGCGCAAACTCCACCCTCAAGTCCTGTGCCAGTGCCAAAGGGGAGGATGGGCACACCTTGGCGGTAGCACAGGGCCACCAGCTGGCCAACCTGGCCCACATTCTGGGGCCAGACCACCACGTCCGGAGGCTGACAGCTAGAACCAGAGACCAGCATTTCAGAGACATGAGGTACCCTCTTGTCCCGCCCTCTCATCAAAAAGGCTGGGGGTGTTGCAGAGCTTGAGGCTACACAGTGGGTGAGGGCACGCAAGTGCAGCGGAGAGAGGCCAGGACACCCCAAAACAGGAGGGGAGTGGGAGAAGATGACCCAGGACCCTCACTCCACACCCACCCTGACGCCCCCACCTGTACATGGACTCGTCCCTCCCATGCTGCTCTCGGACCGCAGCAGTCGTAGATATGTGCGGGGCCCCCACCACTGCCTTCAGGGCTGCCACAAAGTCCTCACTGAGTGCGCCCTGTGGGGAGAAACACACTGCTGGGGTCACCCAACAGATGGACTGGGCCCCTGCTGCAAGCTGGGAGTGTGGAGGTTCGGGGGCCACCAGCCCCTCTGTTCTCCCCCGCCCACCTGGCTGGCACCATCTCTAAACAGCTCAGCCAGATTGTACCCAGCTTTAGGCAAACCCACCGTACAGGGTCATGCACTTTCTAAACAGACCCAAGGAGCCAATGTTTTTTCACTTTGGAAAATCTAGTACCACCCCAAAATAAAAAACAACAAAAACTCTACACTAAGGATGTCAGCAGGGGGCCTTGAAAACAGCCAGCCACGCCCCAGTGAATCTAGTGTCAGTCAAGCGCAGCCCCAGGCGAGCAGGAGACGCAGGTCAAAGGAAGGGAAAACTGGCTTGGGTGGGTTGCGGTGCAGCTCTTGAAGCCCTTCCAGTGATTTCTTCATATTCTACAGATTGCCACACGGGTACTTCTTTCAAAACATGTCTCTATTCAGAAGCCTCAGAGGGGTGCACTGAAGCCCACACATCTCTCAGGTGACATCCCTCCCAGCCTCGGACCGGCGGTTGGGAAATGTTTGCCACAGACTAGCCCAGGAGTCCTTTGCCAGAGGTCACGTGGAGCCGCTGCACCCCAGGGCCTATTGGGAACCAGGTGCTCCACCCTCCACGCCTACCTTTGTAACCCTGGAGCAGTAGCCCCTCCAGGGGCACAGCCCCCAGCGAGCGGCCCGGAGCAGAAAGGCCATGGCTAGGCAGTGGCCCAAGGGTGTGGGCTGGGGTCCAGGGTGAGCTGGCTCCGCCAGGGGTTGTGCAGGAGGTGGGGCCTGCTTAAGGTGGCGCCACTTAAGGTGGCCCCTGACGTGCTTTGCTGAGTCAGGCCCCTGGGTGAATGCCAGCATCAGTAGTTCTAGAGAGGCTTACCTGGCACATGGGGAAACTGAGGGATGGCAGCCACTCCAAAGACTCCCCAGGGCACTTTGAACAAAACACAGACTCCCTGTCATCTTGAAGGTCCTGCCAGTTCAAAAATGATTTGAATTGTAGGTTGCTTCTGAATTGATCTTGTAGCTAGCAGCCATGCTGAATTCTCAGAGTTAATTCTAATATTCTGTTGACTCTCCTGTTTTGTTTTTCGCCTAAATGCCTCCCAATTTTTACTCCTCCTTTCTTTTCCTTTTTCACAGCCCTGGCTTGGACATCCAGGTTAAGCAGGAGTAGGAAGTCCAGGTCGAATTTGAAGGACTACATCCCTCCAACCACAGGCCACTAACTAACTCAATTAGTTATGGTAGTTAGTATAAGGTTGCAGTAAGGAGAAGAGGACGCACAAAAGTGGGGTTAAAGAGAAGTTTTTATTCTGCACTCCCAGGAGAGGTCCACGGGTCCCTGAGAGGGGCCAGAGAAGTCGAGATGCCCACATTAAAGAAAGAGTTTTTTATAGTGATTTTCTTCCTGGTTCTTAGAGAACCGGAGTGAGAGCAGGGTATGTGTTACAGTTACCAATAAGGTTAAAGTACCCTATTAGCATGGGGGTAGGAAGCAGAGTTGAAGCACTTCATTAACATGTTGTTGTTGTTTGCCATCGAGTTGGCCCCGACTCATAGTAACCCCTCCTAGGGTTTCAAGGCAGTATCACTACGGAAGTAGGATTGCCCAACCTTCCTTCCGAGGAGTGGCTGGTGGGTTTGAACCGCCAGCCTTCTGGTTAGCAGTCAAGTAAGTACCTTAGGCTCTATGCTACCAGAGCTCCTTTCATTAACATAGTGGGCAGGAAATGGTTGGGGGCTTTTGTGAGTAAGAGTCAGGTGCTAGGGTCTTTCGTAAGCAAGGGCTAGGTGCTGGGGTTTGGTATGGGCTCTGGTCAGGCACCTCCTTGCTTGACCAGTTCTTACAATTCCCTCCGGCTCAATTATTCACCCGCCTGGCCAGCCATGTTTCTGCCTAACAGTTAGTGCGTGGCTTTATTTCCCACGTTTGAAGAACATACTCTCTATCTCAGGATACTGCTTCAACTTACTAAGATGAAACAATTCCTAGCAGAATTCTCTCTTCAAAACACTTTGAAAGATTCCAGACTTTTAAGCTTAACTGTGTTCCTAACTTCTATATTTGTTAATACAAACCAAAGCCAAACTCACTGCCATCAAGTGGGAACTCATAGTGACCCCCATAGGGTTTGCGAGGCTGTAAATCTTTACCTATCGCTCCAACTTCCTTCTGTGGAGCTGCTGGTGGGGTTGAACCACCCACCGTCTGGTTAGCAGTCAAAATGCCTTATCCATTAGGCCACCAGAGCTCCTTTTCTGTTAGGACCAAAAAAAACCCCAAAACAAACTCAGTGCCATCCAGTTGAACTCGACTCATAACGACCCCTTCTGGGTTTCCAAAGGGGTAAATCTTTACGGAAGTAGATTGCCCAACCTCCCTTCCGAGGAGTGGCTGGTGGGTTTGAACCGCCAGACTTCCGGTCAGCAGTCAAATGCCTTAGGCACTACGGTACCAGAACTCCTTTTCTTTCATGTTAGTACCAACCAAAAACCAACAGAATCCCAAAATACAATGGCTGATTTATTGGCTTTAGCATTTCTTTTAGTAGGTTTCTGGATCGTTAACTGTCTTGGTTTTTGTTTATCCGTAAATGCCAAGTTTTTATTTAATTTGGGAAGAGTTAATCAAATTTTGGAGGGGATTCGGCTTCAAAGCGAACCCTTGTGTTACGGGATTACCATCCCTAACCTACTCAGGGAGAAGCCAACTGTGCCCGCCCGGAGATTACCACAGACCGCCCTCACCAACCAGCTGAACGAGGTGTAGACTTTCCCGACAGTCCCTAACGGCCCGGCCCTGGAGGCCTATGGGAAACGTAGTCCTAAAATTCGACGGACCACCCCTCGGAGGACCCTGGGAACGAAGCGCGGCCCCAGCATCTGCGCATGTGCAGTGCTGAGAGCGCGCTGGAGGCTGCCCTTCCCCCACCTCTAGCCGCGAGTGGGCGACAGGACCCCTCTCTCCTTACGTCTTTGCCACCCCGCGCCGTGACTCGGTCTGGCACTGAGTCTCGTGTGGAGGCTGTGCCCCTCTAGGTACGAGAGAGGCTGCCTGGCAGATGTGCGGGGCCTGGGGGCTGAGGGATGGGGTGCGGGATGGGCTCGTGCCCGCGCGGGGTGGGAGCCCAAACTTCGGCGACTCGCGGGCGGCGGTGACCCTCGGGGCGGCGTCCAGGGCTGCACGGCGCTCTCCTCCGAGCAGGACTGTAGGGGCGGCGCGGCAGGGCCCTCGAGGGCGGGGATTGCGGAGGGGCACGGCGGCTACGAGGACTCGCCTTCCTCCCTTTGTCAGGAGAAGCGTCTCCGAAGGCGTCCAGGGTCCCAGCCGCGCGGGAGCGAGTACGGAAGTCGCTCGGGAACGCGCGTGGGACCCGGCTTGAGGGCGAGGCGGGGCGGGGGCGGACACCTGTCAGCGCCCAGGAGAAGCACTCTGCGCCCCTGGGCCTGTCGGGGTGGGGGTGGGGGTGGGGTGGAGGCTGGAAAGCCCCAGTTCGTGTGGCCTGATGCGCACCTAGTGCCCAGTGAATATACGCTATGTTCGTGCAGGAATGTTTTTAGTTAGGGACTGTATTACAGCCATTCTTTCCATCAACCCTGTGGGGCTCGGTTTTAGCACCCACTTTTCAACAGAGTAAGCAGAGGTTCAGAAAGGTGGAGTAATTTACTCAAGGTCACACAGCTAGTACTTGATATTCGGTGAATGGCGAATGTTTTATTATTTGTCATTTGATATGTCCGGACATCATCTGTAGGCAGCAGGGGCTGAGAAAAATTGTATTTGTGCATCAGACGGGCTTGCCTTTCCTAGTAGACGGTTAATGTCAGGCTTCCAGTCGTTCTAGTCAGGATTTTGGTTGTTGCTGTGGTTTATTCTCATTGCACGACTGGTTTCAAATTCCTGAGTGAGGGTTGGCTTACTGGAGGGTTGCCTCCGATACACACACACACACACACACACACACACACAATTCTAAGGAGCCCTGGGGGCGCAGTGGTTAAGCGTTTGGCTGCTAGCCAAAAGGTTAGCAGTTTGAACCTACCCAGCAGCTCCACAGGAGAATGATCTGCTCCCATCAAGTTTACAGCCTGGAGAACACTATTGGGCAGTTCTGCCCTGTCACATAGGGTCTCCGTGAGTTGAACCCCGCTGCGTGGCACAGGGCGTTTCTCTTCCGCCCTCAGCTTTAGGCCTTCCCAGGGTACCTGTGGGAGCTCTGGTAGCAGAGTGCCTAAGGCACTTGACTGCTAACCAGAGGCTGGCGGTTCAAACCCAAACCCACCAGCCACTCCTCGGAAGGAAGGTTGGGCAATCCTACTTCCGTAGTGATACTGCCTCGGAAACCCAAGGAGGGGTCGCTATGAGTCGGGGCCTACTCGACGGCAAATAACAACAACAACAAAGGGTACCTGTGCCTCACAGATGCTCTTCATGCTCCTTCCGTCTGCGAGCAGTAGACTGCTGTTGTTGGCTGCTCACTAGTTGCTAACCTGGTGGAGGAGCGCAAGGGAGCCTGGTCTTTTTTATGATTTTGAGTTTTGTGCCACGTTTTTTTCCCCACTTTGTCTGGGACTTCTTACTATAATCCCTTTCAGCGATCAGCAGTGGTAGCTGGGCATCATCTAGTTCTAGACTCAGGGTCATGGAGGCTGGGGTTCACATGGTCCATTAGTCCTTTGAACTGTTTCTTGGCATCTCTGATTATCTTTTTTTCTTTGCTTCAGACGGGTAAAGACCAATAGTTGCACCTTAGATGGCCGTTCACAAGCTTTTAAGACCCTGATTGGCTAGCATCACTCTTAAGTGAGAGGCTCCTTACCCCTGGGGTCAAGGATGGGGCTTTCTCAGACTTCATGCTTCTCCCCCATGGTGGTGGTGGTTGTTATGTGCCGTCGAGTCGGCCCGACTCATAGCAACCCCTCCTTGGGTTTCCAAGGCAGTACCACTACGAAAGTAGGATTGCCCAACCTTCCTTCCGAGGAGTGGCTGGTGGGTTTGAACCACCAACTTTCTGGTTAGCAGTCAAGTGCATTAGGCACTATGCTACCAGAGCTCCTCTCCCCCATGGTAGGACACCTCTAATTGAACAGGATGGTTTCCTGCTCCTCCCCCAGGGATAGATAGAGCTTTTTATTTCTTTCTCCATCATTGTGTGATAATTTGCTTTTTTTCTTAGCAATGTCATGCATCTGAAAATCTGTCTTCTACTCAGTTAGCTTTAGTACCTAAGGCACTTGACTGCTAACCAGAAGGCTGGCAGTTCAAACCCACTAGCCACTCCTTGGAAGGAAGGTTGGGCAATCTACTTCCGTAGTGATACTGCCTCGGAAACCCAAGGAGGGGTCACTATGAGTTGGATCTGACCCGATGGCACATAACAACAATGACTCAGTTAGCTTAGACTTTATAATTTCTAATATTTGGATGCGTTTTACTGTCTATTTTAGTGCTTTATTCTTTACTTTGCTACTTCTTTCTTCTTTTTTCTTTTCTTTTGACGTGTTAGTTTTATTTATGTCGTCTCTTTTTCTGCTTCTGGAAACATACTCTGCTTTTACTCTTTTAGTAGATTTCTATGCATCCAGTAACCATTTGCCAGTAGGTTGATTCTGACTCCTGGCAACCTTATGTGTTTGAGAGTAGAACTCTTCTGTGAGGTTTTCAGGGGCTGTGAGGTTTTTGAAGCAGCTTCCCAGGCCTCTCTTCCTAGGCACCTCTGGGTGGATTCAAGCCACTAACCTTTGAGTTGGGAGCTGACTGCTTCACCATATTCACCATATGACTTAAATTAGTATCTCCAATTTGAGGAAAGCATTACAGAACACTTTTTAAAGTTTTCTCCCTTTAGGCTTATGCTTTGTTTTTCAGTTCTCTTAGTTCCACTTTGTTTGTATAACCTTCAAATAAATTGTTACCGTTTTTATGTTTTGTTTGTTTTGCTTTACCTGCCTCTTTGACACCCTCTTAGAAAAAGTTCCTTGTCGTACCCCTCATAGCCCTGTCAGTGTCAACTCCACAGGTGGATGCTGGCACAGTGTGATCCTTTCTGAAGAGGCAAAAGGACTATCCAATGAGGCAGTCCTTTTCCACGTAGGAAGTTCTAAACAGGTACATGCATAGATATCTTGGAGATATTGCAGGTTTGGTTCCAGACCATTGCAATAAATAAAGCGAATATCCCAATAAGGCAAGTCACAAGAATTTTTTGTTTTCCCAGTGCATACAGAAGTTACATTTACGTGTTACTTGGTCTATTAAGTGTATAATACCGTTGTGCAAAAGTTTGAAATACTGTGAGGATTGAGGATTAGGAAAACGTGACAGACACGAAGTGAACACAGCTATTGGAAAAATGGCACCAGGAGGCTTGGCTGACTTGGAATTGCCATAGTCCTTCAATTTGTAAAAACGGCGATATCTGCAAGGCACAATAAAGCCAAGATAAAACGAGATATGCCTGTCATTGTAGGCAACAGAGCCCTGGTGGAGTAGTGGTTAAGCAATCAGCTGCTAACTGAAAGGTCAGTGTTCAAACCCACCTGCCCCTCCATGGCAGAAAGACATGGCAGTCTGCTTCCATGAAGATTATGGCCTTGGAAACCCTATGGAACAGTTCTCCTCTGTCCTGTAGGACCGTGATGACTTGGAATTGACTTGCCAGTAGTGGGTTCAAGTTGCCATTGTGATGACACAGATCACGTCTTTAATAATGATGCCTTGCTCTTGTTTCTATTCCAGTCCTGCTTGCATCGTTTGCTGCCTTTACTCAAACGCTGTAGAAAATGAACAAATCCCAGGTGAGTTGTTTATTTATTCCCTACTTTGGTTTTTAGTGAATATGAGGACGTTTTTAAGAATCTAGATAATCAAATAGAAAAGCATAAATAAAGAAAACATAGTAAATAGGAAAAAAAAAGTAAAGTGTGTTAACTCTGTGCCTTGTATGGATTATGAATACCAATTCCTTGGTTCGCCAGCTTTAGGTCTGAATAAGTTTTATGCGCCTTCCTTCATATTGCAAGTTCATTAGACCCTTTTAGCCTGTCCCACGTGTCTCTTAGCCTTCCCATCCTTTTTCCTTCCTGTACCTGAGTCTGGATGTTTTTTACTGAGCTGTGTTCTACTTCACTAATCATCTCTTCAGCTGTGCGTAATCTGTAATTAACCCATCCATAGTTTAAAACTGTCTTTCCTTTCCTTTTTTATGGCTTGAGGAAATTTTTAATTATGCCCAATATTTTGATTTAGAATTGAAAGACTCTTTTCTCCTTTAACTATTCAAAGCTCTCATTAGCTCATAACATTACCAATTTAATACCATGAAAATAATGCCTAAGTTGATAGCACTCCTTTTGCAATTGTGTTTGACCTTATGTGACCTTCTTCAGCGGGCTGGTAACATCTTACTACATATGCTTGTCTCTACATGCATCTTGAGAGCAGAAGCATTGTTTAATTAATCGTAGATCCCTGTCAGATATGACAGTGCCAGTGATATAGAAGAATCTGAGTAAATGTCTTAATTCTATCTGAAAGTGAGTTTTGGAGACGTGACAAGACATAATACATGAGACGTGCCATCGATGTCTTATGTAAATTTTTGTGGTGAATGATTCTTTGACAACAATGTAAGAACGTTCCGTACATACTTTCCACATCACAAAATGCTGATCATTTCAGAGTGAATAGCGATATACCATTTCAGGGATCAATTTCGTTCACGGATGTGACTGTAGACTTTACCCAGGAGGAATGGGAGCAACTCGAACCCTCTCAGAGGATCCTGTACATGGATGTGATGCTGGAGAATTATAGCAACTTACTTTCAGTGGGTAAGAATGGCTTTCCTGGATAGTGCATTGTTTGCTGAATAGCGTTTGTGTCCTTTCTCAGTGACCGGGTATTACGGGCTCTTGAATTACACTTTCAGGTGTTAAAGCCAGGAGAGTTGCAGCGTCGGCAGTTCTGTTTATTTCCAGAGTCTCTGAAGTCCAGCCAGTTATAAGTCTCTCTAACCAGATGTGATTTTAGAGTTGAGCAGTGACAACTGTGTGTAGCAGAGGTAGGATCACCAGTGCAGAGCTTCCCAGGGAAGAAGTGGAGGCCAGAAGGGGAACCAGAGAGGAGCCGGTAGATGCAATAGCCCAGGGAGTGTGAACTTCACCAGGGTGGGTGAAATACTTCTTTGAAATATTCTTCAGGAACCTTCAAATTCCTAAGCCTTGAGAGATGGCTGAGAACAATGACCCTGTATTCCTCAGATCTCCAGTGATCCCTCTCTGCCTGCTTAACTTGTATAGTTGAACACTGAGCCTGATACTTCCCTAACGTGTCTTAAACCTTTCTGTGGTCGGCAGTTGCTCGCTCTTCAGTGTTCAGTTTGCCTGGGAGGTGACTTTTATATTTTAGCTCATGAGAATTGGTGTAGCAGTCTTAGGGAAGGTACAGCTTTTTCAGTCCAGTGTAACATTGTTGTCTTGGACACAGATGGCAGCAGGAACACAAGTCAGGAATAGCCAGTAATACATACAATGAACATAAAGGCTATTGAAGGCTTAGGTTAAGGCTGGGTAATATGATCCTTAAGACCCCTTCAAATAAAACCAGATACACATGCAGAGGCAACACTGGTCTGTGGACGAGGTTGTTGTTGTTGTTGTTGTTTGCCGTCAAGTTGGCCTTGACTCATAGCGACCCCCCTTGGGTTTCCGAGGCAGCATCACTACGGAAGTAGGATTGCCCAACCTTCCTTCCGAGGAGTGGCTGGTGGGTTTGAACCGCCAGCCTTCTGGTGATCAGTCAAGTGCCTTAGGCACTATGCTACCAGAGCTCCTGTGGACGAGGTTTGACCTGTTAAAAGAAGAAAGATAGGAAGTGATGGTAAGAACACCTTCACTGTCTTGAGAGCTTTAGTAGAGAAAAGCAGTGACCAGCAGCCGCAGTTAAGTGGCCCTGCTGGACAATGGCTTGCCATTGGATTTATTTAGTATTCCCTACAGAATATACCCACCAGCTACTCCTCGGAAGGAAGATTGGGCAGTCTACTTTTGTAGTGATACTGCCTTGGAAACCCAGGAAGGGGTCTCTCTGAGTCAGATCTGACTCGACAGTAGTGAGTTTGGTTTTTGTCCACAGAGTATGGGAGTTCCTGGGTCTTGCCATCCATTTCTGAGAGTCCTACTTTACACATCTGTGATAGGGTTGTCTGCAGACCTATGAGAAATGCTGCTCTTAAAGGCAGTTATAGTCGTGTAAGTGAGTGGAGTAGAAAGATAGGGGAAGAGCCTAGAAGCATGCAGACTGTGCTGCTCCCTGATGTTGGGTCATGTGTTGGTTGCTGAACTCACACCTGCACGGGATTGTCCATGAGCATCCTCGTCTCCTTATTTTCTGGGCCTGTGCTCACTGTGAGGTATCCTTGAGGGCCTGAGAATCACCTTCATCCCTGTGTCTCCAGGTTCCATACCATCTACACCTGTTTGCTGCCTTTTGTTGTCATTTCACCTTCTCCACCCACTTTTTAAGGTCATGTTGTTGGGATGCTACTTGTGTCCATTATCAGTTTTGACTTCTTGCTTTGCCATGGGATTTTATCTTTCAAAGCTTGAGAGAGTCAAGGAACATTTGCATTGAGGATATTTTAATGCTATGAGACTGGGTCCCACCCTAAAGAGTCAGTTCCACAACAGAACCCTTGTGGGGACTCCCCACTCCATTTCTTAGTGAGCAAGAACTGACGGAGGGAATTTCATTGTGGTCTTTCCTAGAAGTGTGGAAGGCTGACGACCAGATGGAGAGGGACCACAGAAACCCAGACAAACAGGCAAGGCAATTTCTAATCCTCAAGAACCAATCGCCGATGGAGGAAAGAGGTAATCTCTTTGAAAAAACATTTAATCTGAACACAGACTTTGTTTCTTTAAGACAAGTACCCTATAAATTTGACTTATATGAAAAAACGTTGAAATGTAACACAGACTTACTTCATAGTAATGGAAACTGTGCAAGAAAGAAAGCTGAGGAGTGTGGTGGGTTTGGAAGCACACTCCTTTACCTGAAGCAGGAGAAAGCCCACCCTGGCCTGGAGTACTCTGAATATAATAAAAGTGGGAAAGCTGTCAGCCACAAAGAAGCCATTTTTAAGCATCAGAAAATGAAAAATTTGGTTCAGCCTTTTATTTGTAATTACTGTGACAAGGCCTTCTCTTTTAAATCGCTGCTCATCAGTCACAAACGAATCCATACTGGAGAAAAGCCCTACGAGTGTAATGTGTGTAAGAAGACCTTCTCTCACAAGGCAAACCTCATAAAACATCAGCGGATCCATACTGGCGAGAAGCCCTTTGAATGTCCTGAGTGTGGGAAAGCCTTCACCCACCAGTCCAACCTCATCGTGCACCAGCGGGCCCACCTAGAGAAGAAGCCCTATGAGTGCGGTGACTGTGGCAAGACATTCGCCCAGAAGTTTGAGCTCACTACCCATCAGAGAATTCATACTGGAGAGCGGCCCTATGAGTGTAATGAGTGTGCAAAAACGTTCTTCAAGAAGTCCAACCTCATCATACATCAGAAAATTCACACGGGGGAGAAACGCTATGAGTGCAGTGAATGTGGGAAATCCTTTATCCAGAACTCACAGCTTATAATACATATGAGGACTCACACAGGAGAGAAGCCCTATGAATGTACTGAATGTGGCAAAACTTTCAGCCAGAGGTCAACCCTCCGGTTACATTTGCGAATTCATACAGGAGAGAAACCATATGAGTGCTCCCAATGTGGGAAGGCCTTCAGCAGGAAGTCCCGGCTCAGTGTCCACCAGAGAGTTCACATGGGGGACAGACCCTGAGACTGCACCCAGGCTGGACTGGGGTGCTCTTCCAGTGGGGGATGAAGCTCATGAAGGTGCAGAAGGAACACGGTGAGATACAATCAGTCAACTCAGAAACTTGCAAAGAATGGGATCCTGTAAGACCAGTGTTACACAGGAAGTTAGAGATGATACCCAGCTAATGAACATGTAACAGATTATGTCCAATTGTAAATAGACGTACTCGGCTACAGTACAGTGAGCTCTTTAAAAGCTTGAATGAGTTGCATATTCCAGGCAGCAGTATAGAGAGTGTATACACAGTACCCAGGTCTATAATGGTTATCGGGAGGATGATGCCACAAAACGCAAAATGTTGAGAGCCGTACATGTGAATTTAACATAGCCATGGAGTATTTGAAATTCTTGTCCTGTGTGATAAGTAGGACACATCAAACAAGGTTTTCTTAATGAGCATCACACGTGTTTTTCAGTCCCTTTGCAGCCCAGGATTCATTCAGAATGAAGTATGTCCCAAGTTTTAGAGTAGCACGGAGTATATCCTCCTGCTGCGTGCTCAAATACATGAGTTGACGTGGTGTTCTCAGCTGCTGCTTCAGTAGACAAAAGACAATGTTTTTGAAATTTTAACCTGTTTCTGGGTTTGCTGAAGATTATTTAGAAGAGTTGTATACATAAATATGCAAGTATGAAACAAGAGGAGATCTAGAGAGTGAAAGGAAATGTGGGCTGTATTACTCAAAGGAAATGTGGGCTGGCGCCACAGTTGGAAACAAGCTGTGTAGAGGACATCCCCCTCTATCAAGCTCTTGCTATTTTTCAGCAGGTTATTTGCATACAAATGCATGAGTATTACCAAACTATTGTGTACCCAGAACCACCTGTATTTTCATTTTTGTGTTGCCTTGTTTCTCTTAATAGTTTATGAATTGTCTTGCAAGAATTTTAGGATGCTTATATAATTCATAAATGTTAGCTATATTTCAGAGACTTGAGGAAGAATATTTTATTTGAATAACTGTCAAGAGATGTCTGTTTTGTTGCTTTTTAAAATTCCCATTTTAGAAATGAAATTGTTCAGTATTCTTGTGTTTCAAAGAGGCATTTCTATATCCTTGAGTTTGACTATTATCAACCTAAAACATTTCCCCTTGGAACCTGACTTGGTGTAAATTACAACTTGCCTTTACAAGTTTGCAAAAAAAAATGCTTCATAAGTTAGATTTTTTTCAGTGGTCTTTCCATGTAGTGTTTGATGATTAATGAATTTAAAAACAATGGTTTTTTTTTTTTTTTTTGCTTGATAAACCATTTTAGGCTTGATTGCAGATTCACAAGTCCCCGCTTTCCCTGTCACAGATCATATATTATGGCAGCCACGATTGTCCTTTCTTTTTATTAGTTATTTCTGAAGGTCATTCATGTGCTTTGATTATACAGGCAGTTCCTGGGTTATAAAAGATACCCATTGTCTCTAAGAATTTGTAGGTAAGGTCAGCCAAGCGTTGTTATTTGCCGTTGAGTCGACCCCGACTCATAGTGACCCCTCCTTGGGTTTCCGAGGCAGTATCACTACAGAAGTAGGATTGCCCAACCTTCCTTCCGAGGAGTGGCTGGTGGGTTTGAACCACCAGCCTTCTGGTTAGCAGTCAAGTGCTTTTAGCCACTATGGTGCCACAGCTCCCTAGTGTAGGTGGTTCTTATTTAGCTTTACTTAAAGCAAGACAGCCTTTTCAGTGATCTGAAGCTGCAAGGTGAGGTAATTGTGATGCATTGTTTAAGCAGGGCTTGATTCAATTTCAGAGTGAGGGCAAATTTACATAACCTTGAAGGATAAGTAGGAGTTCTGTGGTAACCTGGTACTGCCTGCATATGAATGTGAGTGACTTTCTGAGAACATCCAGAGCCCCTTAAGTCCTCTTAGCTACTAAAGGCAAGGAAGTAGGGCTGAAGGTTACTTGCATACTCTGCCTTTGGAAATGTAACTTGTACCACCTCCTTGGAAAACAGCTCTTTTAACATTGAGAAAACATATATTCTCTCCAACCCAGGATCTCACTCCTGGGAATCCATCCCTAAGAGAAAAACAAAGTGCCAGTACCTAAGGGTCTATGTTTATCAATGTATGTTGCTTGGAAACAAAGCAATGGCCCCCGCTAAGTGAGACAAAAATGCCAGAATTACTGTGGTAGATGATGGGGGAGGGATTAAAAAGCTTGAAAGGTGGGCCTGTAAGAGTGGCTGCACGGTCAGCCAGGACACCCAGTGCCTGGCAGTCCTAACAGGAGGCGTGTAAGATACACCCGTCTCCAAAGCCGTAAAGAATCTCCTGATGAGGGCCTCTAGCACCACTGAGATGTTCAATTGGATGGTTGGAGATACTGCCGCAGCACTGGACCCTGCTGGCAGTGATGATGGTGTCTGAGCTCACAGCCATAGGGCCAGAGAGCTGTGTCCCCCCATCAGGCTGATGCAGTTATCCTAACAAGTGGCGAGGCCGGTGGCAGCCAGGGCCCTGCACCCATAGTCATGGCGACAGTTGATGAAATTCGGTATGCCTGGGCCGAATGGATGCTCTGCTAACAAGGGTGCGGTGGAGTCTGTGCTTTCTAAAGAAATCGAGGAGGGATGGCCAGCAGGCTAATTAAAAAGTCATGGCCCTTTGTCCAGTTTCCAGGCCTGAGCCAATGTTTGTCCCTGGAACTCACAGACTGAAGGAGAGGCTGGTGTTCAAGAAAAATATTTCCTAAGTCTTAAAGGGTCCCTAAAGGGACCAGTGGCCAAGTAATTTTAAAATACTGATTACATGTTGAAATGGTATTTTGGATATATTGGATTAAATAAAATATATTATAAAATTTAATCCACCTATTTTATTCATTCATTCATTCATTCATTGTTCCCTCCCCTTCCTCCCACCCCTGGTAACCAACAAAGAAAGTTTTCTTCTGTATATAAATATTTCCTTGACTTTGTACAATAACGAATTAATACAATATTTGTTCTTCTGTAATTGATTTATTTCACTCAGCATAATGTTCTCCAAGATCATCCACATTATGCAATGTTCTGCAGATTCTCCATTATTCTTCATTGTTGCATAGTATTCCATTGTGTGTATGTACCATAGTTTGGTTATCCATTCTTCTGTAGATGGGCACCTGGGTTGGTTCCATCTTTCTGCTCTTGTAAATAGTGCTGTGATGAACATGGACGTGCATGTATCTGTTCTTGTTCTGGCTCTCACTTCTTCAGGAAGTTTAGTAACGGGATGGCTGGGTCAAATGGTATTTCTGATTCCAACTTTTTAAGATATTGCCATACTGCTTTCAAGGAACTCTGGTAGCATAGTGCCTAAGGCACTTGACTGCTAACGAGAAGTCTGGCGATTCAAACCCACCAGCCACTCCTCAGAAGGAAGGTAGGGGGCAATCTACTTCTGTAGTGATACTGCCTTGGAAACCCAAGGAGGGGTTGCTATGAGTTGGGTCCAACTTGACGGCACTTAACAACAACAACAACAACATACTGCTTTCCACAGTGGTTGTATCATTTTACAGTCCCACCAGCAGTGTATGAGAGTCCCGGTCTCTCCACATCCTTGCCAGCATTTATTTTCTGTATTGTTGAACTTTGCTAGTAGTGCTAGGGCAAGATGGTATCTCATTGTTGTTTTGATTTGCATCTCCCTACCCACCAGCCACTCCTCGGAAGGAAGGTTGGGCAATCTACTTCCATAGTGATACTGCCTGGGAAACCCAAGGAGGGAGGGGTCACTATGAGT
>NW_006921654.1:11519977-11522491 GCF_000298275.1 Orycteropus afer afer
GTGCCTTTTTACTTATCAACCTTGGGGCTTCTCAGCCTCAGCAGCCAGCAGCTGTCTGAGTGAAGAAATGCCTCTAGCTCCAGTGGGCCGGGAGCAAGAGGAAGAGCTGACCCCAAGGTTGAGGGGCTTTCACCCAGCCTCTAGAGCCTGGCACTTTGGTCTTGCAGTTAAAGCCTCCAAGTTGTAAGAATAAACTCCTGTTTGTTAAGACCATCCCATTTGTGGTATATTTCCTGTCAGAGAAGCACCAGGTAACCGGAATATTGGGTTAAGGTGTTGATTTTGGGTCACTCTTCTTTTATGATGTGTGCATTTATGGCTATAAATTGACCTCTGTTCACTGCTTTTGTTGTGTCCCAAAGATTTTGGTATGTTGTGTTTTCATTCTTGCTTGATTCAAGGAATTTTTTAATTTCATTTTTTATGTCTTCTGTTACTCAGTCATTTTTAAGGAGGGTGTTATTCAGTTTCCATGTGTTTGCTCTTTTTCTGTTCATCTTCCTATTGTTTTCTAATTTTATAGCATTGTGATCTGAAAAGATGCTTTGCACTATTTCAGTGTTTTTAAATTTATTATGGCTTGCTTTGTGGCCTAACATATTGTGGTGGTTATGTTTGTGTGTCAGCTTGGCTGGGCCTGGTAGAGTGGCTGGGCAGCTGGTGGTCGTTACTCCCCAGGATGAGACTGGCAGTCAACTCTGTGGTGGAATATACCACAAGCAGCTGAGTAGTTGCTTTGGGTATGTGGTATGCTTCCTGTATATAAGTAGCAGCTTTGGGAATGGTCTCTAGCTTACGCCGCGCTTGGATCCTGAATGTAGCTGTGCCATGCTCTGCCGACCTTGGGACTTAAAATGGACTTGAATTAATGGCCTGCCATGTGGTTTGGTAACATTGGGACTGTGCCATTTTATTTGTTGACCTTGGGCTTGTTAGCCTCATCAGCCAGTAGCTACCTGAGTGAAGAGATCCCTTTAGCTTCAGTGGGCCATGATCAAAAGGCAGAGGTGAAGCCCAATGTTGAGAGACTTTCACACAGCCCCTAGAGCTTGGCACTTTGAACTTGGACTTAAAGCCTCCAAACTGTGAAAGAATAAACTCGTTTGTTAAGGCCATGCCATTTGTGGTATATTCTTGTCAGAGCGGCACTACGTACCCAGAACGCATATGGTCTATCCAGGAAAATATTCCTTGTGCACTGGAAAAGAACATATATTGTGCTGTTGTTGGGCGAAGTGTTCTGAAGATGTCCGTAAAGTCAAGTTGGTAGATAGTATTGTTTAGTTCCTCTGTGTCTTTGTTGAGTTTCTTTCTAGTTGTTCCTTGTTTCATTGAAAGTGGTTTATTAAAGTCTCCTACTATGACTGTGGAGTCATCTATTTGTCTTTTTAATTCTGTTAAAGTCTGACTTATGTAACTTGGGGCTCTTTCATTGGGTGCATAGGTATTTATTTTGGTTATGTCCTCTTGTTCAATTGATCCTTTAATCATTATATAGTATCTTTCATTGTCTCTCATGGTGGTTTTTGTCTTAAAGTCAATTTGATCAGAAATTAATATTGCCACTCCTCTTTTTTGATTGCCATTTGCTTGACACATCTTTTTCCAACCTTTGATTTTCAGTATATTTTTGCCTTTGTCTCTAAGGTGTCTCTCTTATAGACAGCATATTGATGGGTTATGTTTTCTTATCCAGTTTGCAACTCTCCCTCTCTCGAGTGGTGCATTTAATTCATTAACATTGAGTGTAATTATCGACAATTATGAATTTGTTGCTGTAATTTTTTTTTTTCATGGTGTTGCTGATTTCTTTGTTCCATATAATTTTCTATGCTGAGCTCATTCTGTTCATGAATCATGTTATCACTCCCTTTGTTGCTGTTGTTTTACTATTTATAAAATATTTGTGCTTGTCCCTTTCTTTATTTTGATGCAAAGGTTTATCATTATTCTTTGAGATTACCCTGTATCATTTCCTTCCCATGTTTAGAACAGTGTTGCAATTATTTTGACTTCCTCATTATATGTAAGTTCTCAAACTACCCTATTTTTCCCCTTTTTGATGGTAGTTGTCCTCATTTGCCAGTTGATGTCTCTGGTTCCCTGTTTACGATCTTGTAAGCTTATTTTACTTTGGCTGCTTCCATACTGGGTTGGTTTCTGGGTTAAGCATCATGTGTGCTAATGGAAAGTGGTTGTTCGCTGTTGTTGGTTCTTAGTCCAAAGGACTCCATTTAGCGTCTCTCCTAAGGCTGATTGGGTTTTAACAAATTGCTTTAATTTTGCTTATCTGGAAATGTCCCAATTTCAACATCATATTTGAGGAACAGTTTTGCTGGGTCTATAATTCTTGGTTGGAAATTTTTTCTTTCAGGGTTTTATATATACCATCCCATTGTCTTCTCGCCTGCATGGTTTCTGTCGAGAAATCAGAGCTTAGTCTTATTGATTGCCCTTTGCAAGTAACTTTTTGTTTTCCCCGTGCAATTTTCAGGATTCTTTCTTTGTCTTTGG
>NW_006921654.1:11526984-11602142 GCF_000298275.1 Orycteropus afer afer
TGTCTCTTTAAATATCCAAAATAGTCAAGCCGCTTTTTAAACCTACAAAATGGTGGCACTCTCCAGACCAGCAAAAGTCCACAGCTCAGCCCACCTTTCTCTTCACTTTCTCTGTTTGTTCCCCAGTCACCGTGCACAATTCGTGCAGTCCCTGGCTAGCAGGGTGATTTTTAGGTTAATTTTTAGGTCCTACCACCACTCGGGAATGTCCAAGTCGTTTGTGCCTCAGGGGTGTTCAGGTCCCTGCCAGACCGCAGCTCCGTATGTCTCCTTTTTTGGTATTTTCACGTAAATTCTTCTGCTAGTTGGGGTTTAGTCTACTTCTGTAGCCTTCCCTTCAAGGCTCAGGGGTCCAAGATTATCTTCTGTGTCTGTGTCAATTGGTTTCCCTTTTCTTTGTTCAAGAGGGTCTGTGCAGTCCTTCTGCCTAGTCCGCCATCTCGCCGGAACTTCTTTAGTCCAATTCTTTATCCTTTCTTTCAAAGCTCAGGGCTCCAGGATTATGTTCTGTATCTATGTCAGTTGGTTTCTCTTTTCTTTGTTAGAGGGTCTGTGTAGCTTGTCTGCCTATCACACCATCTTACCAGAAGGCTAGTTTACTTCTTTAAGACTACAAGATGATTTAAAATTATTTATGTGGCTCACATGGTATTTCTTTAGAACACAACTTGATTGGGAGCTCTGGTGGCATAGTACCTAAGGCATTTGACTTTTAAGGCCGGCAGTTTAAACCCACCAGCTACTCCCCTGAAGGAAAATGGGGCAATCTACTTCCAGGAGAGATACTGCCTCGGAAACCCAAAGAGAGATTGCTATGATTCAGAAATGACTCGACAGCAGTGAGCTTAAGGGTTTTTTTTTTTTTTGGGGGGGGGGGGAGGTGGTTGCTTAAAAACAAAAACACCAAACCCATGGCCATCAATTCAGTGACCCTGTAGGACAGAACAGACTGTAGAATTGCCCCGTAGGGTTTTCCAAGGCTATAAATCTTTACGGAAGCAGCCTGCCGGTGGGTTTGAACCACCTACATTTCACTTAGCAGCCTGGCACTTAAGCACTGCACCTCCATGTTGGCCACCAGGTGGCAACCCTATCCCATGTTTACAGCTCAGATTGGTGCCCCACCCCCCTCACCTGGGCCCAGGCTTCTCAGGGAGTAGTTAGCAGAGGAGGCTGCTGATCTTATTGGGAGTAAGGTGTGTGCTAGCTACTCCATTTTTAGTCAATCCATGTCACATTCACTTGTATGGAAATGATTCTCAGTGTAATAAAAGACAGGTACTCTGCTCTCTGAGTTTAAGAGCAGTCATCCTTAAAGACTGGACTTCTTATATATGTAATAGTTTACTTCATCACCTCTGCCCAGCCTTCTCTCATTTTTCTTTTCTCCCTTCCACATGTCCATTCTCCACATCAAGTTCAGTTGTTATGATGCTGTTCATGTCCTTAATTAAAATGTCAAGTTGCCTTTATCACCTAAATCTCAACATATTATGAACCACCATCAGAACACCTCATATTCCACGAGCCAAAGGAAGACGAGGGAAAATGGAGAAAGATTGGAGAAGGGAGCCCAAGCCCAGTCCCATTCCTACCAAGAGGCCAGGTGAGTGGCCTGCTGGCTGCCTCCCCCAGGACCAGCCTTGGAGCACCCTCAGAGGGACATACAGAGCAATGGGAGAACGCAACAGAAGGGAGGGCTTAGCAGGGGGACTATGGGCTTGCCTGTGGGTGGGTGGCAGTGGCACCACCCTGGGGAGTGACTAGGAGCCACTTCACAAGAGTGGCCCAGAGAGACACAAGACACAAGCAGTCCCTGCAACTGTACAGATACCTTTATTGGGGACTGTCTGGGTGGGGGGTTGCAGTACCCACAGGCTCAGTTGCTAGCCAGGATCTCCTGGATCCAGGGGATGAGCGTGGTGACGCGGGCATACACAGCAGGTGTGGAGGTGGAACAGGTGCCGCTGCCCCAAGACACAATGCCCACCAGGGTCCACGCGTCGTCCTTCTGGCAGACCAGGGGGCCACCAGAGTCACCCTGTGTGGGGAGGAAGGACTTATTACCAGGCGTGGAAGGGGTTGTTGGGGCCCTAGTATGTCCTGTCAGAGTCCAGGAGGGGGCTGTGGAGAGACCTGCTCTGTGTGGTGTGAATCAGCTGGATCTGATGGAATCGCATCTTTGTATCCATTCTTGGAGGGACCTGGGGTGGGGCCTTGCCTGCAGCCTGGTCAGTGTCTGTCAGTGTCTTTCAGATGGGCTGAAGGCCTAGCCTCGGGGCTGGTTGTGTGGATGAAATGTCTACGGGAGCCCCCCTACCCAAATCTGTTACTGTTAGTTCCAGCTTCTGCTGGGGTTCAGGTTCAGGGTCTGACGGGAATGGGGAGCCCAGGCAGGGAGGTGGTCAGGGTGGTGGGAGGAGGCAGGTACCATGCAGGAGGAGACGCCACTGGCCCCGGCACAGATCATCACGTCAGTGATCTTGCTGCCCCAGTACTTCTTGCAGTCGGCATTGGACAGGAGGGGCAGGGCTGCCTGCTGTAGCTTCTCAGGGGTATTGAGAGCTGGGGGGACAGGAGACAAAGTCAAGGCCTGTTACCTAGCTCAGCCCAGCCCTTGAGATGCCCTGCACCCTTTTCCTTAAGAACATCCTGTTCTTTTCAGTTCCTTTTCAGATTCTATGCCAGCCAAGCGAAGTTGTTAAAGGCCCCACACGCTCACCGTTGTACTTGGTCTTGCCCCAGCCTGTAGTGGCACAAAGGGAGCCAGCGGGGAAGTCATCTTCAGCCCCGGGCAGGCAGACAGCAGACACGGTCCGGGTGAAGCGGGCGGGTGTGGCCAACTTTAACAGGGTGATGTCATTGCGGACAGTGATCATGTTGAAGTTGGGGTTCTTGAAGACCTGTGGGTGAAGGTCAGGACAACCAGTGAGGGCCTGGCCTGAGTCAGGGACCTGCAGATTTTGAGGAGACAGCTCCTTTCCTGGTGGCCTTTCAGGGGAAATAGCCATGGGGGCTCTGAGTAAGAATCCTGAGGCTGCCCACCCCTCGGCTTGTGTCTCTCCTCCTATACTCCCAGCCTCTCAGCTGAGCTCCCCGCCATGCAGCAGGGCCAGAACATACCTTGGCGATCTTCAGGACCTGGGTATCCTCTGCATCTGAGCCCTGGTCAAACTCCCCAGCCACGACCAGGTGGGAGGTCCTAGACAGTACACGTCAGGGGTTGCGGGGTGGGAATGCACCCTGCCCACCCCACTCCCCTCAACAAGCTGGAAGCAGAGTCTGAGCCCACTTGGGCCTCACCTGACCCCACAGTGGGCGGCAGTGACTACCCAGTCCTCACTGATGAGGGAGCCCCCGCAGAAGTGGAAGCCGGTGCTGTCCTGGGGAGGTAGGTGGGGAGGGTCAGCGACACCCTCCCTGGGCAGCATGCCCCCAGGCTGGCCAATACAACAGGGCCCCCACACATACTCAGATTACCCCCTCACCTGCAGGGACACCTGCCAGGGCCAGGAGCCGGGAACGGCATCCTCCCCGTTGACGATCCTGGACAGGCCATTCAGCACAGGGTGGATTGCTGGCACTCCGCAGCCTGAGGAGGGGGCAAGAGGAAAGACTCAGCCCAGGAGCCGGAGGGGCTCACCTGGAGAGCTCCAGGCCTGTTGGTCAGCCACAGTACCCCACTGCATAGCTGCCACCTCCTCCAAGCTCGGGGCCCCCCGCAGATGCAGCCCCCTGACCCCAGGCAGCCTTCTAGGGCCTACCTCCACCTGGCGCTGCCTTCCTGAAGGAGCAAAAATGGGGAAGGCAGTCTGCTGGCTCAGCTCCTAGCCCCACCCTTCCTTCCTGAGTGAACACAGCCTGGGAGCTGCACCTCCCGGTCCTCTGTTTCCTCAGCTGTAAAATGGGCATCAGAACAGTGCCAGCTTCTGAGCTATGTGAGACAAGCCCCCAAGTACTGGGAAGCCCAGGAGGAACCTGGGATGCTCACACCTGCCTGACAGGTGTCACGTGGCGCCATTTCACACGGCTGTGCTCCTGTGCAAGTCTCTTTCTGCGATCATTCACAATTTTAGGAACTGTTCACTGTGTGAAGTTTTAGTTTCTTTATTAATAAAACAGGGCTTTGATTCCATACCATAAAAGGCCACTGAGGAAACAACATAGTGCTTTAACTTGCAAAACAAAGAGGATGGGTGGGTGTACTCAGTATGTCCATGATGCACCTGCCGCAGGTGACTTCTCAGCACCTGACCACAAGTTCACCACCTGCAGACTGAGGAGAGTCGGGCAGGTGCAGCCTCTACAGCTGGCCAGCGCAGGGCACCATGTCTCCTGCTCCTGCCCACAGAGGCCCTGTTAGCACACACGGAAAACTCCAAAGTCACAAAAAACACCGAACACTAGAAATAAACAGCGTTCCCAGGACAGTCCTTTATGGTGATTAAAATAAATGACTGAGTCTCCATGTCGACGGGAGCTCTGGTAGCATAGTGCATAAGGCACTTGACTGCTAACCAGAAGGCTGGCGGTTCAAACCCACCAGCCACTCCTCAAGAAGGAAGATGGGGCAATCTACTTTCATAGTGATATTGCCTCGGAAACCCAAGGAGGGATCACTATGAGTCAGGTCCCACTTGACGGCACATGACAACAACACATGTCGACTGATAAATCGAGAATGTAACTGGAATAAAGCAAACTGTAAATCTGACAAAGAATACAATGTCATTTACATAAATTTTTGGAATGTAAAAAATTATGTGCGTTGCTCATGAATGTACAAATACGTACTAACTTTCTTTTAAAAACCCACACAGAGACAATGCCCGGCAAGTTCAAATTGGGTTGACCTTCCAAGGAGGGAGGAGAAGGGGTGCTTCAGTAAAATCTGCTTTATTGTTTAACCAGACGTGTCTGAATCAAACCTGCCACGGCCGTAGCACTGGCTAATCCTGGTGTCTCCATCATTACTGTAAGTATAGAAAGCTACACGGTAGCAAGTGCCCGGCACCGTGAATAGGAGCTTGGAGGTGTGTGGTCACCCCTCACCCTGCCCACTGCTGTCACCACCTAGGCACTTTTGCAGCCAGAGACTGGAGAGGCCTGACTTTTTGGGAGGAGGTGTTTCTTTCTTTCTTTTTTTTTTTTTTAATTTTTAATTGTGATTTGGGTGGAAGTTTACAGAACAAATTCACTTTCCGCACAGCAGCTCATAGTTTCACAACATTGACTGCAATTCCCACAGTGTAACAGCTCTCTTCCCACTTCCTTCATTTTCCTCTTCTTTGTGTCCTTCTTTCCTATGCATTCCTGTCCCCCATGAGCTGTCTCCCTGTGCAAATGCTGCCCTTCTGTTCTCCCATAATTGATCATTCTAAGGAGTGTATCTACCTGATGTAAGTGTTCACGGTATATGCCTGTCCATATTGTTTGCCTGGAAGCCACGGTAGTGAGTTCAGTTCCAGATCTGAAGAGTAACTAGGCCAAAGTCTCAGTGGTCTCACCAGGCTCTCTCACACCAGTAAATCTGGTCATTTTCATGAATTTGAGTTTTGTTCCACATTGTTCTCCCACTGGCCATGATCTCCTGTACTGATCCCTTCCCAAGTGGTTGACAGTCGTAGCCAAGTACCATCTAGGTCTTCTGGTCTCATGGTCATATAGGCTGAGCTTAGCACAGTCCACTAGTCCCTTGGACTAATTGTTTCCATGCATCTTTGTTTTTCTTTATTCTTCTTTGCTCTGGATGAGGGTTGATCCATTGTTGCATCTAAGTGGCCACTTGCAAGCTTTTAAGACCCCAGTTGCTACTCACCAAAGTAGGATGTAGAACCATGTTTTTGTGTAGTATGTTACACCAATTGAGCTTGATGCCCCCTGCGACCATGGTCCCAAGCCCACAGGTCCAATTACTCCTTCAGGGGGGTTGGCTGTGGCTAAGAAGTTATCATGACTTTGCCCCTTGTTAGGTCTATTTTGTATATTACAGCATATACAAAAACGTATGTGGAAATATCGTTTGCCAGCCTTATATATGGTCATGGATAATTCCCTTTTGCCTAGACATACCTGACTGTGCAGCCTGTCTACCCCTCTACCTACCAGTAGAGTAATGTCTTATCACCGAGGGTTTGTATTTGTTGTCTGTCTGAGAGGCCAGACTTGTCTTCTTTCCTCCCAGCATAGGGTGAGGGCTCTGAATGCCCTAGAAGAACCCTGTTCCTTCCTGCAGCCTCAGAATGCCTCGCCAGGGAGTGACCCAAGGGTGTAGAGAAGGGGGTCCAGACTGCACTCCTGGCCAGGCCCCTCCTCCCTGGCTGGCTGGCAGCACTTACCGAAGGTGGCCCCCACAAGGGCGAAGCATGAGAGGAACCAGAGAAAGGCCATGGTGCTGCAGTCAGATGAGGACCTGCCTGCTGTAGGGGCCCCTTTTGTATCCCCAGGGTCTCCCAAGCCCCACCCAGCCCCTCTGGCCCTGCCCAATAAGGGATGCCTGAGAGCCATTCCCCTTGTTATTCAAGGGCCTTGGACGACCAAGTCCCTCTCATGGGGACAGCCCAGCCCCTGAGAAGGGAGCAGCTGCTTTGGCAATGTCGGGATCTCCCAGGCTGCAGGCGAGGCCACAGAATCGGCAGGCAGGACTCTCCTGTACCCAACTCCTCAGTTAAAGCAGGTTCAAAGCATCCAGCTGGTTGCTTCTGGAGGGAGTTTTAAATTCCCCCTTGAGCATGGGCTCCACTTCTCAGCAAGGAGTGTATACAGTGCTTAATATTGATCTACAGGGAAAGTATGCCCAAGGGTCGCTCATGACCCAGGCCAGACAAGCAAGTTCCGAGCCTGCATCTGAACTGTGCCCACAACCCTGGAATCGCCCACACGAGGTCTGCTAACAGCTGACAGGCCGGCCATGTCTGCCTCAACTAATTCTCTTTCCTGTGATAGTTTACAATTTAAATGACTCCACTGTATGTATCAGGTTTTATTTTCTTATAAAATGGAACTTTGATTCCACACTATAAAGTACACACTGAGGAAACAGAGCAAAGAACAAAGCTTTTCCAGAAAAGGAAGTCTGCCTAAGTGGAGATGGAGGACCTGTCAGCATTTTGTGCACAGGGTCTTGCACTCGCTGGCTGGCTCTGCAGCCAGGCACTGTTCTAAGCACTCACCTGAACAGAGCTGACCTTGCAGGGTTGGGACACAGTGTGCGGTACTGAGAGGGAGCAGATAATACTGTAGAAAGCAATGACTCCAAGGTGATAAATATGGTGACCCAGGATAAGGAATGAGGAGCAGGGAGACACTGCTGTTCTAGGTCGGGACAGGGCTGTCAGCAAAGCCCCGAGGCAGAAGGACTGAGTCTTCGTCTAAGGTTTTCAGGGCCACGGTCACTGTGGAAGAAGAGGTGAGCAGGACAGTGTCACAGGCCTGGTTTTGACTGGAACTAGACTGATTTTAAAGTTTTGTCTGTCTTTAATTTATAAATTTAGGTTTTGTTTTAGAGTTGTGCGTTCTCAGCAGAGGAGATGGTCAACAACTTTTGAACTACTGGTTGAGCAGGGATCTGGCCCTTGGGGACAGTGGCGAGGCCCTGGCTGGCACAGAGTCCTGGAGGCTTGAGACCCTGTTCTGTGGAGAGGTCCCGAGCCCAGGGTGACAGAGGGCTGGGACAGTGGCTGTTTACTAGCTGGTACACAAGCTCTTGATATTTTAACACCCTCCCTGGACACCCATGGGCATCCCGCAGGCCTGACTATGAGCATGAATGATTCTATTGAAGTTCCTTATCTAAGTCAGGGTACTTTATTGAAATACTAACATTTGTTGATTGGGTTATGGTTTTTTTTAACACACTGCAAGCAAGGAGTCAAACCATTTGTATTTCTCTTGCTTCTCAGCAAAAAGCAGATGCAACCAGAGTCTCCAAGCTAAGCTCACAGACTAGTACAAGGCAGAGTGTGGAGAGGAGGGTGGGAGAGCTTCCCCGTCTACAAGGGGATGGGAGCTGGCAAGGGCCAAGGTAACCGGGTCACGTTTATGTGTATTTGCCAACATGCTTTTTAAAGTCAGTCCTTTTGGTCCCCAATCCACCCTCTATCAAACCAGACTGTGAGGTGAGACTCCTAAGGAGCAGGATTATAATTTGTTACAAAGAGTGATGGCCACTTCCCACAGCCATCTCCCCACGTCTTGAGCCCATGGGGTTCTTATGGAGGCTCGCCCACCCTAGCCCCAAGGGGAGAGCTCTGATGAATCCTAGCCAGAGGACGCAGAGGTAAGAGCTACGCCTGGCCTCTCTGCACTTCACAGTCCTATAAGGAGTGGTGCTGGGTGCTCTTGCAGCCTTTTTTTTTGTGTGTGTGTGTGTGATTTGGGTGAAAGTTTACAGAGCAAATTCACTTTCTATATAGCAGTGCACACACACGTTGTCTCATGACATTGACTACAATTTACCCCGATACAACAGCTCCCCTCCCACTTCCTCCCGATAGTTACCTCTTCCCTGTGTCCATCCCTCCCCCACCATACACTCCTGCCCCTTGAACTGTCTCTCTCTGCGTAAAGTCCTTCCTCTCTGATGATGGGGGTTGAGGAGGGGGTGCTGCCTCCGGGTCTCATGGGCAGGGGCAGGAAAGGCAGCGGGGCACTGGACAGGCAGGGATCACCCTCCCTCAAGTCCAGCTGTGATTGTTCCCAAAAGCCAGAGCAACCTGGGGAGGGGGGGGTCCTGGGGTAGGCGGGGCAGGACCAGCTGTTGGCTCCCATGGCCATGGCCATGGCCATGAGTTGGCTCAGGTCAGGCCCAGGGCTACCAGGTATGGTCTCCACCAACTTCCTTCTCAACACATGCCCTGTTGGGTCCATGGCTTAACAGTGCCCCAGTGTCAGGGAAGATCAGCCTCCCTCCAAAATTCCTCCTCCACCAGCTTCCCAGTTGTTTGGAAAGCTTCCCGTTTGTTTCCCCATGCTGTTGCCCAAGCTGGACACCAGGTCTCCCTGCCCCATCACTTCACCCATTTCATCCCCATGGACTCTCACTGGGGTGATGGTAGCACCTCCTGGCTGGTCCATGGCCGCAGGATACCACTTGCTCAGCTCAAGGGGCCCATGTGCCCTGCCACCAGGGTGTAGGGGCATGGTTCAGTGTGAGGGGACAGAGGTGAGGTACCCCTTCAAGCAGCTCTGTACAGTGACCACCAAATGTTCAATTGGGCCTTCACTAGGCCTCCTTGGCCATCCCATTAGGGTGGAGCATGCTGGCCACGTGTGCCCTCATTCATGCCTCTGTCCCATGCCACGAGGCACAGGCCTGGTCCCCATACCTAGCCTGACCATACCACCTAGAGCTTTGGAACAACTAACACACCAACCAAATTATTGGTCCAAGGCCTCCCAGACCACAAGAGACCAGGCTGGCTTAACCCCAGGGCTTCTGGCCAAGTTGGAAGGGCCTCCCTGGGCAGGCCTGCTTGCAGCCCACAGGACCCTCACAAGTCAGGGCCTGGAGGAGGTGACCCAAGCATCCCAACCCCTTCCCCTTGGCTATGGGTTGAGGGCCACCCTGTTCAGCTCTGCCCGTGCTCTTGGCACTAGCACCAAATGCAGCCCAGGCACAGCTGCTGCCATCCCAGGCCCCAGTGCCACCTCAGCTCTGGCACATGCTGCCCTGTGGACACACTCCCAGGAAAGACATTATCGCCCCAAGGCCTCCAGACAGCAGCCTGCCACCCAGGGCATATAAGGGGCTGTGCCCAGGCAGCAGTGACATAGCTTACTGACAGCAGCACCATGACCTTCCTCTGGCTCCTCTCCTGCTGTGCCCTCCTGGGCACTGCCTTTGGTGAGTGTTGGGGTCTAGGTGGAGGCAGGAAGGCTGTCTCCCCAAAATCTAACCCCAGAAGTGGGGTCCCTGTTTTCAGGTCAGCTGTGCTAGGTGGTGTGAACTGACCCTGAGCCAGTTCTGCACAGAGCCTCACTGAGCCCATCTCTACATTGAGGACGAGGAGAGGACTAGACCAGACCACAGGGCTCCCTCCCACACAGTCTCAGACGTGACCTTGAGCCTGACAACTAGGGCCCTGGCTCCCTTTCCCTGGGGAGAGGGAGGATGTGGTTGGGGCTGCCCGGAGGCCTCGCACCCTGTGCTGGGAACAGGGAAGACCCGTACACTTGGTGGCTTCCACACAGGCTCAGATCATGAGCATGTGGGCATTGGAGGCTGGGCCCCAGCAGCCTCTCAAGATCTCGAGCCCCTCCTGGTGCCGGGAGCACAGCTGGGGCTATGCCAGCTGACTGTTCAACCCTATGAGCTTAGCAACTTATGGCCCCCATTTTGCTGAGAGGAACCTGAGACTCAGAGTGGTTTCCTGAGGCAGGGATGGGCTCGGATTTAAACCCAGAGCGTCAACTTTGCTTTGGCCCATGGCCCACCTCACATGCAGCATGGTCTGCTCATCCAGCCTCAGGTCTGGCCCCTGACAGATCCAGGGCTGGGGGTGGGTGAGGCAGGGCAAGCTTCTCAGAAATGAGGGGGGGCCGGACTCCAGGTCTGAGGCTGGGACGGTTGGACCTGGCTACTGGGACCAGAGTTGGTCCCGACCTGATCCTTCACCTTCTGCCCTTTGCCCCATCCCTAGGCTGCGGGGTCCCCAGCATCCACCCCGTGCTCAGCGGTCTCTCCCGAATTGTCAATGGGGAGGATGCTGTTCCTGGCTCCTGGCCGTGGCAGGTGTCACTACAGGTGAAGAACCAGCCCCCACCCTGACCCTGAAGCAGTGAGCAGAAGAGGAAGAAGGGAGGGTGGCAGGAAGAGGGCCCCACCCTGGAGTGGGAGCTGGGGCCTTCTGGCCACCGCTGACCCTCCCCACTTCCATCCCCAGGACAGCACCGGCTACCACTTCTGTGGGGGCTCCCTCATCAGCGAGGACTGGGTAGTCACTGCTGCCCACTGCGGGGTCAGGTGAGGCCCAGGTCTGCAGGGTGGGAATGAGGACCCCCAGCACTAAGAACAAGTTCTCTGACCCCTTTGAGCCTTGTCTGGAAATGTGTGGACTGGACTGGTGTTAGTCTTGCCTGTCTCCCAAGGTTGCTGGGAAGGAAGAATGTGGCCCGTCGCAGGTGCAGCTGGCCCAGCTCTGTGAGCATCCCACGTGTGTGCACACACAGGCACACTCCCTCATGTGTGCACACATGCACTTGACTGCATTCTGCATTCCCACAAGTTTGCACACTGCACACCACCTCACAGCAGGAGCCCCCACCTCACAACAGGAACCTCTCTCCTTTCTCTGGCCCTCTCCAGGACCTCCCACCTGGTCGTGGCTGGGGAGTTTGACCAGGGCTCAGATGCAGAGAGCATTCAAGTGCTCAAGATTGCCCAGGTATGGTGATCAGGGAGTCCAGGTGTGACCCCTGGGCAGGAGAGAGCTCTACGGAGTGTGTGGTCCAGGGAAAGCTCGGCTGGACCAGGAGACCACCCTCCCCCAAGCCCTTCCAGGTCACCCCAATACCCCGAGATTAGACAAAGCAGCCAGGCAGAAAACAGGGTGTACACACTGGTCCTTGGCTCCACAGGCCATTGTCCAAAGAGAAAACTGAGGCTGATGGGGGGGAAGCCATGCACCTCTGGTCAGGCCTGCAGCCCCACAGTAGCTTCCTCCCCAACTGCGCATGTCCACTCTCACCCACAGGTCTTCAAGAACCCCAAGTTCAACATGTTCACCATCAACCATGACATCACCCTGCTGAAGCTGGCCACGCCCGCCCGCTTCACCCAGACCGTGTCTGCTGTGTGCCTGCCCAGTGAGGACGATGACTTCCCGGCCGGCTCCCTCTGTGCCACCACAGGCTGGGGCCTCACCAAGCACACCAGTGAGTCAGCGGCTGGCTGGCTGGCCTGGTGGGCATGTGGGTGGGTGCATGGGAGGGAGGTGTAGGCGGGCGCGTGGAAAGGAGGTGCAGACCAGGCGGCAGGATGGGGCTACAGCTGTTGAGTGTTCCCTCTGCCTTTCCAGATGCCAACACCCCTGACCGCCTGCAGCAGGCAGCCCTGCCCCTCCTGTCCAACGCTGACTGCAAGAAGTACTGGGGCAGCAGGATCACCGACCTCATGGTCTGCGCCGGGGCCAGTGGCGTCTCTTCCTGCATGGTACCACCTCAGGGCTCCCAGCACCCCTTCCCTTCTAGCCCAGGGTGGGTTCAGGGAAAAGCCCAGGCCTAGGCAGGGAGAATGGAAACGGAAGCAGCAGGCAGGTCTCTCTCTCTCCAGGGTCTCCCTCTCTCCCTGGGGCGCCTGCCCATGCAGTCGGGGAAGCAGGGCTCCTGGGGCACCCTGGAGCTCAGGAGAGGGCTGGCGGAAGAAGGTCTCTGTTGAAAAATTCCATGATAGCGTCGTCTAAGCAAATGGCACCTCTCGGAGTGTGCAGCCTGACAGTGGCACACGGAGGCCTAGCCATCACCGGAAGTGTGAGGGCAGCCCATGGCCAGCCTCACCCAAGCTCTCACTAGTCAAACTGGCTTTGCTAAGACTACTATGGACCCCAGAGTCCCTGGTGGGTGCAACAGTTAATGAATTCAGCTACTAACTCAAAGGCTGGCAAGGCTTGAACTCACTGCCCAGCAGAAAGGCCTTGTAATCTCCTTCTGGAACATCAGCCACTGAAAACACTATGGATGCAGCTCTAAGTGACACACGTGGGGTCACTGTGAGTTGGAATCAAGGTGACGACAATTTTTTTTTTTCCATTTCTGTGGATCCTGCTCCCCCCTTATGGCCCAGACTTCCTGGGGGAATAGCACAACAGGAGCTGCTGAGTTTTTGGTCACAATCTGTCCAATATGAGTGTGACAAGTGTCAGGCCCTTGGCTAGGCTGTGGCGCCAAGTCCAGGGCCCCTCAGCCAGGCCAGCTGAGTCACCGCAGCTCCAAGCCCTCTCTCCCTTCTGCAGGGTGACTCTGGCGGCCCCCTGGTCTGTCAGAAGGATGGCGCCTGGACCCTGGTGGGCATCGTGTCCTGGGGCAGCGGCACCTGCTCCACCTCCTCCCCCGGCGTATATGCCCGTGTCACTGGCCTCATGCCATGGGTGCAGCAGATCCTGGCTGCCAACTGAGCCTGTGCCCTCCCAACCCACACCACACAAACCCTCAATAAAGCCGTGGAAACCCGTCAGTGTGTCTGTCCTGTGTCAGGGCCACTGAAGCCTCTCTCCGCTCCTGAACATGGACCTTCCCTGGGCCGGGAAGGCGGTGGGGTTCTCTAGGTGCCCCTTCCAAGACCCCTTGCCTATCACCTGGGCTCCAGCTCCCCAGAGAGTCCAGGAAGGCCACAGGAGAGAAAGGGGAGGGGGAGAAGGGCCTGTGCAGGCCCCCCTCTGCCCCCAGGGAGAAGGTGGCCAAGAGGAAGCCCATGCTGACCCCACACACCTGTGTTTCCGGGAATCTCTTCCCAGGCCCACACTGGGGCCAGGTGGCCTATCAGCCTAAGAACTCACGATAAGGACAGGAGATGGCGAGGCCAGCTGTGATTGGTGGGCTGAGAAATATAACGGGGGGTCCACCAGGCAAGCCCACACCACCTCCCAGACTCCCAGCCAGACACCATGGCCTTTCTCTGGATCTTCCTTGGCTTCCCCCTCTTTGGCACGAGCTTTGGTAAGTGCTGGCTCCGGGGGGCTGGCAGGCAGGGCACACCTCTCCATCACCCTTCGCTGATGCCCAGGAGCAGGGAGGTCCCAGCCGTTAGGCAACTGTGCTCACCAGCTTGTGGGCGACCTTCCCCTCACCATCGTCCCCCTCACACGCATCTCCAGTCCTCGGCTGCTCCCACCTGGCCTTCCTGGTCCTGGGACCCCTCCAGGCCTCCGCTTCTATCCCAGATTCACACACCTGTGGGAAACCACCACCTGGAGATCCCACAAGCACCTAAAATTCAACTAGACATACTGGGTCCCCTCTTGTCTCTGTCTCCTCCATCCACATGGACAGCCACCCAGAGCCAGAGAGTCACTGGGCTCCTTCACCCTCTAAACCCAGCACCAAGTCCTGTGGATTCCGCCTTGGGAGTGTCCTGCCTGCCTCCTCAGTGCAGCCCTGCACCCTGGGGACCTGGGCAGCCTCCCGGGGTTGTGCCCTCCAGATGGGCAGCATCTTCAGCCCACTGGGCTCTTGCCACAAACTCAGACAGTGAGAGCACCAAGGGCCTGGAGGAGCAGGAGACCCCACCCCATAGCCAGGGACCCTGCCTTCAGGCAGAGGTGGGGTGCTGCTCACTGGAGGTGCCCGGGCCCGGCCTATCAGCTCTGGGCTCCCAGTTCCAGGCCTTGCTCACAGGTGCCCTTGGCCCCCAGCCCCTCCACAGGGCCCCTGAGGGTGGCTGCTGAACAGTGAGTGGGCTGAATGCCCTAGAGGGCTAAAGCTCTGGGCACTGCAGGGGGCTGGAGGTGCCCTGCCCTATTGGGACACAGTCAACAAACCAGCCACCCTGTCCCTGTCCCCAGGCTGCGGGGTCCCTGCCATCCAACCTGAGCTCAACAGTCTGTCCAGAATTATCAATGGGGAGGACGCTGTTCCCGGCTCCTGGCCCTGGCAGGTGTCCCTCCAGGTGAGGAGGCGGCTGAGGTGGGGTAGGGGTGAGGAGACCTGGAGAGGAAACAGCCAAGGCCGACTCTCCCCCACCCCCACCCCCACCCTACACAGACCCGCTCTGGTTTCCACTTCTGCGGGGGCTCCCTCATCAGCGAGGACTGGGTGGTCACCGCTGCCCACTGCGCGGTCAGGTAAAGTGAGGGCTCGGGC
Source organism: Orycteropus afer afer (assembly GCF_000298275.1). Taxonomy (NCBI): domain Eukaryota; kingdom Metazoa; phylum Chordata; class Mammalia; order Tubulidentata; family Orycteropodidae; genus Orycteropus; species Orycteropus afer. The sequence continues at coordinate 11,541,781 of NW_006921654.1, forward strand.
AGTTGAGGCTCCTGGGCTGTGAGAAAATGACCCTCACCCATTCCCAACCCCAACCAGACCCCGCATCCACGCCCACTCCAACCAGACCCTAGCTTGGGGGACTCTAGTCTGGCCCTGGGCCCTTACTGTACAGATGGGAAAACTGAGGCCCAGTATGAGGGAGGGATGACCCAAGGTCACCGTAAGATTCCGTGGCCAGCTGGGGCCCAGCCCTGCCGGGCACCCTTCCCGAGCCCTGCCGAAGAGGCGGCTGTGAGCCTGAGCACTGCTGCCACCTCTTCTCTCTCCAGGAGGAGCCACAGGGTGGTGATCGGGGCATCTGATCGTAGCTCCGACCAGGAGGTCGTCCAGGTGCTCAGGATTGCTAAGGTACAGCCGGGCGGGCACGGCAGCGAGGGGCCGCAGCCAACGCTCCCGGGGCTCGGCAGGCAGCGAGTGTGGTGGCAGGAGCCCGTGCCCCAGGGCTCAGGTTTGCCCCATGCGTCTTGGCTTCTGGTGCTCACGAGCACCTCGCCCAAGTGTTTTTTTTCCCTGCCTCAAAGCTCCTTTTTAAATATGGTAACTTATTGTAGAGAAATGTGAAAAAAATATAATAATTAAACATCACCAGCATGCCACAAAAGAGCTCTGGTGGTGTTTGTTTAAGGCATTGACTGCTAACCAAAAAGTTGGTGGTTCGAACCCACCAGCCACTCCATGAAAGAAAGATGAGTCAGTCTGCTTCTGTAAAGATTTACAGCTGTGGAAACCCAATGGGGGTCACTGAGTCAGAAATGACTCAATGGCAGTGAGTTTCATTTTTCAGAACATGCCCCAGGTCATGTTTCTACCAGTCTTTGTTCCTGATTCTCTGTCCAGCCCTATGGGACACGAGCCTCCCCTTTCTTCTCCCATGCCTTCCACCCCTTCCTCCCAGGTGTTTGAACACCCTCTGTGGGACGAGCAGACGGTTGAAAACGACATCACTCTGCTGAAGCTGGCAGCACCAGCCCAACTCTCTGACACCGTGTCCCCCGTCTGCCTGCCCAGCGCCAGCGCCACCTTCCCTGCGGGCTCCCTGTGTGCCACCACGGGTTGGGGAAGGACCAGGCCCACTGGTGAGTGCGCCCTGCAGGGGCTTTTTAGGAGAATGAGGCTCATTTGGGGTCTTTTGGTCTAAATTCCAGGCACAATTATAAATCATTCCATTTCTTTATGTAAAATCCTCTTAATTAAAAATTGACCAAGCATGAATAAAAATGAGGTTCAGTAGTGAGATACTTGGACAGTGAATCTGTGAAGCAAGAAACACCCTCGAGTAATCTCTTTCATCATCTACAACAATGAACTCCAGCTGATCCAAGCCCTGAAGGTAAGACCTAAAATTATAAAGACCATCAAGGAAAAAACAGGGACAAGCTTAGGGGCCCTGAAACATGGCATAATTATAAAAAATGACTAAGAACACAAAAACCCCAGAAGACAAAACAGATAACTGGGACCTCCTAAAAGTTAGACACTTAGGCACATCAAAAGGTTTCACCAAAAGAGTCAACGGAGGACACACAAACGGAAAAAAAAGTTTGGCAATGACATACCTGACAAAGGACTAATCTCTAAAATTTAGAGAAAACGTTAACATCTCAGCAACAAAAAGACAAATAATCCAATTAAAAATGGGCAGAAGACATTAACAGATCCTTCAAAGAAGACATGCATTCAGGCAGCCAACAAAAACATGAAGAAATGCTTGCCATCATTAGCCGTTCGAGAGACGCTGGGAGAGAGGCAAAGCAAAACAAGGAGATATCATCTCCCCCCAGCACAAATGACAAAGTTCAAAACAACAGGCAACAACAAATGCTGGTGAGGATGTGGAATCCTCCTAAGTTGCTGGTGGGGCTGTAAAATGGTGCAACCACTGTGGAAAACGAAAAGCTGGAAACAGAAATACCCTATGCTCCAGCAATCGCACTGGATTCCTGAGAAATAAGGACCATGACACAGATAAATGCACCTCCACATTCATCGCAGTACTGTTCACAGTTGGAACGACGTAAATGCCCATCAATGGATATATGTATAAACAAACTATGGAACACACACACAACGGAATACGATGCAACACTGAAGAACAACGAGGACTCTGCAAAACGTGGGTGACTCTGCAGGACGTTATGCTAAGCGAAATTAGTCAATTACTCCTGTAAAACGTCATGAAAAGGTTTCAAACAAAAATAAACATTCTTTGATGGTGACCAGGGATGGGCGGGAAGGGAAGGTAAACCACTAACTACAGGGTAGACACATACGAACTTGCGTGAAGGGGAAGGCGATATAAAACGAGGAGGAGGTCTGCACGAACTGATCAAGGAAAGACGCCGGCGGAGCGCGAATTCAACGCAACAGAGCTAAACACCAACTCATCCGTAATCCTTCAGTTAACAGTAATAACAACAACCAATAATCCATGAGAGGCCAGACACACCAGCTGGACAGGTGTGGGAAAGAGAACGGGACCATACCCACAGAAAATTTAAAACATACCCGAGGAGACTGGGCATCGCCCTGCAGACCTGCTGAGCCCGGCAGCAGCGTTGCATTTCCGGCCTGGATGCGGCTCTGATCTCGGGCAGAACGCGCGTCAAGCTCGGGGCAAGTCTTGGCTGGGAGTCAAATGTAAATGTTAGGCCGGTTCCAGGCTTCGGGTGTCGGGCCGAAGCCACAGGTCCCTCCACCCAGGCCTCGGCCCACCGCGGCCGGGTCCTCATTCTCTCCCCAACACGACACACGCAGCCAGGCCGACGAGGCAGCCGCGCGCCGGCTGGCCCGCCCGCCCGCTCGCTGAAGCGTTGTCTTCTCAGCCCGGCTCCCGGCACTTCCGTCACAGGAAGTGCACGCTCCGCGGCGGAAGAGGCCGCCGGCCTCCCGGCCGGCCCCACCGTGGCCGCTGCTGCCCAAACCGCGCCAGCGCTGGGCAGGCGTTGTTTGAACCGTGCTTGAGCGAAGCCCCCTGGTGCTGGGGTGGAACGTGAAGGCAGTGCAGTCCGCGGAGTGTAGGGAAACCCAGGGAAGGCACAGGGCGGTCTGGCGGGGGAGGGGGCACGGCGCTTGGCTGCTAGCCGGGGGCTGGAGGTCAGCAGTGTGAACCCATCACTCTCAGAGAGGCCCTTCCCCCGCCCAGACGCTCCGCGTTAGGAGGCCGCGCTCTTGTTCCGTCAAGATTTGCAGCCTTGGAAAGCCATGGGTCAGAATCCACTCCATAGCAGTGAGTTTGGTTTGATTTCTGAGGGGAAGCGGCAGAGTGTGGCTTCCCGTGACCTCCTCTCCGGGGGAGGGCGGGAGTCTGAGGGGCCCTGGCCCGCCTCCTCGGTGGTGGGCTGGGCCAGGTGACAGGCCCCGACTCTGTCCGTTGGCCTTGCAGCCGACAAGACCCCCGAGAAGCTACAGCAGGCATTCCTGCCCCTCCTGTCCAAGGCTGACTGCAAGAAATACTGGGGCAGCCGGATCACCCCCCTCATGGTGTGCGCCGGGGCCAGCGGCGTGTCCTCCTGCATGGTACCACCGCCTCCCGCCACCCTGCCCGGGCTCCCACTCCTTTCTGACCCAGGACACCCGCCCCAGACCGAGGGAGGGCTCCCGTGGGCGTTGATGGGCTCTCCAGGACTAAACCCAGGTCCAGCTGATTCTTGCTGTCACACGGAGTGGGTCTCTCTGTACCCTTATCCCCCCCTGGACTCCCACAGGTCAGAGCACACTAGGGCCCCAGTACCCCCTTCCACACCTGGCAACACGCCCTGTCTCCCCACACAGGGCGACTCCGGTGGCCCCCTGGTCTGCCAGGAGGATGGTGCTTGGACCCTGGTGGGCATCGTGTCCTGGGGCAGCAACCAGTGTCACCCGTTCTCACCAGGTGTGTATGCCCGCGTCAGCAAGCTTATGCCCTGGGTGCAGGAGGTTCTGGAGGCCAACTGAGCCCACCTGTACCCCACTCTTCACATCCGTGTAAACCGGAATAAAACCCCAGAGCAGCTGTTTGGTCCTTCATTAGTTTCTGTGTCCTCGCTGGGGTTGGCTGGGAGCTGGGGGGATGGGCATGAGGGGCATGGGGTAGATGCCTTCACTGGAGTCCACTTTATGGAGTTAGAACAGTTGACAGACCACTCAGCCCACTTCCATTTTTCGTAAGGAGAGGGAAACTGAGGCCCAGGGTCACATACAGCAGGTTAGAGTTGGGAGCAGCACCTCCTGATTTGCACCCTGCCGCCACCTTTGCTCAGCCCTTCCTCTCAGAGAGGCCCTTCCCCCGCCCAGACGTAGTAGGCACAGGCCAGCCTAGGTGAGCCTGCTCTCTATAGGGCCCCATTCACAAACCCCAGCATTGCCCCGGCAGCAGGGGGAGGACATGCTGACCCAGAGCAATGGCACCCTGACTTGGAAGCCTAGTCCCTGTGATTCACACTAAAACTCTTTGGAAGTGCACAGCTGAGACAATGAGCTGCTCTCCAGGAGCACAGTTCTGGAAGGCAGGCTACAGCCCTCACCCCAGTCCCCGTGAACACCCCGCCCAAGACCACCTTCCTTCCTGAGACCACCTTCCTTCCCACCTCAGGAGGCTGCTGCCCGTTATTCAAATTTTATTTAAATGTAGACTATTGGTCGAATGATTGGAAAATCAATAATGAAAAATAGTTCTTTAGGGTTTTGTCCTGGTGCAGAGAAGGGACATACCAAGCTGCACTTTCTCTGCAGGAGACACGGCACAGGGGCTACAGTTATTCCAGGGTTCACTCAAGACCCTGCAGCTGAGGGACCTGCCACACCCTGGCCTGGTCCTGTATCTGCAGCCCCAGGCCCTCCCATCAGACATGTCCTGGGCAGCAATGCTCAGGGAAGACCGCCAGCCCCTCTCCTGGCTCGGCTCCCAGAGACCAGCTCTGCGTGGCTCTTCTGAGGCCTGTTCTACATCCTGCACTGTCATCCATATGTACACATCCCTGGGCGGCCTGGGACACCGGGCCCAAGGCGGAGCTAGAGTTGTCTGTCCCGATGCTGAGGCATGGCGGCTCTCAGGCCATTGCTGCCCTCTTCCTGCCACCCTCCGGTCATCTGCTCTCAGGCAGCAGCCAGCTGGCCCAGGACCCGGCGGAACTGCTGGGTGCTGTGGCCCAGCTCCTTGACTCTGTCCACCATGTCCTGAGCGGCAGTTGGGGACGGGTACTGCAGGGCGGCGGCCTTGGTGGTGGCCACAATGCCACGCAGGAGGTCACACAGGAGGTTGCTGTAGTGAGTCACCTGGCTGCGCACATCAGCTGCTTTGGCCTGCCGCGACAGCGTGTCCCCGATAAACACCAGCTTGTGGGCACTGAGGATGACGAACTTGCTATGTGCCACGAAGATCTTAGGTGGCTGGTTGGTGGACACGGCGGTGAAAAAGGCATCCACTGCGTTGGTCAGTGTGGTCAGGTTCGCCTCACATTGCTCCAGGTAGAAGAGCAGCAGCTGTCGGTCCGAAGGACCCAGGCCACCCGGCCGCCCTGGGATCAGGGGCTGGGGTGGGGTCCAGTTGGCCAGGTCATGGTCGATGGGCCGTGACACCTCTTGTTCCAGTCGCTCAAACTGTTTCAGCTAGGGCAGCACAGGGAGTAGGAATAAGGTTAGGCTCTCAGAAAGCAGGGTCAGAACCCCCCAGGGGGCACTCTCCTCTGGGCAACCTGGGTAAGCTTCAGTCAGTGGGGCTGGGGTGGAATAGGCATCCCCTGTGGTCTGGGGGGGCGGGGACATCAATTTTATGAGCCTCTAAATTAAAAAAAAAAAAACCCACTGCCACTGAGTCGATTCCAACTCACAGCAGCCCTCTTTGGGTTTCTGAGACAGTTTATCTCTACGAAAGTAGATTGCCTGGTCTTCCTTCCAAGGAGCAGCTGGTGCGTTTGAACCGCCAGCTTTGTGGTTAGCAGTCACATGCCTTAGGCACTACGCTACCAGAGCTCCTTTATGAGCTTCTAGAGGCTCTTAATCATTAAAAAACCCACCTCACCAGTTTCAAAAGATCACAGGCCGTGTAATTCCATTTATATAACATCCTCAAGATGAGAAAATTCTAGAGACGGAGTTCAAATGAGCAGTCACAAGGAGTTAACTGGAGCTCTAGTGGTCCAGTGGTTAAAGTGCTTGGCTGCCAACCACAAAGGTCAGTGGTTTGAACCTACCGCTGCTCCACAGGAGATGCTGGAGTGAGAAAGATGAGGTACTCTGCTTCTGTAAAGACTGACAGCCTAGGGAGCAGTTCTCTGTCCTACAGGGTTGCTGTGAGTCAGGATCGCCCTGCTGGCCATGGCTGTCAGTGGGAGGGCAGGAGTTAACCAGCACCACCGGCTGCTGCTGTGTTGGTTCTGACTCATGGTTACCCCGTGTGTGCCAGACTAGAACTGGGCTCCACAGGGTTTCCAACGGTGGCCGTTTCTGGAGGCAGACTGCCAGGCCTTTCTTCTGAGGAGCCCCTGGGTGGACTCGAGACCTGCACCCTCTGAGATGGCAGCAGAGTGCATGCACCATTTGCACCAGCCAGGGAAGAGGTCACCACTTCCCGGCTGTGACCTTGTACTACAGGCACAGAAGATGCTGCCAGTGGGGGCTGGGGGAAGGGAACACGGGACATCCCTGTGCGTCTTTACAACTTCCTGTGAATCTATGAAATTCCAAAATGAAAAGATAGAAACAAAACTTTTCTCTTACTTCAAAAGTAACTTAAAAATAATAGAGACATCGTAAAAAGATCAGATGTCTCAAAGCAGAAAGAAGACAGGTATCATTTGTAACCTCTTGCGCTCAAAAATCACCTGTCAGCTCTGTTAAGTAAATTCTCTTCTAGAGCTACACGCTGAAGTCTTTATAGATAAAGTGATATAATGTCTTAGTCGGCTTCAAACTAGCAAGCAAGGAGTAGATGAAACAGGACAGGCTATTGTACTGATAAAGGCTGACTCAGGGTGACAGGTAACAAGGGGTCATTTCTCAATTTTCTCCTGTTTCATAAATGGATGTAAAGGTCAAAGGGAAAAATAAGGCATAAGGCATTTATGAAATGGTCAGAGAAATAAAAACAGACACACAGAACACCAATGAACACTCTTCCAGCCACTTTCTTCACGTGTGAGCACGCCCGCTGCCTCTGTGCTCTGAAGAACGAGGCACACTGTGTATGACACTGCGTAGCCTGGGTTGTCACCTAACTATACGCATTCATTTTCTTCACATCAGTGAACATCTAGGAAAGCATTTGGTGAGGGAACATTTCCAGTAACCGTGGCTCGGCCTGAGAGGACCTAGGGGCATGCTGTATTTTCTCCAGAGTTGGTTCAAACCAGGGGAGTGCATGGCAGTGACCAGACATGCCCAGACCCAGGGACAGACCCAAGGTACAAGCTTTCAGCTCTTAATCAGCCAAAGCACAGCCCCTACGGTCCCCAACTAACACTTAAAACCTCTGACTTTTCCGCCTGGCTGGCTGCTTGCTGTCCAATCACTGCTATAGGCCCCCTGTCCATTACAGAATGCAGGAAACTTTGAGGGAGAAAGACCAGCCAGCTCTGGTGGGCCTTGTCTGGCATTCCTAACAGCTGTACAGAACTCTCCTGCACCGATGCCCGTAATTCACTCACCAACACCCTCAGACGCTTAGAGGGGCTTTCCCAGTTCGTTAAGTCCGTTTCTGAAACAATGAGGATTTTATATGCGTGGTGCATGTATTTAAATCACTAACACATCCCACATGCCAGGCTTTCTCCAAGCACTGTACATTCTTAATATGCTCATCAATGCCAGGAGATGGAGAACCACTCCTCCCACTGCCTGCTGCTGGAGCAGCCGGGGCCCTTCCTCCTCCACCTGAGGAGCAGGGGGGTGAGAACTTCGAGGGGTATCCTCTGTCTTGACTCTGTGCTGTGCTACATTCTAATTTCACCATTGCCATAGTCAAAATACAACTCTCTGGGTACTTGGAGAAGATTCTGTCTGCAGATCAACCCAGGCTTATGACTGCTAATAAGGGGAAACTAACACAGCATGAAGGAGCTCTGGGGCGCAGTGCCCAAGGCATGACTTCACCAGAAGGTTCAAACCCACCAGCCACTGCTCGGAAGGAAGGCTGGGCAATCTACCGCCACAGTGACACCGCCTCGGAAACCCAAGGAAGGGTCGCTAGGAGTCAGACCTGACTCGACGGCAAGGAGGGTTTTTTTTTTTTTTTGTACAGTGTGAACATCCCATGATAATGGACACTAGGTGGGCTTTAAAAACAGTTTCCGAAGCATGTTAACACCACGGGAAAGCAACTGAGACATCAGCAGAGCGAACCTGTGCACAAAGCATCAGAGAGAGGCCTGGAGCAGAGGGGGCGGAACCCACCCTTCTCTAGACTTTTCTGTGCCCTCTGAAAAGTCAACAATTCTCCTGACCATCATGAAAAATAAACTCTTAAACAAAAAGACAGAAAAGGCCCATGAGGTGAGTGATGGCTGGCTACGGGTGTGGGCCCTTGGGGGACAGGCTGGGCCGTAGAGGCAGGCTCTGGGGGTAACTGAGTTCCCACTGTCAGGTGAGGAGACTGGCTGGGAGAACCGGCGGGACCGAAGGTCTCCCTGGCTGGGCCAGGCCTCACCTGCTGCAGCTCCAGCTGGCCCTTCCCCTGCCGCATGATGCTATCCTTCTCCAGCAGCTCCTTCTGCGTCTTCTCAAACTCTTCCTTCCCCTGGGGGAGAGACGGGCGCTGGTTGAGGCGGGGCCTCTCCCACAGAGCCAGGGGCCGGGCCGGGTGGGCAGTGAGGGCGAGCGGCCACCAGGTGGCAGTGCAGCCACCAGGCCCAGGTGAGGGTGCTTCCCTAAGGCACCACCAGTACAGGTTTCTGCCAGTCAGGAAGGGGCTGGCACAGGCAGACATCCACATGGACTAGGCATGCTCCGTGTGGCCGGCGCCAGTCCTCCCCACCTGAAGTCAAATCCAAACTCCTGCCCTGCCCGCCCACTCTCGGCCTGGACTCTCCTCTCAGAACTTGTGTTTGCATGGCTGGCAGCTGTGTCACGGAGCCCACCCAGCCTTCCCGCGGCCTGGTCACTGGAGCACCCCAGCCCCAGGAAGTGCTCAGGAAACAGTCCTGGCAGGTGCCGCAGGACCCAGATGAGGGGAGGAGAGGGATGGCCTTCCCAGGGCCCGTGAGGCCTGGCAGGGCAGAGAGAGGAGGGCTCAGGACTCCTACCAGGACCGCAACAGGCCTGTAAGTGTGCAAGACAAGGAAATACCAGGATCCCCAAGACAGAGGCAGCAAAGCCAGAGCCCAGGAGAGGCAGGAGGCACCCACCTGCAGGTGGACATAGTCGTAATCCTCCATCCAGCCCCCCTCGCTGTTCTCATACTGCCCATCTGGCGAGTCCTGGGAGGTAAACTTTGGGGGTGAGGGCAGAGGCCGCGACTGGATGCTACAGGCCTTGTCAACATGGTTTGGGTGCAAGGGGCCACCCCCCTCGGGCCCCACAGCAGGCGCCCTGGTCCTTCTGAAGAGCAGTGAGGCATTGCCATGCAAGAAAGAGGCCAACTGCTTGGTGTCCTCGGGCACGGCCCGTGAGCAGGCCACCAGGCGGTCCAAGTCCTCGGGAGTGGCCCCCTGGCCTCCCCGGCTACCGTCAAGGGCCTGGCCATGTGCTACCAGCGTCTGGTGCACATCTTCCATCTTCTGTAGTTGCCGACTGAGCTTGGCATGCAGGGTACGGTCAGAAGTGTGGGCAGCGTTGCCAATGGCACTGCGGGCAAACTCTAGCAGTTCGTGCACAGCCCCCTGGACAGCAGCCACGGCAGCCCGCAGGTCCTGCACCGGGGGGTCCTGAGGCTCGGAGGTGCTGCGCCAGCCTCCGCCCCCCACCAAGTCCAGGAGGTAGGCTACGGTGGTGCTCACACCCTGCTGCAGCCGGGCCAGAGCCTCCACGGCGACCTCCAGCTCCAGCGGCTCTCGGCCCGGCACCACCACCTCCAGGGAGGACACCGACTGGCTGCTGCGTGCACTGCCAGTGCTTGAGGCTGACAGGCGCTTGGCGTCAGCTGGGGCCTCGCGCTCGGCCGGGGGTGGCACCGCATACACGCCGTCGTCCGTGGTGCCGTCAGCTGCTTCAGACAGAAGCACCCGCTCACGGGGCGTGTCGTAGAGGGTGCTGGGGCCAGGTCGCCGAAGGCCAGGGGGCACGTCGTAGAGGTCAGGAGCAGGCGGGGGCACGTCGTACACGTCATCCGTTGGTGGCGAATCGGGAGGGGGTGCAGCAAGAACCAGCGGGTGGCGGGCTGGGTCAAAGGGCTTGGCCTTGGCGAAGGCTGGGGGCACATCGTATGTCTCCTCACGCAGCAGTGTGCCATCGGGCACGTCCTTGCTCACCGATGGAAGCACATCGTACACCTAGGGAACCCAGCAGAGGTCATGGCTGCACACCCATATGCCCACCCAGAGCCCAGGGACAGGACCCAGCCACACAGACACAGCCCAATGCACAAATTCATGGTCCGTCATCCACGACAGGTAAGAACCAGACGACCTGGGGTCAAGATCCTGGCTCCAGAGCTTATGAGCTGTGTGATCTAAGGCAAGTGACTTTACCTCTGTGCCTGTTTGTTCATCTATAAGATGATGCCTACCTCCCTCACAAGTTGGTTACAAAGACTCAATGAATTAACTCATATAAATGGACACTTTTTGTGAGTTTAGCTAAGTACCTTCATCACCACAACCATCACTTTCATCACCACCTCTACCACCATCACCACCATCACCACCACCATCTTTGTGGAATGTTAACTCTGTGGCAGGACTGAGCTTTGTGTGTTCTGTGGCATCATGGCCATGCCCCAGCTTGCCCAGCTCTGGCTCATGTCTGTCGCCCCCCACAAGATTACTCATCGTGCCCCCTTCCACTTCCCATCATCCAGGTTTTTCGGCACTGTGCTCCCTTTCCTGATAAACTCCACGTGATCCTCTCAACAACCAGCTGAAGAAGGTCCTATAGAGGCCCATGTTATAGATGAAGAAACTGAGGCTTAAGGGTGAGCTGTTTCCACATCCGTCACAGAGTAAGTAAGGTGGCAGGACCAGGATCTGGAGTCAGATCTCTTTAGGGCATCAGTCCCCAGGCCTGTGCACACATCCAGTCACACTTGGAACCATGCACATCCTCTGGGGCCCAGAAACTGGGGGTAGAGGGCTGCCTGGTGGGCAGCTGCTCACCATATGGTGGCTGGGTGGTAACAGGCCCTTCTCCACACTGGGGGGCACATCATACACATCCAGTGACAGGTCCCGGCCATTGGGGCCCTTGACGGCCATTGGGGGCGTGTCATATACCTGGAGGCAGAAAAGGTACAGTGATACAGGTGCCGGGGCTGCAGGGGTGGGATGGAAAGAGTGAAACCCCACAGCACCCACCCCAGGACTCTGGACCGTGGAAGCTGGTCCACCAGCCTGGCCGGAAGGTCAGCCCCTTGAACAAGGGCCAGGTAGAGGCCCGTCAGGCCATCTTGCACTCATTCACCCTGACCTCCTACCTCCTGGCCATACTGGTTGGGCAGCAGCCCCCGCACAGGAGGCACGTCGTAGATGTCCTGGGGCCCAGGAGCCAGCAGGTGGCGCGGGATGTCATATTCGTCCTGCTCTGGCTGGGAGGCCTCATACACATAGTTCTGCCCGACACGGGTGGGCACCACCACCTGGGGGTGCAGACAACCAATCATTACCATCCACCCTCGACTGGCCCCCAGGACCACATGCAGGGCCTCAGCAAGACCCCTTATCCCTGCTAGTCACCTCCCTCTGAGATGGCGGAGGAGGATCCCCAAGCTGGGTAACAAAGATGGGTCCACAGAGGAGGAGAGGATGTGGGCTGACAGGAAGGGGGACCAGCAGGGTGAGAGCCGATGCCTGGCTCCGGCAGCTCCCTCCTAGCAAAGCCTGCCGCAAGGGGACAAATGTCTCCTGCAGGGCTCAGCAGCTGCCTTCGTGCTCCAGGGACAGACGGAGGTATAGGGGCCAGGCTGGACCCTGAGGAGCCCATCTGCCCCTGGAGGTAGCCTGCAGGAGACCAGCACAGTCAGGGCCTGGGCCTCCTGAGTACTGCCTGGCCGGGCAGCAAGTCCTCCTCCCCACCTCCACGAAGCAGCTGCTGAACTGGACAGAATGCACCCCGAGGACCCCCAGACCTTGGGGCCAGTGCTCGGGCAGATGGAGGATGGGTGTGGGGGTCACAACCAGAGAGAGGATCCTGCCCCCACCCCTACAGAGCCACCTTGGGGCAGGCAGACCATCATCCGTGACCTGGGAGGACAAGGCTGCAGAGGTCTGCCCTAGGTCTGGAGGAACCAGCCTCTTCCCCTTCCCGGTGTTCTTACCCTGACCTGCGGTCCTGAGCGGTGGGCTTCAGCGGTGAAGCCCCTGCACCGTGCAGAGGGTGTGAGCATGGTAGGGGGTGCCTCCTTCAGGGAACACACAGACCCCAGAGCTTCAGAGAGCCCCGTCTGGGACCATGCTGCTCTCACAGGGGCACGAGCCTGGAAGGGGTGCGGCGTGCTCGACAGGCCCCCTCCCTGCTGGCAGCCCTGCCCCGTGGGGGAGGAAGGCCCAGAGGACTTGCTAGCAGCTCACAGCATGACTCCCCCAATGCCTGCCCCACGCGGCTCCCTGCTCAGCTCTCTACAGAGAGAAAGGCCTTTTGTTTCCTAATCAAAGGGGACTGGACATCTAGGGCAGGGTTCACTTGGGCCCTCCCCACACACAGCCCACAGGCACCCACCAGAGCCAGCTCTGCTTGCTGGCGGTGGGTGCAGGCTGCCAGTCCCCATGCGGGAACCCCACAAGCATGGCACCAGCACTTCCCTAAGGCTGGGCAGACTCTCCTGCTGACATACGCCCTATGCCCTCCCACTGCACAGCCCACTGCACAGCGCAGGGCAGCACAGGGCCAGGGTGACTCCGGGCCCTCACGGCCTCAGGCTCGTGAAAGAGCCTCCACCCCCAGCGTCTGCGGGGAGAGCCGTCTCTCCAGACACAGCTCTCTGCGAGCGCCCCAGACTTGAGTGGCCTCCAAGCTATTTTTAGATGCTAGAACCTGCCAACACAGGGCGGGCGGAGACTGGCGGGACGTGGCAGGTTGGTGGGGCCTTGACGCAAGGCCTGAGCTCCCGTCTACGGGCCCAGTGAGCCATGCTGAAGGCAGGTGGGGACTGAGCCTCGAGGGTCTGGCAGGGCACCCCAGCTGGTAACCGGTCAGCGAGGACCCAGCTTAGGAAAGAGGGCACCCACCCTCCCAGCTGTGCCTGTGAGTGAGCAGGACAGGGAGCTGGGCCCCAGACCCAGTTGGACAGCAGATGAGACAGGTGACAGACAGAAAGCTTGTCAGGGTGATGACTCAGTCACTGCTGAGCCCGCTAATCCCAGGCCGCTCTGCACCTGAAGTCCCATTAGCAGGACCTGAGGCCAGCGTGGTAGGGGGGGTGGGCGCAGAGACACAAGCCCCACGGAGACCCCAGCCCTCACACAGCACACTGAGGCAGAGACAATACACACGCTACCAGGCACGGGACACACCACCATGCCAAAGACACACACACAGACCTGAGGCAGGCGAGGCCCCTCCATCAAATCTCCGGCCTCGGAATGAGGAGTGAAGCCAAAGGCCCCCCAGCGCCAGGGCAGCAGAGTCCAGTGAGGGGGGTGCCACAGGGGGGTGCTTCTTGGCCCTGGCAGGCCACGGCTACTTTCCATCCTGGGGACTCTGACCCCCCTCCAGGCTGCCTGGCTGCTGGTGCCCTTTCTGTACAGCAGCCATTGTCACGTGACCCAGCCCTGCTCTGAAGCGGGGCCTGCAGGGTCTGACCCCACACCAGGGACTCCCCACCCACCACCAGGAAGCCTCAGGAAACGGGGCTGATGGCAGCTCTGGAGGCACCGGGCACCGGGGCCACCTGAGACCCGACATGGGCTCAAACCCGAGCCAGGTCACGGCCTGGCACAGAGGAGGCTGGGCGTTGAGAAGCTTCCCAGGGTGAAGAGGGTAAAACCCGGCAGAGGCAGAGACAAGCACACACTCCAGGGTCTCCCTGGCCCTCCTGAGAGGGACTTCTCACCAGCACCTCCTCTGGGGCTTCCACCCGCACAGCAGAGTCCTGGGATCCCCGATGCAGCCCCGAGCCCCCCTCTGCGGCCTCTCAGGCCACTCGGCTCTTGCTTCAGCACCCAGATGGCTCCACCCTGGCTTTGGGGCGCTGACCCCTCCTGGCCACCAAGGCCTTTTCATGTGACCTCTTGGCTTCCTGGGTCCTGGGTCCCTCCCACCACACACAGTCCAGAAGCCTCAGTGCCCCAGACATCTGAGGGGCACAACCTTGAACAGTGGGCAGAGGGAGGTGCCACGATGTTTACCACCATGCTGCTTGTAATAAAGATGAGCAACCAGAAACCACCAGCACCCACCAGCAGAAGGGACCACACAGCAAAACGGGGGGAGGGGCTGTCAGTCAGGCTTAGGGAAGAGTTTGAATCATCCAGGAAAATGCAAATGTATGTGAGACAGCCAAACAGGGCACATGCTAGACAAAACACGCCAAAACTCCCTCTCGGGCAGGGAATCCCATCTCGGGCCTTTTCCACAAGTGATCATTTGCTGTGATGAACAAGTACTGTTTTCGTGATCAGGTGATAAAAGTAAGGCTGCTCTGGGCGGGAGCAATGAGGCATCAGGGAGGGCAACGGGGCCCCAGCACGCAGGGCTGTCTGTCCCTCCTAGGCCAGGTTCCTAGGAACTCCAAGGCCTGTGGAGGCTGGGGCTCTGGGCAGCTCCGCCAGGGGGTCCGAGCCCAGCCAGGTGTGCCCCAATGCCCTCTGAGAGCAGACTCCTCCCACAGGAGGGCAAGAGAACCAGCTGACCACACAAAGGCTCCAGCTGTGGAAGTCCAGCCCAAAATGTCACTGCTGCTCCCTGCCCTGGAGCGGGCCGCCAGGTCATAGCCCAGCAGGGACACCTTCACACTCTCTGAGGCAAGAACAAGGGTGTGCCTCCCAGGGCTGTGTGGAGGAGGCGGATGGACCAAGGCCTGTGCCAAGGCTCCCTTCCCAGAGGATGATCATGCCACCTGGCAGGGCCTGCTCCTCCCCCAAAGCTGGCAGGTGATAGCCTCACTTTGGGCCACCTCAAACCTGCCTACCTCTGGCCAGGTGACTGAAGGAACACATAGGGCGGGAAGTGGGACCCACAAGTGTTTCAGGGGCCTGTGGAGTGGGGTGACACCGCCCACTGCCCTGCTGGCACCAGTTAAGCCTCACCTTAGCCCTTGGCTGGCCCCCAAAGGACAGAGGCTCAGTGCTGTGGGAAGAATCCACTGTCTACTTGACCCCTGTGTTCCTAAACAATGGCGACTCTAGACTGGACGTGGTGAAAACACAGGGCTCAGGGGCCAGCTCCTAGGTCACCAACGGCCTATCCCACAAGGGTCCCTGGCCCCTCTGAGGAGTGAAATGCCCAGAACATCACCACACAAGGCTGGCTGTCAGGGCCCCTGTGGTGGGGGCTTAGTCTCAGGGCTTTGTGGGTACTAGCTGTAATGGAAGATGAGACTCAGAAGGGACATGGTGAGTGGGGCACCTCCTGTACTCTGGGCCTCAGGAAACTCTTGAAGGGGCTTGGGCAAGGAAAGACACAAGCCTGACTCAGTCCAGGGCGCCAGTGGGCCGGGCCAGAGACCAGGCAATGTGCTCCCTTTTCAGGCCTGCCTTCTACCTACAGAAAGATGGACTTGGCGGATAGGAGATGCAGGCCCCTATGGAGCTGAGGCTGCCAGACTCAGAGCCTGGAGCCTTGTCTCAGGCCTGGCATCCGGTCAGCAACAGCCCACGAGGGGATGGAACCAGTCTCTTTCAGGGTGACCCTATTCTGGCAATTCCACAGACAGCATCCTGTCCACGGTCTGGGAGCCATGACATGCCTCTCTGGAGGCCCGCTGGCCCACATGTACACTTCCGAAGGGCTGGGAGCCTGTGAAACCAGGGCTGGCCAGATGTGCTTAAGCTCCATCCAAGAGGCTGACATACAAACCCAGAGGTCAGCCAGGAGGCCCTGAGTTCAGGGGCTGACCTTTCTTGCCAGGCCCCTCGGCATGCATGCCCACCAGGACCAGAAACTGTTGAGGGTCCCCTAGGGGCCTCTGCTCCTTCTTTCTTATGACAGAATCCCTATTAGTGAGGCTTGTGGCTACCGGCAATAAAAACTCCATTTCTCAAATTCCCTTGCAGCTGGGTGGGGCTTAAGTTCTGGCCAATGGGATGTAAGAAGCATCATAAGTAACTTCCGGGACACATCCTTAAAGAGATGGTGCATCCTCCTTTGTCCCTTCCTCTTCTTCCTGATGGCCAGAAGGCAGACATGATGGCTGGACCTCAGACAGCCTCCTGGACCACAAGGATGGCGGGCACCGTGTCATTTCTGGACTGCTCACCTCCAAACTTCGTTTTCTGACTTAACTGATACACCATCCTTCATACTTGATTTCTCTCCTTCAATGGTACCCCCAACTCACATTAAGCCTCCTCTTTGCTAGGCTTTTTGCTCCAGCTTGGCCTCTCTATGCCCCATTATCACCTCCAATGTGTGGCTACAATGATTTTACTAAGATGTTGATTTGGACAGATCACTCCCATGCAAAACCCTCCAACCTCAGGACAGATCTGCTTTGTTTGCTGGGCCCCCTGGTGCCTCGGGGATATGCCCCCAACCTGCTGCTCTGGCCTCATCTACCAAGCCATGCCTGCCCACACCTAGGCCACACTGTCCTCCACACCTGTGCCAGGTGATCTTACCTTGGCTGGTGGCTTTGTTCCCTCCCAGTTCCGTGTGTCCATGGATGGAGGGACCTGGTAGATGTCATGCCCCATTGCAGCTGAAGGGGGCACCTGGTAAATGTCCTGGCCAGAGCTGCCAGGCCCCGGGGGCACTTGGTAGAGGTCTTGGGCTGGGCTGGGAAACGGGTGATGGGGAGTTTGCTTAGAGAATGTGGAGGTCTGCTTGGCCGGGGGTGACTGGAACTGTGGGCTGGGCCCAGGGGCTTGGTAGAGGCTGTGCTGAGCCTTGCCTGGGGTGGGCACCAGGTAGACGTTGTCGGGAGGGGGCTGGTATGCAGCAGGGAGCATGGGTGTGTACTGGGAGGCCGGTGGCACCGCAGGACTGTGGAGGCCAGGCTGGGTCTGAGCAGTCGGCAGGCTGGGACCAGGCCCTGCTGGCTTCTTGTCATGCATGCCCACCAGGATCTTGAGGCGGTTCCCAGGCACAATGCCTTGGCGCCCATGCAGCGAGCAGAGCCACCAGCCATCCAGGCCCTGAGTGTCCCGCTCCAGCACCGTCATGATGTCGCCCTTGCGGAAGGAGAGTTCGTCTGGGGACTCGGCCACGTTGTCATAGAGGGCTTTGGCCAGCACGTTCTGGGGAGAAAGGACACAAGAAGGTGTGAGGCAGCAGCATGTGCATGGTGGCCTCGGTAGCACTGCTCGCTCCCACACTGTCTGGATAGGGAGGTGTCTGGCTCTGGCATGGTCACAGAACCTCCGCCCCACCCCATTTGTCAGAAAGGCCCAGCTGATCCCAGTGCCTTTCCCAATGGAGCCTCCAAGCCGCAGCCACCACTGCAGGAAGGACACTCAAGATAATCTTAAACACCACTCCCCAAGTCAACACAGCCCAGACTGGCGTCAGGAGAGCAGCAGTAATGAGCCTCACAGCCATCACACTGGAAGAAAAAAACCAAAAGATGAGCCCAAGAGATGCGGGACAATCAGCTGGCAAAAGTCAACAGCTTCTTAGGACAAAAATGCTAAAAAAGACAGACAGGAAGAGAAGAAACCTCCTTAACTTTAGACAAAGTACACTGACCAAAAGGTCAACGTCAACTCCTTCCCTTTCAGGCTGAAAACAGGGCACACAGTCACTCTGCTCCAGTGCATGCAGTCCTACTGCTCCAACAGATGCCAATGAGTCAGAGGAACAAAATGAGACAGAGACGGAGGGGCAGAGACAGGGGAGAGACAGAGAGATGGATGGGCAGAGAGGTGGGGAGAGAGAAAAAGAGAGAGGGAGAGACAGAGAAGGTAAGAGAGAGAAAGACAGAGGGGGGAGACAGAGAGATGGAAGGGCAGAGAGAGAGGGAGAGACACAGAGAGACAGATGAGAGACAGGGAGAGACAGAGACAGAAAGAAGGAAAGAGAGAGAGAGAGAGGGAGAGAAATAAGAAGAGGGAGAGTCAGAGAGACAAACAGACAGACGGGAGGGGGGACGGACAAACACACGCAAAGCAGCATCATTTGCAGCCCAGATGACCATCCACATAGAAAAGCCAACAAACAATAAGAATGAGTAACTGATGAGAAATGTCACAGAAAAGACATCACATAACAAGAGCTATAAGTCATCGAGGAATAAGTCAAACAAAGACCTCTGAAGAGAAAACGTTTTACA
This sequence comes from Orycteropus afer afer, assembly GCF_000298275.1. Classification (NCBI taxonomy): domain Eukaryota; kingdom Metazoa; phylum Chordata; class Mammalia; order Tubulidentata; family Orycteropodidae; genus Orycteropus; species Orycteropus afer. Next base: position 11,560,289 of record NW_006921654.1, read on the forward strand.
CCTCTGAAAGGGTCCAAGGCAAAGTGGGGTAAGCAGAAACACATACTATGCTCATGGAGGGATGACGGAGCTCTGCAAAAAGTCCTCTCACCCAAGTTACTTAATAAACTCACTCCAATTACAACCAAAAGGCCAGCAGGATTTGAGGAACCTGACAGAAGTGCTTCCAGAATGAAACAAAGGAAGTCCACGAATAAGCAGGTCTAGCCTGGAAATGCAAAGGTAAGGGTCAGTAACAGAGGCTGGGGACGACGACTGCTGGCAGGAGCAGGCACAGGGACTGACAAGACGGCTCACCAACAGACTCACTCTTCATGGGAACTTGGGTGATAAAGCAACCAGGAAAGGAGGCCGTGCCTCAGACGACACTGGGGAACACTCAGCGTGGGAGGACAGGGCAGCTTTGCCACCTCCCATTATAAACAAGGGTCAGCTAAAGACTCTGCCGTGCAAGAAAAAACTCTAGAAGCAATGAAAAGAAAAGCTGTAGGGAGATTTGTAACTTGAGGCGTAGAATCATTATGAAACAAAATCCCCAAAGCAAAAGGCCCCAAAGGCACAAATCATAAAGATGTAACAACAAAAATGGCAGATTTGATGCCATCCCAGTGAAAGATCTCTGTCAGGCAAAAGATGACAAAGTTGACAGAAAGGTGGCAGGTTGTGAAAAGAGGAGAGTGATAAATCTCAAATCCTGGGGAATTCTACAAATCAGAAAGAAGACAAGGACACCAACAGAAAACACAACAACACGTGATGAGTGAGAGCCTGAGGGGGACGCCCCAAGGCCCAGCAAGCAGTGCAGCAGCACTGGGGCGCCTGGGACCTGCCATCAGAGGCAGCTGTGTGGGGGCAGCACCTGGGCTGGTACTGGCAGGGCATTCACAGGAGCAGAGGGTCACACGCACCTCACACAGGGTGCTTGTTCCTCCAGCAGGAGGCTGCCTGGGTCCCCCCAACAGGGCAGCAGTTTAGGGTGAAGGACACCAACCTCGAGGGTAGGGTCTTAGCCACATGCTCCAGAGCTAAATTAAACAGATCTTTAGCCCAGATCCTTTATGCGAACGTCATAAAGGATCCGTCACAGACAGACTGCAGCCACGTGACGCTGCGGCAGTAGTGGTGGTAAGACAGGGCACTGGGAAAGGGGTTCCATCCAGACTGAGGACAGCCCCTCAGAGGGCAGCAGCACCCCTGCGTGTCTCACTGAGGGCCACAGCATAAGCTGTTCCACCCCCACCCTCCATCACATTCACATCACCCAGGCAGGCGGGTCCCTCAGCAAATGCTCCACGGGACCCAAGGCCCTGGAGTCGAGCAACCAGCGTATCGTGGGCCATGAGATTAGTGCAGCGGCATCTCCTTCCCAATTCTCACCCCCAGATGGTCACAGAGGCCCCAGCAGGAGACTGCAGTCAGCAGCCTCCAGCAGAGGGCAGGAGTGGGGCAGAGGAGAGAAGGCCAGGGCTCCTAGGGCAGTTGAGAAGGTGCCAGGGCAGTGCCAGGCCAGCGGGCTGCTGACTCCTTAGAGCTCCAGCCCCATATGCTGGGTCTGCCAGGTCCCTCCTCAGTCCCCAAGGGTCTAACTAAGATGCATAGCCTGGTCTAGACAGCTTCTGACTCAGAAATGAGACCTGGGCTGTCACCCACCAGCTGTGTGATCTTCCCCACTTGAGCCTAGTCCTCTGGACTCCAACTCCAAGGAGCCAAATAGGAGCTGGAATTCCAGGCAGAAAGGGCTATACCCTCCCCATCAGAGAGAGGAAGTGGCCAGGGCAGGGATGAGTGGGGACAAGGCTTCATCCAAGTCCAGAACAGCCCACCTCCTCCCTCCACCAGCATCTGAAGCCGGATTCTTGTCCATCGTCCTGAGGGTAACGAGAAGGACAGAGCAGCGCCAGAAGGCAGGTAGCACACTGGGAGGGGTCCGAGCGGATGGCAGGTGCTCTGGGGCCCAAGGAGCCATCAGCCAGGCACGATTTCTCCAGAGTGGTTCAGAGCCTCCATCCCCAGGAGGGCCAAGTCCAAGGGAGAGGCAGCGCCACCACACTGCACACAGCCAGGCAGGGGCTTGGGCGGAGTGGGGGGCAGGGGGGCTCACCTCAGCACCAAGGGCAGAGCCCTCAGAATTACCAGTTACTGAAGCACCATCCCCAGAACCTTGGTAACAAACGATTCCTCAGCAAAGTGTCAGAGCGGCAGAGGAGCAGAGAGGGCGACAGTGCCGGTATTGACGTCAGAGACAACAGGGCTGCCGTCTCTTCCTGTTACTTAGAATTCTTCTATTTGTACTTATTTTCTTGCTTTGGGATTGAAAAAATGCATATCCTGAAGAAGAAAACGCAGACTAACTCCTGGGATCAGAGCCAGGATGGGCAGAGGAGGCTGCGGCGGTGCCAAGGCCAGAGCTCAAGCTGGGCAGGGGCTGCCCCAGCCCGCAAGGCTCACAGTCCCCAAATCTAGCTTGCTAGAATAAGAAGCCAAGTTCCCAAATATGGTCTACAGCCTGCCTCTGGGAGTCATATCCCATCGGGGCGGGATACTGACCCACCCATCCCAGTGACCCCAGAGCACAGAGCCTCCCGCAGGGTCCCCCAGCCCTGCCCTGGTGACCACAGGAAGTACCAGCAGAGTGAGTCAGGAAAATTCCCCTGCAGGCGAGTCAGCGGGTCGGAGGCGCAGACAGAGGGGATCACTCTGCACAGGCCCACACCTCCCAGGTGGCAGCTCAGGAAGGCTGGCAGCAGTGCACACCCAGGCCCCTGGGCAGGCTGGACAGGCCCTGCTGAGAACAAGGTCTGGGGAGAGGTTCCACTCTGCGCCCATGTGAGCAACTGGGGTCTCAGGCCTCCCACCGTAGCCAGTGCCCACCCCGACTCAGCAGTGTGAGCTCACCGAGCCAGGGGCCAACGGTGGCTGCAATTGTTAGTCTGGAATGGCCAGGGCCAGGCGGGGCAGCACCTCGCCAGATGGGCACGTGGCAATGGGGCCTGGCACCGGGAGCTCCTCTGCCTGCGTCAGCTGTGGGGCCCCCGCCCAGAGGCCCTGCAGGCGTCCTCTTCCTGGCCCGCTCCAAGTCCTGGGCGCCACTGGCATTCTCCTCCCCCCTGCCCCAAGCACTGCTGCTGGCCGGGCACTGCCCCTCTGGCGGCTCCCCAAAGACACATCACCCCTTCCTGCTCTCTCCAAGTCACTGAGCAGCAACAGACTTAGACCTGGGCCGGCTTCCCTCCCCAACTCTGGGACCCTGGCCAAGTCCCTTAGCCTGAGTGTTGAGGTCATTTTGGGTGGCACGGGGGACCAACGGTCCCTGGCCTCAAAGGACGGTCTTTCATTTAAGATATACCTGGCTCCTGCCCTTTGCGTGACAAGGCCCGTCCTGCAGTGGGACAGAAATGCAACAATTTGCTCTGACAGGGGAAAAAGTGGGGTATATGATAAAAACTAAGTGGAACAGGGCCGCTATAGACCAGGTCAGAGACGGCCTCCCCAGGAGGTAATACTTCAAGTGGCTCATGAGGAATGAAAACTAGCGACCGTGAAAGGACGCTAGGAGGAGAGCTGCAGGAAAGGTGGAGGGGGACAGTGGCCCTGGAGATGCAGGTAGTAGGGCTCCACTGTGGTACACGGGGAGGGCTTCTCCTGGCAGATACACCTGGACAGGGAGAGCCTACCCACCCCACGCATTCCTGCTCTGGGGCAGGCACACATGCCCCCAGCAGCCTCCCAGTGCCCAGCTTTCCCAGCCTCCCTGGATGTCGGGCACAGACACAAGACCCAGCCTGGGCCAACTGGGCCCTCTCGCCCCAGGCTCCTGGGAGATGCAGCTGGGACTGCTCAGAGGGGCGCACGGCCAGTTCAGGACAGACACCGTCAGCCACCTGTGAGTATTCCTCCTCCAGGAAGACTCCCATGTTGTCCTCAGTGCCCCTCACCTCCTTACTGCCACCCTGCAATTCTTCCCAAATGTCATGTCACTGCCCTGTTCATGGCCCATCCCCCCAGCCCAGGTGTCTCCTTAAGTATGGTTTCAAGCCCGGCACAGAATGTACAGTTAGCAAATGCCTGCTGACTGGGTTAACTGCACGGGGTGCAGAGTAGGCTAAGGCAGAGCCCTGAATGGGGAAGGGGGGTGTCCCTCCATGGAAGCCGGCTCTGCTTCTCTCCCATCACATCCAGGGCAGCGTGGCCCAGTCAGCGAAACCAAGGAAGGCTGGCTGGGGTGTGCTCCTCCCAGGAGAGACAGGGGAGAGCCTCCACCCTGATGCCAACCCAGCCCGGTCAGTGGCCCCTCCAGGCAGCCTGCTCTGAACAACATCCTGGTTGTTGTACACTAGAGCCACGGGGCTGCCCCACAGGCCCTGCCTGGCTCTGAGAATGGCCCTCATTGTGTCCCCGGGGCCCGTCTGGACGCCAGACCCACCCAGCCCGGCAGGCCTGCAGCCGGGGCAGCTGGGGCCTTGGCCACGAGTGGGCACGTGGCTGGGGGAGTCCAGCTGTTTGATGGGTTCAACTCTACCAGCTGCATGGGGAACACTGGATATACACTGAAGCTTCAGCCTCCTCAAGCTCCAACTTGGGGTGGGGGGTGGGGAGTCTACCTGGTGGCTAAAAGTGGTGGTAGGAGAGGTATAGCAAGGCCTCCTCTCCAAGGAGCCTTTCCTGGGTGCCCTGGTGGCAAGCGCCACCCCCACTTGGCCTACACCCCCTCTCCCAGGCCCCTAAGCATCTGCAACCTCCTACAGAAAACTCCCCCAGTAACCCTTTAGGAGCAGGACCAGCCCGGGCCAACCACGGAGGACACTGCGGGTGTCACTGTGGACCAATGACCCCTCTGCCAGGTCAGGCTCCAAGCCTCACCTGCACCCTTCTACCCAGCAAACACATCCTCAGCACCCACATGCTGGCCCAAGGTGGGAGCTGGGGATCATGTGGTGAGCGAGACTCTTGGTCCCTATCCAAGTCCCTGGGGGGCAGACGAGGAAAGGGGCAATAGGGACAAGAGTGACAGACTCATACCACCACCACCACCACCACCCAACACCTTTAAGAGTTGACTCTGTGGCAGGAACAGGGTGCTGTTTTGCCTGCATCATCTCATTTAACTCAAAACCCCCGCATGAGATACTATGAGAAGTTGCACCTGACGGACAGAGAAGCTGAGGCACAGCACAGCTCCCCACTTGCCCAGGGTGGCGCAGCCAGGAAGGAGCAGGGGCAGGGCTGGTGCCGTGTAGCATAGCACAGCTGCAGGACGCCCCAGGGCTCAGGTTCAGGGAAGCCAGGGGTGGAAACTCCACAGGCTTCGCCCACCCCTCCAGGCTCCCCCTCCCTGCCCCAAGCACAGAGCCTCACACAGCAGCCGCTCAGGAAACACTGGCTCCCTTCACACCAAGAGCAATCTCAAACATGAGCCAAATTTATTTCTGGGGTATTCTGTTTGCTTGTCCCCAAGAGCCCCCGGTGGCCAACGGATACAGGCTCAACAAACATGTCCCACTTGCAGTCTGCACCTGTGGTGCAATGGATCACCTTTATATGGCCTTTCTTGCCACAGTCTTGTAATTCCCACCAAATAATTGGGAAATGAGCTGTCTGTGGCCTACCAAGGGGATTGGACAACTTGCTAAGAATGCAAATAAGACACATACAGTGCCTTGTGGGGATGAGATCAAGCAAAAAAAAAAGGTACGTGGAACCCTAAGGAGAGGACTGGTCAACTGTGCCATCCTGCTGGGCTCAACATGGGCCATCCCAGAGGGGGAAAGGAGGGCCTCAATATCACCAAGAAAGATGAGCTGGGAGCAGAGTGTGTCCTCCAGACCCAGGTCCCTGGGCTGAGAACCTCCTAGATCCTGGAAGCAGAGCTGTAACACCAGAGACGGCACAAGCCAGTGGCGGCAAACGCAACAGAGAACCGGAAGCAGCAGAACTAGGAGTCTGGCAGGCGTGGGGGCTTCCCTTCTCACAGCGCGAGAGAGCCGAGTGCCTTCGGGCAGGGGCTTGCTGGCAGCGAGATGGCTCCGGGCACTTGAGGGCAGAGCTGGGCTCGCTGACCCATGCAGCAAGAGGTGAGCACTTTTGGGTTGAGGCTTACTGGCAGAATGGGTGCCGGTGGGCACTGATCACGGCTGCTAAAGAACTTTGTAACACTAGCTCAAGGAAGGCAGAGGCCAGGCCAGCCCAAGAAGTCTAAGAGGCATGAGAGGCCGAGAGGCCGAGGGCCAGGGAGAGGCCTGTCGGTGGGCACGGCCGAGAAGTTGTCCTGATTCTTTGCATCCTGAGACGTTCCTAATTCTGAATTACAACCTGTTACTTCTCTAATAAATCCCATAATTGTGAGTATGGTCTATGAATTCTGTGTGGCCATTGCAACGAATCACAGAACCCAGCAGAGAAGTAGAGCCATGGGAGGGACAGCTGGTGTCAGGATTTTTTTTTTTTTAAAGTTGCAGACAGGAGCTATGTCTGATCTCTGCTTCCCAGGAATCAGCTCTGGACTGCTGCTGCTGGTGATTGTTTCTCCCCCAGGGAAGTTAGGAGGCCAGATGGTCCCAGTACACCATTTTTACACCACCCACAATCCCTGCTTGCTCGTGGCCCCTAGTGATGCAGCTGGGGGGCAAGGAGGATAGCAGGTGGAAACACAGCCCTGGGACCACCAGGGTCCTCCTGTCCCACCCACTGCAGGAGTGCAATGAGGTAAGAGGAGAGAGAAGGGAAGGTAGGTGGGGCCTCAGCCCCCAGAAGAAAGGTCTGCTGCATGCGGAGTCAAAAGCCACCTGTGGGTGGTCACTGCTGCCCCTGCCCCCACTCCCCCAGCACAGGCGTGGCCTGCCCTTGGCTGCAGCAGCAATAGCAGATGTCTTTGTGTCCAGGGACAGCTCTGGGACCGGAAGCAGGTCGCCCCCCACCCCTGCAAGCATCCCAGGCACTGTCCCACTGGGAGGCTGGGCAGAGTAGAGGCAGCCCAGGGAGCAGGCACAAGGGCCTGCCACTGAGAACATGTGCCCCTGGCACAGCAGATTGGGGGCACAGGTGGGACTGGGGCCAGAGCACCAAAGCCTGTGTGGGGAGTATGAGCGCAGAGCCCCTGGCCCACGGTGCCTCCCAACTCCCTCAGAACCTTCATCGCTGCCACTCAAGCCAGGAACGGACCCAGGCTTACGGGGGAGCATGGCCTAGTCTACTGAACAGACAGACTCAAAAGCACTCTTATCAGCTGGTCTCTCGGCAGGGGGCTCAGCATGAGCCCAACCTATCATTCGGGGACAACACCAGGTCCAGAATAGGGGTAGCCTCCCTGGCTCTGCCCAAGCTTTGTCATCATCTACGCCAGAGGGCAGAAGGTCAGGCCAGGAGGGACAGTGGGAACTTCCTCCATGCAGGGCCTTGGTTTCCCCACTGACACCTGAGCACCCTGCAGCTCTGTCACCCTCTGATTCTAAATGGCAACTTTCAGCAGCTCTTGAAGTACCACTATCAGCCTTACCAGGAATGGGGTTCCGCAGCCCAAACCACCAACTTCTGGGAAAGGCAGTGGAGAAGGGGGCCTGACCCCCAAACTCCTACTCTAGCCCAGCCCTTTAACCCCACTCCTCACCTAGAGGTGACAAGGAGTTAATGCAGGAGGACAAAGGTGGGGCCAGAGCCCCTCCTCAGTGCTCAGGGAGCCAGAAAAGGGGGCAACCATACCCCCTTGGAGCCAGACCATTCTGCAGGCCCTTATTTGGGGCTCTAAGGACCCAGAGAAGAAGAGGCTTGCTCAGTCTCTTTGCTGGAGAAGGACCCCTATCACCCCCAACCCACAGTGCCTCCTCCTGGAGGCTTACCTGGGAGCACACATCTGCTGCTCAGTCCTGGCTGGCCCTGCTCTCTGTGCACTTCTGCAAAGGGAGGGTAGGTCTAGAGACGGCTCTCCAGGCTCAGGAAAGAAAGATGGTAGGATATGCTTACACGACAATGGAGGCCCCCCCAGAGGGGGCCAGGAGCCAAGGCACAGGAGCTCCAGGAGAGCTTCCTGAGGCCAGGCGCGTGGGAAGCACACAGGGCCATGCCAGAAGGCTAGGCTTTGGATCCAGGTCTATGAGGACCAATGTCTGTCCCTCTCTGTGCCTCAGGGACCTTTCCTGCTCACAAAGGAAGCCCTAGTGGTACTGCCCTTGCTTCAGGCCTGACCCAGACCTGGGGAGATGGCACTAGTTCACTGGGCTCACACCCCTGCTCAGTGTGACCAGCAGTGACCAGAGGCTCCATTCCATAACCCCTGCAGGTGACTTTCCTGGCAGTAACTGGGGCTGACCGCCCTAGTCCAGCTCCTCCTGGGCTCCTGTGTTGCCCAGGGCGAGCGGGTGGTGGGTGCTAGTGCCAGGAGGGCATGCCAGCAACTCAGCCCCAAGGGCTCTTTCCCTGTAGGCTCCACCTCTGCCTAGGCTCTGTGTCTATGGGGAACACCCCCTACACCTCCTCTTCTAGGCCTGTGAGCCCTGACCCAGGGGTAGGAACTCACTGCCCCGACCCCCCACTAATCAACTCTCCCTGGGGAGAGAGGAAATGGGCGTGTGCCTCGGTCCAGGACGACCCAGAACATCTCTCACCGCTGACTGCAATAGGGAGGAAACTGACCCATGATCACTACTACGTCAAGGTGGCCAGAGTCACAGCAAAGCGGGGACTGCTTCCCTTCCCACCCCAGACCTCCCTTACAATAAAGGAGCAGGTGTGGGAGCAGAGGAGCAAGACCCCACAAGTGCAGGCCTACATGGAAGCCCTCTGGTCAGGGAGGGGCCGGGGACCCCAGTGTGGGGACTGAGACCCAAGCCCGCCTAAGGCCTCCAAGCCCTGATCCCCACCTGCCCCAGACCCCAGCCAATCTCAGCTTTCTGCAGTCCCTCACATGGTCCTGGGATCTGGCCTCCAGCAGCAGCAACAGCACACTGGGTGCCCCTGGCACTGCGGAAGCCAAAACCGACTCCTCAGCAGGCCGGCAGGTGGGGGAATCCCCCAACAGGACCCTGCCCCCAGCCGCGAAAAGCTCCCCCATCCAAGCTGCAGAAGGCGGACCCTGGCCCTCCTCCAGCAGGATTCGGCTCCTATCTTCGGTTTTGCAACCAGCGCAGGTAAAGGCCCAAGAAGGCCCGCCCTCGCTCCCGGAATCCAGCGCCAGCGGGCCAGGAGTGAATCATTAACCGGTCCGGGATGGCGCTGCAGCCGCGACGTCGTCTCTGCCATCGCTTTGCACTCACTCGCCCCCAGCCGATAGATGGACGGTCGGACCACCACCCCGCGTCTACAAAACTCATGATCACGACCTCAAGGACCTCCGCCCCTTTCCTAACGAGGAAACTGAGGCCTGGAGGCAGGGCGCCCAGGCCCAAGGTCACACAGCAGGCGGCGGCCGGCAGGGGGAGAAAGGGCCTCCCGCCAGGAACTTTCCCGGATCCAGGAACTTTCCTGCCCGCCTGCCGGCCCGCCGCCCCTGCGCCCGGCCAGCTCCACCAACCCCAAGGCGCGCTGGCACTGGGCTCCTCCGGGGCTCTAGCCTCTGGGAACCCCAGCCAAAGCGGGAGGGGTCCCAAGACCTCGGACCACCCCCACGGAGCCTCCAGCGGCGGCGGCGGTGGTTCCCAGGACCCACAGGTCCGGCAGGAAATGCCACTCGCTTAACTCCTTCCCGCCCGGGCCCGCCCTGGGAGGTGGGCAAGGCGGTCGCCGTGAAGTTGAAAGCGGACCCCAGCCAGTCGCTCCTAGGGCGCGGACACCGCCCGCCTCCCGTAGCGGACCGGCCGGTACTCACCAGGTAGTTCATAGTGTCCTACCAGGTGGGAGATCCGGCTCCCCACGGGGCGCACACCCAGCTGCCCGTGCCGCACGCCCAGGGGCTCTGAGCTCGCCGCAGCCTTCCCGGTCCTGGCCGCCTCAACCGCTGCCACCGCCGCCCAAAGCCGGTCCCACCTCGCTCCGCCCGCCGCCGCCACCACCAATACCACCACCACGGCCCAGCCAGGCTCCCGGCATGCCCGGCCTCGCGCGCCCATTGGCCGCTGTGGCTCCCCATGCAAATGAGCCGCCCGCCCGGAGCGCGGGCGGGCGCAGGCGCGTGCGAAGACACGCACCGGCCCAGTGGGACCACAGCGTGCCCCACAGGCCCCTGCCAGAGACCTGTCTCACACTTGGAGCGCGGAGAGCCCTACCTTCCCAAATACCCGTCGCCCACCCTCCTTCGCCAGGGAGAACGCTATCCTATTTTAAGGGCTATGAAAATGCCCCCTCTTCTGGGAAGACTGCCCGGATTGCCCTCCACAGTCAGTGGACTGCAGCCCCGGAAGCCCAGGCACACTAAGCCCCGGGCATTCAGATGCCGTGCGTGTCCACAGGGTGGTCTGATTCAGGTCTGAACGCAGAGGAAGAGGGGAGGGGGCAAACCCAACCTGCAGAAAAATAATATCGCGTCACCAGCTCTGGTCAGGTCTAGCCTGGAAGGTCCGCAAGAATGGTAACTGAAATGATACCTCAAGGTGGCAAGCCTGGCAGCTGGGTTTGCAGCTTCCCACATGCGACACCCCCTGCAGCGCCCTCATCTGCAAAGACTCAGTGCGCCCTGTGCCGGTGGCCCCAGCCCACCCTGGAATAAGAGGTTCGCCATCTCCCACCCTTCTCCTCTGAATGGAATCTAGCCTCCCTGAAACATCTATGGGGAGATCTGGGAGGGAACTGGCTCCAGAACTGTACATTCTAGTCCAAGGCACCCTTCTCTCAGATCCTCTGACAGTCAACATCCGGGGCCACTCATAGAGGTGGAGACGCTGTCAGGCAGCTCCTGCCAAGCAGTGGAGAGACCCCCTGGCCCAACAGTGAACCATCAGGCATGGCCAATAAAATATATTCAAGGCCAAGGCAGACCACCAGCTCTCCTCACTCCACCTGACACGCACCTGACACCTACGGCTCAAGAGGTTCAGCCCTTGGCAGGGTGTGCCACATCCAGCAGGCACCGTCCCTCTCTGGGATCCTCTTCCATCTGTAAAATGAGGAGGCTACACAGATTGACACTGAGGCTGCAAAGATGGGCTCAAGCACAGTAAGGACTGTGAAGATGGCACGGAACCAGGCAGCGTTTTGTTCTTTTGTACATATGGTCACTAAGTTGGAATTGACTTGACAGAACCTAACAAGAGCCTGGCAGTATGACTGTGTATAGGGTTGGCAGACGATGTTTCTGCATGCATACTTGTATGTGCTGTAAGAGTATCTGAGTGTACAAAGAAAGGTTTCTATATGGAAGGAAACTTTCTTTGTTGGTTGTCAAGGATGGGAGGGCTGGGGAGGGAACACTGCCAGTTACGTACAGAGAAATATTAATTTGGGTGAAGGGAAGGGCAATGTACCAAATGTGAGTGATCAACATGGTGGCACTGAGGAAGAGGAAGACAGAGAGAGGTACGTGGGGGGTACAGACAACAAAAATGAATCCTTTTCCATGTACAGTACTGTGTTGTCAGTGGTAAGCATTGATCTACGGGTGGACAGATGGATGGACAGGCTGAATGATCAGGTATGTCTATGCAGGGGAGAGTACACCCATGACCATGTATATAGGGTCAGCAAACAATGTTTCTACATGCTTATTTGTATATGGTGTTAGAATGTTCAGGTGTAAGTAGAGCTGAGAAGGGCCAAGGTTGTGGTAGCTTCTTGGCCATAGCCAGTGACCCAGAGGGACTGAATAGTCGGACCTGTGGGTTCAGTACCATGGTCTCAGGGGACATCAAGTTCAACTGGCATAACATACTACACAAAAATATTGTTCTACTTCTACTTTGGTGAGTAGTGACTGGGATCTTAAAAGCTTACAAGCAGCCATCTAGATGCTACGATGGGTCTCTTCTTGTCCAGAGCAAAGAAGAATGAATAAAACCAAAGATTCATGCAAACAATTAGTCCTAGGAACTGGTCCATCATGTGATCCTCAGCCTGTATGACTATGAGACCAGAAGAACTAGATGGTGCTTAGCTACCACTGCCAACCACTCTGAGGGGGCCTGAAGCAGGAGATCCTGAATAGAGAGGGAGACCAATGTGGAGCAAAGCCCCAAATCATAAAACAAAACAAAAAACAGGTCTGCTGGTCTGACAGAGCCTGGTGAGACCCCTGAGACTATGGCCCGAGTTACCTTTCAGGTCTGGAACTGAACTCACTCCTGTGGCTTCCAGCCAAACAATAGACAGGCATATGGAGTGAACATTTCTCTCAGGTAGATACACTCCTTGGAACAGCAATGGTGGGAGAACAGAAGGGCACTGTTTGCACAGGGAGAGAGCTGGGGGGTGGCGGAGTTCATGGGAGGGAAGGGCACAGGGAAGAGGTAACAACGGGAAGCAGAAAGAGAGCTGTTACACTGTGGGGAATTGCAGTCAGTGTCAGAGACAAAATGTGTATATGAATTGCTGTGTGGAAAATGAACCTGCTCATAAACTTTCACCCAAAGCACAATAAAAATTTAAAAATTCTGAAAAAACAAGAAACAGACTGGAACAGCCCAAGTCTGCCTGGTCATATAGTGGAGTTAGGAAAATGTGACCCATGGTCCCTGAGAAGGGAAGAACAGGGCTACTATTTGCCACACTACGCCCTCCCCACAACTGGTCACCCCCAAAAAAGCCCACCTCCCCACAAAAGAGGAGTCAGCTCTCAGGGGCACACCAGCTGGGGCATCCCTTCCTGCTTGTCTCCCCAAGGTGTGCCCCAAGGTCAGGCAGGAACCTGGGCCTGGCTTCCTTCTAAAGCCTTGGCCCTGTCTGCAGTGAGGGTAGATCTGAACCAGCTGGACCCCGCATGGGCATCCTTCTATGTTGGGGGTTGGAGGGAGGGGGATCAGCAGCTACCAGTGACCCGCCTGCAGGCCCAAGCCTGAGGTCTCTGCAGGTTTGGTCACGGACACAAAGGGCCTGGCCTTGGAGGGGCCTGGCCCTTGCTCTGTCCCAGCTGGCCACAGACGGGGTGCAGAGAGGCGGCTAGCTGGGAACTCCTCCGGGGAAGGGGAGACCCTCCTCACCCCTGGAGCCAGATGAAAGCAGCGTTGGGTGTGGGACTGCTGTTGTGGGCAGGCAGGAGGGGGAGGGGAACCAGGCTCAAGCAAAGGCATTTCAAAAATTTGCTCCTTTTCCACTTAAACTACCCCCATCCCCCCCAGTTTGTGCCTCCTAGAATGGCATTTCCGCTTTGGAAACAAGGCCCCAGGGTCTGTGCCCCACTGTGTATGGAGGTTAGGGGTTGAAGGAATGCTCCCTCCCTGGCCAGAGGGCAGGGCAGGGGCACTCACTAGGCAGGCTCTGGCTGGGGTGTTTGGGGAGCAGAACCTCACTCTACCCCTAGTCCTGCCTCCGGGGCCCTCTGACCATCAAGGAGTCACAGTGACACGATGATGCAGTGAGACACTGCCTGGTACCCAGCACCACCTCCAAGCCCAGCCCCATGTCAGTGCAGGTGTGCTCACTGCATGGCCACAGCAACTTTGAGAGACAGGCTCTCGATCAGTCCCGTTTTACAGCTGAGAAAGTTGCCACCCAGCATACTAAGCCCCGCCCCGTCCCAGCCACAGAGGGACTGAGCTGGCGGCCAGGCAAGGGGCAGTGGGGCTGCTAGACTGTGGACCGCTCTGCGGCACGTTCAGGATGAAGCAGGAAGGGAATCAGGGGCAGGGCACCCTAGGCTCTCAGGGCAAAGACCTCTATTGTGCTCAAGACCCCGAAAGGACAGGCAGCTGAGACCCAAGCACACACCTGAACAAAACTGAGCTCATAAAGGGGGCTTATAAGCCTTGCACCCCCCCATACACACAGAAGTCAAGCCCCCACTGCGGGGCTGGGAGATGCAGTAAGTTATTTGCTGATTTGGGGGGGAACCTCAAAGATACCACAGTGGGAACACCTGCCCTGGGCGAGGACACTGGAGCCTGCCTCAGTCTGGGGGTGGGGGAGGGGATGAGCATGTCAGTTCAGTGAGCAGGCTCGCACACACGCACGCACACTCACACATATGCATACACACACATACACACACCCTCCAGCGGGACTGGTGGGAAGTGAAGGGTGCAAGGAAGTATGCAGATGGGAGGGAAGGAGCGAGGCCGCTGAGGAGGAAGAGGAGAGGGTGCTGCTAATGGAGGAAGGGGCGGGCGTGCTGTCTGGAAACCAACACACTCTCGACATGCAAGGAGTCGCCTGGCACCAACCCCTCAGGGCCTGGAGCCACTATCTGCCTGCGCAAGGAACATGGTGGTCTCAGATTTTACGAATGTTTGTTTATTAAAGCGCCCACTGGGACAGGGGCTGCTGCTTCAAGTGGATCCTAAGTGGGGAGAAAAGCTTGAGATGGGGTTCCTGCCCCCGGGCTTTCCAGGGTCTCATCCCTCAGTACAGAGCCACTGCACAGAAGACCATTCTTGTTGCACACCCAACAACGCCTGCGGCACCATTATAACAAAAATAAAGGAAAGGGGAGGCACAAGCTGAGGCCTGCTCTAGGGGTCCGGTGAGGCAGACCACGGCCTCGTAAAGGAATCCTGTGTCTGGGGAGCTACCCAGATGCTCTCGAGGAGCCAAACCACGCAGGAAGATGCCTGAGTCCCTGCACAATGGGATGCCTGCAGCCCCTTTCCCTCCCGAAGCCCTGGCTCTCCAGCTGCAGGGGCCGGGCCAGTGGGGCAGCTGATGGCGTGCTGGGAGCAACAGCAGAAGAGGATTTCCTGAGGCCAGTAGTGCGTGCTGCCAGCCCAGGGGCAGGAAGAGACCACGGATTGTATCGGGAGGGCCACGGGAGCTGACGCCTTCCCCCTGCCATGCAAGCTGTTGGCAAACTCAAAGCCAGGCTGTGTGTGGATGTGGGGACCCTTGTGGGTGGGACAGGGTGGCCCACACAAGCTGGACCCCTCACACACCAGACATCTCACTGCCGCCATGGGGACCAGGACGGAACCAGGACCACCCAGAGGCTCACAGACAGGCAGTGCTATGCTCAGTTTACACTGCCAGTTAAGTGGCACAGCTCACAACATAACCCACCCGTCCAGCTACCCAGGCTCGTCCCCTCAGAAAGCACTGCCCATGACTCTCTGAGAGGTGGGTGATGGTGCTGTCAGCCACAAAGAGCCTTCTGGTCCATCCTCCCCTACTCCCCAAGGCTGCAGTGACCATGGAAGTAGATCATTCCTTCCTTACAGGGGTGAGAGGACTGTGGGGAGAGGGCAGGCCCTACAGCCTGGAGCCAAATACCCTCCCGTACCTCACTCTAGCCCTAGCGCCCTGCCTCTATCCAGCCACCATCCCTTCCAGCACCCCCTCAGGCCAGTTTGCAGAACTGAAAGCAGGGACCTCCATGTAGGGCAGGGCTCAGGCCCCTCTGCCCTCTGGAATCCAGGGCCCCACCCACGTCCCTCCGCTTCAGGCTCTCTCCAGGAACAGGAACTGGAAGGAGCAGTGTGACTCCCAGATCATTTTAATTGCTTTTCTAATTTGAAATCTGAAGCGCACAGAGGCACCTGCAGGGAGGCTCAAGCCTCAGAAGGGGCTTCTGCCAGCTGATGCAAGGCCGGGATGGTCGCGCATGGCTGCGCCTAGGGCACTTCCCAGAGGTTCCCCTGTCCTCCCCCAGGGGACCTGAGTCCCCCAAATCCCCACATCCCTCTGAGAATCACGCCCTCAAGCAGAGGACCTCCGGGGAAGAGGGCAGGCGAGTCCACTCTCCCCCTTTTGTAAGAAGGGTGGGGCCTGCCTTCCTTCTCTCCACCCTCCCTCTCTGGAGCATCCTCACCTAGGGGGGCAGCCCTATAGAAGGGGATGGGGGAGGGAGGGCTTCAGTCCTGACTGGACAAGACTGGGAAGCAGAGAGGCAGGAGGACAAGTCCCTGTCACCAGAGACAAAGCTCAGCTGCTGGTGGCTGCCCAGCTCAGTGCAACAGCCCGGGCAGGCAGGGTGTGGTCAGGGAGGCCTCCCCAGCCTGGCCATCTGCTCTCGTCTCTCCCCATGGCAACCAGCCCCAGCACATCAGGGCACCCAGAGGGAGGTGACTTCACATGCCATCTGCTGCTCATCCCCTGCCCATCCCCTGGCCTGCTTCTGCCAGGGGGCACAGGTGCCTACACCCATAGATGCCCACAGAGGGGCACAACAGGGTTGCCCGGGCACTGGGCTAAGGGCAGGGGGCCAGGGGGCCAGCGAGTCACAGGAGGGGGCCCTGGGGAAAGGGGAGTGGGTGCAGGAAGGCAGGGATACAGAGAGGGCAGCAGCCCCTGGGAAAGCACTGCTTGCTCTCCCACCTTGGATCCCTCCATGGGGCGGGATCCCACCTGAGCCTGCTCCAGCCTACGGAGAAAGGCCCCGGCTGCCAGGAAACCCAGGCCCAGGCCGGTGCCAGGTTTAGCCTCCAGGGACAGAAGTGGACAAGGTTGATGCCTCCAACTTGCCTTGGGATCTTCAGCCATCATTGCCCCTGTCAGAACCTCAGTTTGCCCTGTATATGACCTCCACAGGCAGCCATCCTCCCCATCCCCCAAGTCCAGGGGACGCAGGGCAGAGTGCACTCCACTGCCAGTGGCCTCAATGGAAACCAGTCTGCACAACCACCCTGTTCACATCTCAGCCCACCATGCCAGCAGCAGGTGCCCAGGCCTGCCCAACACACAGGTGTGCACTGCATCGTGCCACCGCCCAGCTGAACCTTCACTGATCTCCTCGCCCCACCACACACAGCCTCTCCTCCGGGAACTGGGCTGCCCCCACCTACCCTAAAGCCCTGGACCACACGAGGAACAAAGCCTCCTCTAAGGCACTCTTTCCTCAGAGCTCCATCCTCCCCACATCCACAAGCCAGCACTGAGGGGTGGGCAGCCCCCAGGCCAGCAGTTGAGTGGGGGTGGCTGGTTATGGCGTCCATCACTATATATCTTATGATGTTTGCTGTAATGAACCCATGACTGTCTGCTCTACGCCAGGCGCTGAGCCAGAACACAGCAGTGAGCACAACACTCCCTGTCCACATACCCCAGGGTGTGTGGGGCTGAGGAAGAGGGCACAAACATAAATCCTTGAATATATGCGGAATTAGGAGGTACGAAGACTAAAGCAGGTGCGGAAACAGAGTGATGGGGACAGATTTTTGTATGGCTGAGGGAGGCTTTGAGCAGATTTGTGAATCTTTTGCTACAACTGTCTACAAAGCTCTTCATACATAGGTGTGTATATATACATATATATATATGTGTGTGTATATATGACTCGACAGCACATAACAACAACATACACATATACACACACACACACACACGTATATATTTAAAAAACAAAACTACTTCCATAGACTTGATTCCAGCTCATAGCTGGCCCTATAGGACAGAGTACAGTCGCCCCATAGGGTTTCCAAGGCTGCAAATCTTTACAGAAGCAGGCTGTCGTATTTTTCGCCCATGGAGTGGCTGGTGGGTTCCAACCGCCAACCTTTTGGTTAGCAGCTGCATACTGTAACTGTTACCACCCAAAGCTGGTTACGTTGTGTGTGGGGGGCTTCTAATTAGAGCACAGGTGTGCCAGCTCTATGACGAGCCGAGGGGCCAGATGATAGAGCAGGGAGTGGTTCCCAACAGCACCCCTATCCCTGGCTTCTTGAGTGGGCTGCAACCAGGGGCATCTACCTGGTGGGATGTCTTGGCAGATAGCCAGGGACAAAGCACTGAGGGCACAGTGGTCTGCCCTGGCTAGGAGGGGAGAGGGGACCGAGGAGGCATTAGCTTCTAGGCTGGGTTCCTGCTTCCCCTAGCCAGGACCTCTGGAGCCAACTGGGGGAAATACAGGTGACCCAAAGCATTAAGACAACTAACCTCACAGGTAACCTGGTAAGTGCGAATTCCACCCTAAGATTCCTGGGAGGGTGGTGAACAGGGAGGGTGACCCTTGCTCAGGACGCAGGGTGCATCAGTACAGATTAACTTTCCAGGTGTGCCTCAGGGCATAGATGACTGGATATCAGGTGTTACAAAACACCGAAAAAGGAGCGTGACACCAACAGTCACACTAGTGTTCCGGTGCCTAAAACACACAGCGTACAAAAACTAGAGACACATCTGTCAGCAAGGAACAGCTAAATACATTAGTATTTGTAAGTATGGTGGTAAAATTGAACTCTCTCCAGAAACTGAAAAAGAACAAACTAGTGATACAGGCAATATGGACGAAAATCTCAAAACCATCATGCCGAGCAAAAGCAGTCAACTCAGACTGTGCACTGTATGTGCAAGAACAGGCAAAACTAGGCCATGGTGACAGAAATTAGAATAGTGATGGCCGTGCGGGCGGAAGACAGGAGGAGAGTGGGTTGACTGGAAAGGGGCATTAAAGAACTCTCTAAGGGTGTGAAAACGTTCATGGGGTTCTACACAAGTCAAAACCCATCCAACTGACACTATAACATATGCACATTTCACTCCCTCAAGAGAAGAATCTCAACTGGCCAAACAACACAAGCCCAGAACAACAATCACACGGCACATGGGACTAGCAAAGCAGGGGCTGTATCCTAACCTCATCCTGTTTCCCTCTTTGCTGTGACAGTCAGGGAGCTTAAAGCTGCTGAATTAGTAAGCCTACTTAGCCGAGGTTTTCTGGAATACTTTTTCTCCTTCCCCATCAACTACCCAACTCTGGGTCTTTCGATGATCCCAGACTATTTGTATCATTCACTGTAACCTGCTTCAAATCCTTCTTGGAGCTTGGTGGGGCTTAAATAATAAATGTATTAAAAATTAGCCCCCTCAGCCTCTAATCCCCTCTTAGAGAAGAGATCAGCTTTCGAGCTGTAGTGTGTGACCGTCCCCTTGGCAGGACGAGCACCCACTGTCACCTCTGCCGGGGTACCCCTGCGCTGCCTCAGCTCTTCTGCTTGGTAAGGGAGACAATGCCGCAGCAAACAGTGAGTAAGTGAACCTGAGAAACAACAGGGGGGCCTGGGCAGCCATGAAAGCAAACTGCCCCGGTGAAGCAGAGTCAAAGGCTGTGGAAGGAGGACCAGCACCCAGAAAAGAGGAGCCCAGAGGGAGCTGGTGATGAGCGCGTGGCCTCCTGCTCAGCGGTGGCACGAGGGAGGTCAGTGGTGCCGCCCACACCCTGGGCTCACCCTCACAGCTTTGCTGTTCACCTGCCGGGACCCCCCGCAGGGGGTGCTCGCCTTCTGACAGTCCTGCTTGCCCCTGCTGCACAACCCTGATGCAGACGACACCCGAGGACTGGTCAGAGGGTCAGTCCTGTGGCTCCTACCACCTGCAACTCTGTGCTCCACTGCTGTGGGTGCTCAGGGCAGGGGAGCTAGCTGGCCCGGAACATGGAGGACCAGCTTGTGACTGACCCCACTGAAGGTCACTCTGCTGCCAGGATGAGAACAAGGACATGCTGATCCATGGTTCAAGAGGCAGGAACCGCCTGGGGAAAGAGCCTCAGTGGGAGTCACACTGGAAGCCTCTGGAGCCAGTGCACTGGGCAGGCCACAGGGGGCTGATGACCGCAGGCCGGCTGTGCAGGAGCCAGTCTCAGACCACTCCGCCAGCCAGCTGGGACAAGACAAAAGTAACAACAGTAAGCTGCTGTGACTTATTAGCCTCCTGCTAAGAGCTTTAAGTATTCCTCACCAAGTTCTCACAAAACCCCACAAGCTCAGTGCTGTTAACACCCATTGTACAGATGAGAAAACTGAGGCTTGGGAAGGCTCAACTTGACCGAGAGCCAGCACTGTTCATCCCAGAGCCCTTGCCCTCAGCCCACCAAACACCTTCTGGTCCCAGAGCAGCCTCCCTTGCAACACCCCCCTACAAGGCCCCCAGGGCAATGGCTCAGATACCGGACTCTGCACCTGGGGTGGGGGTGGGCCTCCATGGTATTCCTGGGCCACACCCTCAGCAGGTGGAAGGGCTAAGCTGGGGGGACAAGGCAGAGAGAAGAGTTGAGCAGTCATGAGCCCTGCCCTGGCAAAGTCTCCCATCTGGGAAGGAAGACTGACAATAATCAACAAGCCCACCAGTAAATGCACAGTAGCATACAGGGGTCCAGGAGGGCTCCTCAGGGACAGTGCCATCCTGGCTGAGTGCTCAAGGGTGAGCAGGAAAAGACATGGTGGAGGTGGCAGTAGGCTGCAGATCATCTTCTGCAGAGGGATGGGCCATGAGCAAAGGCCCTGTGGCAGAAGGGAACATGCCAGGGTGCACACGTGCTGAGCTGAGGCCAGAGCAGGACTTTGGACTTGGATTTGCCTCTTCTCATTGTCCCCTCCTGAGCCCATTCTGCTGGGCCCCAGCTGCCTGCTGCCAGGCTGCCCAGGCCAGCTGTGAACCCCAGGGCAGACCTTCTCACTCCCACACCTGCTCTCCGGCTCATAGCACTGGCTGGGACAAAGCCAGGCACAGAGCAAGCTCCAGGGACTGCTAGCAGAATGTGTGAACCAGGAGGTTCAACCAAGTGCCACCGATCCCACCATTGGGGCCCAATGGGGCTAGTATGACCCTGCTGCACAGCCCTGGGCATGCTGCCTGGCCTCACGAGGGAGGGGGGAGGCTTAGGGAGTTATACAAACTGACGCTTAGCAATCCACAGCAGAGTTGGCCTTTCAGCAGCCTGGATCTC
The DNA here is from genome assembly GCF_000298275.1 of Orycteropus afer afer. Taxonomy (NCBI): domain Eukaryota; kingdom Metazoa; phylum Chordata; class Mammalia; order Tubulidentata; family Orycteropodidae; genus Orycteropus; species Orycteropus afer. The sequence continues at coordinate 11,580,951 of NW_006921654.1, forward strand.
TGTGACGGCTGAAAGGCCACAGACCCCCACAATTAGAGAGACTACCCAGTATGACACTCTGCCTTTGGTTTCTGCCAAGCTTGGCTCCCGCTCTGGGTCTGCCTCTTACTGGCCATGTCACCCTGGCAAGACACACCCCTCCCTGAGCACAGTGCCTGGCACACAGGATGCACATTACATGCCAGCACCTTTATTCTTTGAAAGGCCCCATCTTTAACACAATAAAAGGGCAGAGGAGGGGTGGAATGTCTGCAGTGGTTTCACAGAGAAACAAGGAAGGAATAGGAAGCGCTGGCGTGGGGGGGGGTGTCCCTCTGCCAGCTGGGAACCGGCCTCCCTCTTGACAGTCCAGGGGGTGGTCAGCACTGTGCTGCCCAAAACAGGGATTCTGTGCCCAAAGCAGCCAGGCCAGAGGCCTGAGGCAGGTGGCACACCGTGTGCAAGAGGAAGGTAGGGGTCACTGCTCTCAGCGCAGGGCAGAGGAAAGAGCACTGAGCAGGGAATCAGGGAGACCCTGTGTGCCCTGCCCTGTCTGGGCCCCAGACATTGCTCGGATCAAATGACAGGGTAGGACCACTGATGCCCAGAGAGCTGTTCTGTGCTAACACTGTCATAGATCAACCTGGCCCAGCACAACCTCTTCTCTCCCTGACACTGCCTCCTGTCCATTTGATGGGTCAAACTGCCTGCATCAGACCCATCCAGGAAGAATGCCCAAAAGAACAGGTGTGCTTAAAACCCGAACGTTTCTGCAAGCCCGCGTGGACTGTTGACATTCTGGGTTCCGGAAGCAGGGCGGGAGCAGGAGGCCCAGCCCTGAGGCCTCCACAGGGCCTGTCTAGCACATGAAAGCAATTTTGAGACACTTCACTGCTGCTCCAAAAACGAACAGCTCCTCTTGGCCCCACCAGTGCAGACATTGGCCAAGGTCCCAAGAGAGAGCCATGGTGATCTGACAGCCCAGTCCCACGGAGGGTTGATAGTGAGACCCCTGCCTATCCCCACCGAACCCCTGCAGGCTGTGGCTGCAGGTGGGAGGGTGGGACCTGACTTGGAGTTGACAATGGTGAGGACAGACTGGGTGGGCCTCAGCTGCTGGCCTCTGCAATGTCTGTCCAACTCACACCCAGACCCTGGCCCTCCCAGCCACCCACTCCTCTCTCTTGTTCCAGATGGAGCCCTTGAGGCACAGAGCCGAGGAGGGTGACCTAGAGGCATAAAAGGCAAGGGGTCGAGTGCCCTCCCAGATGCCCCTTTCACTGCTCCGCCGTGTCTGTGAGCAACCAAACCAAGTCACATGCAGACCTCCCAAACAGTGGTCAGTCCAGGCTCTGAGTGGCCTCGCTTCTCTTCTGCCTCTTTTTCTCCCCATCACATTTCTTCTGCCCTGCAGGTCCCCTCATCCCTCGAATCAGTGCTCACAGGGGCAGAGAGATCCCCTAATGTCCCGGGCTGGGAAAGCCCTAGAGCTCTGTAGGAAAGCAGAGCAGAGAAGGGTTTGGCAGGTATCTTCTTTCTAAAGATGAGGCAATAATGCTCTGAACCAGAAAAGACTGGGAGGTTGGGGGGAGGTTCACACCGGCGCGGTCTGGAAGCCCTAATTTTTTCATCTATAACTCTGCACTACTGCTTCTGGAGGTGGGCAGAGCTGGGATCTTTAATTCCATAATAACAATGCTTTACGCTTACAAAGCGTCTCTCATCCAATAATCTCCACACACTCTATGCTAGTAAATTAAAAGGCCAGGAGGCCCCAACTGTCTGCTTCATGGCAAGGAGGGGGCCCCCTGAGGTGGGGGGCAGTCCCAGAAACACGGCCAGGGTAGTAAATTGGGTGCTCTGGCTTACTGCTCCTCCTGGTCGGAGGAAAAAAAGCCCCTAACCCTGCAGAAAAACAATGGTGCAGGCCAAGGCTGCACCGAGTGGTGGCGCCCCTTCCAGGCAGGGCACACTGTATCTCCTTTCCACCTCAGTGTGTCCATCTGCAAAGCGGGCTGGGGTCTGCACCTGAGGTGTGGTCACTGGGGTCGCCAGGCTCACCCACCACCCGCGGGACAGGAGACCGAGCTGCTCTAAGATGCTGTGACTCAAGTGTGGAGTCATCGGCCCAGGGACTGCCTGGGTCTGCCACCCGGGGCACGAAAGGGCTTGTGCACAGCTAGTAGGGAGCAAGGGGCCTGGGCCTGAGCGCCGGGGCTCAGTGCCCCAGGAAAACTTCCCAAGAAAGTGAGAGCATATGCTGTCCTGGGGGGTGTGGGGGGAGAGACACGATGCGCCCCCAGCCAAGCGAGGCGAGGGAAGGAGATAGAGTGTCTCCGGGGAGAGCACAGACCCTGCCCCAGGCCTGGCCACGCTCGTGAGCTCCCTGGGGGACCGTACGGCAGCTGTCTGGGTCAGAGGTACGGTTGCCAGGAGGACAGCAGGGACCCCGCTCGTCCCGGAGAATCCCCCAGGGGGCAGCGCGGGCCCCAGGCCGACCCCGCCCTCCTGGGAGAAGACTGGAAGGCGGAGGCAAAGCGGCCGGCTCGGGGGAGGCGCCTCCGACCTGCCCGCCCCCGGCGCGTGCAGGCCAGGTGGGCCTGCGGCGCGCGGAGCGAGGTTGAGGACGGCACGGGGCAGCTAAGCCGGGTTCCGGGCGGCGGTCGGTACTCACCGGCACGGACATCTTGGCCGCCGCTCGCGGCGCGGGGGAGAACGGCGACGCCTGCTGGCTGGGGGCTCGGTAGGCCCGCCCGCTCAGAGCCCCGCGCGGGGTCCCGGCGCTCTTCGGCTCCCTGCCGGCTCCTGCGCCCTCCTGGCCGCCGGACTGTCCGGCCGCGCCAGCCGCGCCGCGCATGCGCTGCCGCGCCGCCCCGCCCCCTCCGCCGAGGGCCGCGTTAAAGGCGAGGACCCCGGACCCCTGCGCTTTTCTGTCGGCCCAACGCTGCGTGGAGGCGTTTGGGTCTCCACACCCCACCCACTCCCTAAGGGCCACCTCACGCCGCACCCAGTTCTGTTTGCCCACCCGGTTTTGGAGGCCAGAACCCCCCTCCCCACACTGCATCCCAGGGCGCTGTGGTCCTGGCCGGGCTCCTGGTTCTTGTGTTTGGAAGCAGACGGGGAAGGCCCGGCTGAAGGCTGCAGAAGCCCCTCCCGCAGCTTAGAGACCCCAGGGATCCCCGCGACAGCCTCCAAGCCGCAGGCTCCCCCGCCTGCGTCCCTTCTCAGGTTTGGGAGCTCCAGCCGCATATGGGAGCAGCCTGGCTCAACGTCCAGTCTTCGGACAGTTAGATCTGGGCCAGCTTTTTGGAAAGGTGTGTCTCCCGGTAGCCGCCGCCCATGCCCCCCTACCCCAGCCAGGCCGGCCTTGCGCCCCAGGCCAGCCCCTCAGATACTGAAGAGTGACCTTAGCTTTCCCTCCGCAGGTGAAGCACCCCCAGTTCCTTCAGCGCTCCACGTGACAGGTGTTCAAACGGCCCTGCTACCTTGAATAGTCCAACCACAAAACACACACTACAAGACCAAACTGTTCTGCCCTGGCAGGGGACCTGTCCCTGTCGGTGGGGCTTTTGCTGACCAGCCTTCAGAAGCCCAGCAAGGCCCCACCCTAGAAATGGCCGCTGCTGGGGTGGGAGGAGACTAGGGTGGGTGTGTGAGTACCTAGGCCTGGGGTCTGGGGGCCCGAGCAATGGCGAGGAGGTCAGCACTGCTGCCCACCCACCTGGGGAGGAAAAATAGCTGTTCCACAGCCAGTCCTGCTCAGAGGAGTATCTTGGAGGTGGAGAGGGAGCTCCAGCCCCCTAGGAAATGTATGTAGAGGCAGATGCCCATGGCCCAGGGGGATGGGGTGTTCTGTTTGCCAGGTGTGTAGTGCAAGGAGGCCCATGATGGTTGAGTGGAGGAAGCAGAGGCAGGCAGCCGGCGGCCTCCTCAGAGGTAGAGCTGGCCTCCAGCTCCCAGGAATGCAAAATGCACCATTACTGGGATTTAAAAGGTTTCTCAGCCTTCTTCCCCAAGGCAGGGAAGCTGCTTTGGTCCTGGGGAGGCTCCTAACAGTGACCATGGGCACTGAGAGGGATACAAGATGAGCCAGAAAGGGGGAAGCTGAGTCCCACCATCAGGCCCAAGTCTAGTTCTAGGACCGACAGGCCGGGGTCCTTCCCTGCTCCTAGCAAGCAGGGTTGCCCTTCGCTTGAGTTGGGGTTCCCAATTGGGCACCTCAGCTTCCCCAGCCTGGGGCTTAGTGAGGCACTGGGGGGTAAGCAGAACCACAGCAAGCAGAGAAGGGTCTGGGCTGACAGCTGCCACCTTCTCAAAGGCGCTCTGTGTGTGTGTCTGGCATGGAGCCCTGTCCGTGCCCACCCACCCGCATCCAGCTGGCACGGCAGCTCCTGAGCTGAGCAGGCTCCCGGCCACATGTACCCACTGTCTCTGAGGCCCTGGCCAGCCACCACCCTGCACCCCCACTTAGCCTTCCCCCTCAGCGCCCAGGCTCAGCTTCCCTTTCCTCTCCCCTACTCTGCCTGCTCTTTCTTGCTGCCCACTGTTTTTGGCTCCTTCTCTCCCGTCTCCCCCATCTCTGTGCACCTGGAGAGGGGGGTGGAGAGGGAGGGGTACTCCTTCAACACCCCTGGGTATAGGGAACAGGAAACCAGGGGAGGGATGCAGCTTAGGCCATGGCCTCACACCAATTGCCCCCCCCCCGGGTGGCTGCCCACTCAGGGGAGGCATCACTAACTCGACCCTTAGTGTGGGGAGAGGGAACCCTGACCAGGAAAAGTGCAGTGCACCTTACAGGTACCTCCTGTGCAGGTGTAACAGTTTTGTATACCTGTGGTACATTTGCCATAATTAATGAACCAATACTGGTATGTTCTTAATAATTAAAGGAGTCTGGTGGCACAGTGGTTAGGTGCTGGGCTGCTAAGCGATAGGTCAGCAGTTCGAACCCACCAGCCACTCAGCAGGAGGAAAATGTGGCAGACTGTTTCCATAAAGATTACAGCCTTGGAAACCCTATGGGGCAGTTCTCCTCTGCCTTATATGGTCACTATGAGTCGGAATCAACTTGATGGCAATGGGTTATTAACTAAAGTCCACACTTCATTTAAATTTGCTGAGTTTTCACCTTACAACCTTTCTTTGTTCCAGGATCCCATCCAGGAGATGGTTCTTAGTTGCATCCACCAGCTCCTGGTGGCCTTGCGTGTAACAGACTGGAACAGTGGCCAGTCCTGTGCCGTCTCCATTGGTATGTTTGGTCTCTGGTGGCTGCCGTGTAAGTCCATCCCACGGAGGGTTTCCCATGTTTTTGGTGGCCCTCTACTTTACCAAACACGATGTGCTTTTCTCTTGTGACTGGTCTTTCCAAGGAAGCGAATTGCTGTCTCACCATCCTCACTTCTAAGGGGCATTCTGGCTGTGTTTCTTCTAAGTCCGGTTTGTTTGCTCTTCTGGCAGTCCATGTCATATCCAAACACCACAGTTAGCATCAGTTCTTTCTTCTTTATCCAACTTTCATATACTTTGGAGGCACTTTACTCATCAAAGGGACACGGATGCCTTTTAAGACTTTGAAGAGGTCTTTCGCTGCAGATTTGCCCAATATGATACATTGTTTGATTCCTTTTTTTTAATTTGGTAAATATATAAGGACCTCTGGTGGTACAGTGGTTAAGGCATTTGGCTGCTAACCAAAAGGTTGATGGTTTGAACTCACCAGCTGCTATGTGGAAGAAAGATGAGGCAGTTACTCCTGAAATATTTATAGCCTTGGAAACCTAGTGGGGGGTCACTGAGTCAGAATTGACTTGAAGGCAGTGAGATTTTTGGTAAATATATAATTAACAAACATTTGCCATTTCTGCAGTCGTCACATGTACAGTTCAGTGACATTAATTATGTTCATCATGTTGTTCAACTATCACCATTAACCTTCCCTGAATTTTCCCATCACTCTTTTGTGTGTGTGTGTGTGTGTGATTTGGGTAAAAGCTGATAAAGCAAATTTTATTTTCAATACAGCAGTTCCTACACATTTTGTTTCATGACATTGATTATAATCCCCATAATGTAACAGCTCTCTTTCCATTTCCTCCCTGTGGTTACCTTTTCCCTGTGTCCTTCCCAATGCATTCCTGAGTCTGAGCTATCTCCCTGTGTAAATACTGCCCTTCTGATCTCCCATGAGTGATTATCCTACAGAGTGTACCTACCTGGTGTAAATAAATGTTCACCACATATGCCTTCTCTGTTCTTTGGCTAGATGCCATGGGTGTGACTTCAGTTCCAGGCCTGAAGGGTGACTGGGGGCTATAGTCTTAGGGGTTTCACCAGTCTCTATCAAACCAGTTTGCCTGGTCTTTCTTTATGACTTTGAGTTTTGTCCCACATTTTCTCTATCCAGGATCTCCTATACTGATCCCTTTCTGAGTGGTTGACAGTGGTGGCTGGGTACCATCTAGTTCTTCTGGTTTCAGAATATTCCCATCACTCTTAACAGAAGCTCAGCATCCCCTACATGTTTGACTTCTGGACTGCTTCTCGCATGGATGTTCACTGTTGATTAAAGTGGACCACCTTAGGCGCTATGCCACTAGAACTCCCAGAAAGGAAAAGAATCATCAATACCTTCAATTTCTTCTCCACTCAGTCAAGATCTCAAATTGCATTTTAATGGACATACATGTCTCCTTAAACTTGTCTAAGGCAGTGAAACTTCTTCAGACTTTCCTTGTTTTTAATGGTCTTGACAGTTTTGAAGAGTACTGGTCAGGCATTTTGTAAGATGTCCTTCAACTGGTATTTGTTTGACGTTCTTCTCATGATTAAGGACAATTACGGGCTTTTAGGTGGAAGACCCCAGAGGTAAAGTACCATTCTGGAACATCACTTTTATTTTTTTAAATTTTTATTGTGATTTGGGTGAAAGTTCACAGAACAAATTCATTTTCTATACAGCAGTTCATACACATTATTTCATGACACTGACTGCAACTGCTCACAATGAAACAGCTCTCTTCCCATTTCCTCCTTGGAGTTACCTCTTCCCTGTCCTTCCCTCCCATGTACTCCTGCCCCCTGAACTGTCTCCCTGTGCACACACTGCCTTTCTGTTCTCCCATCACAACTGATTGCTCCAAGGGGTATATCTACCTGATGTAAACGTTCGCCCCATATGCCTGTCTATTGTTTGGCAGGTGGAAAATCACACTCCTCTGTTACTGGCACATGCTATCAAGATACCGCTGTTGATGTTGACCTTGATCACCTGGCTGAGGTAGTGTTTGTCAGGTGTCTCTTGCTGTGAAGGTCCTTTGTTCCCCCTTCCATACTGTACTGTTTGGAAGGGAGTCACTCTGCTCGGTTAGACGTAAGGAACGGGAGTTATGCTCTATCTCCTTGAGGGCCAAGTGTCTACATAAATTATTTGGAATTCTTGTGCATTGGAGATTTGTCTGCTCTCCCCTATTTATTTATTTGATCAGTTATTTTTGTCAGTATGGACTGGTAATACTTTGGATTATAATCCAATACTACTTTATTTATTTTGGTACTCCACTTGTTCCAGCTTTGGCCTTTGAGAGCTCTTCTCGTTGCCAATTTGATTTCTCAAGAGAATCTAGGAATCCAGATTGTCTTGTGAAATCTCTGGATTTGGAAACGTGGACTGAGTGGATCAAAGGAAATGCTTCCTCAGGCCAACTCAGGCAGCTCTGGGTTCTGCAGGCAGACTGCCTGGCTTGAATCCAGGTCTGCGGCTTGAAACCTGCAGCTCTGTGGCTTGAAGCGGAATGCCTTTGGGCACATGAGTTAGCCTGAGACTCAGTTTCCCCATTTGTAAAATGGTATCGCAAAGCTCCCTGGGCTGTTGGGAGGGTCTGGTGGAATGATGCTGGTAAAGTCTGTGGCACGGGACCTGGCACAGAATCCTTACTTATTAAATGGCAGGGACCAACATGACCACATGAATTAGGTGGGCTGGAGCAGCCCCTTAAGGAGGGCAAGAGCAGTGTTTGGGGTGGCTGACGGGATCCTGTGAGCTCTAGAGTGGAGGGCAGTGAGAACTACTCACCCAAGCCTGGTTTCAGGGTGAGAGTTGAGTTTCAACTCTACTGGTGCTACATTAACAGATGGGGCTCTCCCATCTGTTGATGTGGTGCCAGTACAGAACAAGATGTTTTATCTTACTCTAAAGTGTGAATGACTATCACTCTCCAGGACAGCAAGTGAGGCTGGTGTTTGAAATTCTGGTGGCATAGCTTCTAGGAGCCTAGAACACACAAGCCATGGTACAGCAAACTGGCAGACTGTTGAGGGTGATGGGTAATATTTAGGGAGGGTCTACTGGGTGTGTAGTATGGTGCTGGTTTCCAAGTAAGCAGTGACTTTTCTCAGTCTGTGGAGAATATCATAGGCCACTAGATTTTTTTTTTTTTTTTTTGGTCTGGGGAATGGGAAGTGAGTTTTGGTGTAATTAAAATTGTTTTCTCTACTAATGTTTCTAAAGTGAACATTTATTACTTGTGTAATTTTTAAAAAAGCACTATTTTTGAGTAAAAAAATGCAATGGCCAAGTTCTTGGAAAGAATCCCATGGACCCTCCACCTCACCGTCAGCCCTGGGGCCTGGCGTAAGACTCTTTCCTAGGAGTAGACACTGAGTGAGGCTGGTATAAGGATTGCAACTGAGCAGTAAGTGGTGAAAGGTTCTGGAATTACTCACACCAACCCATGCAGCCCCCTCAGTCCCTGACCTGGAGATCGAGGGAAAGGGACCTGGTCAGGGGCCCCTCGCATCTGCCCTACAACCTGAGGCTCCCATCTTGGCAGCCAGGGCTCTCGTTGCTGGCCTCAAGGTCTTCTGGGATTGTGTAAATACCCAGAGACCAGAGCCCCTCCCAGGAAAAGGCTCCCGTCCTCGCTAACTGTGACAAGCAGAATATCATTCTCCAGTGGAAACAGTCCCCGGGGCATTATGTTTGTGAATCCCGAGATGAAGCCAGCTAGCTGAATAGTGTACATTCTCTAAATTATTAAAGAGCCTGGGAGAGTGGCTGTCACCTTGGGGTCACCAGTGCAAGTCCCTGGAGCAGCAGTCCACGTTGCCAGTGAGGCAGGACCACCAGGCACCCCCAGCCCCCTTCATCTGTTACGTGATGAGGCTACAGGCCAGCCCCAGGGTGGCTGGGAAGATCTCACTGCTCCCCGGGAGAGAGATGGACCCTTGCAAAACAGGAAGGAACTCACTAGAGGGAGCAGAGTCACCACCTGGCAAGAACCCAAGTGCCTTGGGTGGCGGGTCTGGATCCCGGGCTGGGCTGCGTTCTAGTTCTGCTGTGTGAACTTGAGTATGGCATTTACATTCATGTTTCCCCCCCTGGGTAAAATGGGGGTTAATTAAGCACCCAGAACCTCACGACTCTGGGGAGCACCATCTTTATCAAAGTGAACGGCAGCCCCAGAACCACAGTGGAGCAACCCTCACTCAGATGCACAGCGCCCACTACATGGGTTTCATGGGAGGAGGGCTGACATGGACCTAACTCTGGGAACCACTGACGCTCTCAGAATCCTGTGGCTTGGTGCTCCATCCTCACACGCACTAGCTTGCATTTTCTGGTCCCAGCTTTCTCCTTCTTGTGCCCCCATAAGGCAAGAGAGCAGGCCCTTTCTCCAGAAGGAAGCCTGTGTTTACAGGGCCAAACAGAGGGCAGTGCCCCGAGGGCATGCCCAAGGATAGAAGCCCAGCTCATCCCAGAAGGTCCCGGGGGCCTGTGTGGCTGGGAGCAAGGACCTGTTCTCCCTCTCCAGGCAAAGAATTCCAGGCCAGCTCCAGCCCTTGGTCCCACTCCATCCTCACTGGGGGACCTCCCTAGAGTCTGAGAGAGGCATTTAATGAAGCCTTTGCCACAAGTCCAGATTGTACAGCTTAGTAACTGTCAAGAGGCACCCCCATCTTACAGAGAGCTAAAGGGAGGCAGCATTAGAGAACTGTAAATCAAAACAACGAGATTGCATCTCAACCCAGCACTAACAGCAAAGTTCAAAAAAACAGAAAATAATAAATGCTGGCGAGGATGTGGAGAGACTGGAATACACTGCTGATGGGCTGTAAAATGGTGCACCCACTGTAGAAAATGGTATGGCGCGTCCTTAGAAAGATGGAAATAGAAATGCCATGTGACTCAGCAATCCCACGGTGTGTGTATATCCTAAAGAGGCATGACACACCTGTGTGTGTGCACCTATGTTCATTGCAGCACTATTATAATAGCAAAAAGACAGAAGCAACCTAAATGCCCACTGGTGGAGGAATGGATCAACAAACTCTGGTACATACACACAATGGAATACTATGCAACGTTAAGGAACAATGAAGAATGTGTGAAGCATCTCATAACATGGATGAACTTTGGAGGGCATGATGCTGAGCGAAATTAGTCAGAAAAGGACAAAGATTTTGTGAGACCAATATTATAAAAGATCAAGAAAAGGGCTTTACAAAAAAGAGGTGTTAACTATGAGACCAGAAGAACTAGATGGTGCCCAGCTACCACTGCCATCCACTTGGAAGGGATGTAGGAGATCCTGCATAAAGAGGGAGAACAATGTGGAACAAAACTCAAAATCATTTGGAGGCCAAAAAAAAAAAGAAGGTGGGGACCAGGTTTGCTGGTCTAATGGAGCCTGGTGGAACCACTGAGACTATGGCCTCTAGCTGCCCTTCAGGTCTGGAATTGAACCCACAACTGTGGTTTCCAACCAAACAAAGTACAGGCATGTGAGTTAAACATTTACCTCAAGTAGACACATGCCCTGGAGAGAACAATCATGGGAGAAGGAAGGGCTGCTTATGCACAGGGAGATAGCTCAGGGTGCAGAAGAGTATGAAGGGATGGACACTGGGAGGAGGTAACTATGGGGAGGAAGTGGGAGGGGAGCTGCTGCATTGTAAATTTTGGTCAATGACATGAGACAAAATATATGTGAACTGCTGTATGAAAAGTGAATTTACTCTGTAAATCTTCACCCAAATCCTAATAAAAAAAAATAATAAAAATAAAAAAAAAAGAGGTGTTTGTTGATGGCTATTGGGTAGGTGGGGGAGGGTGAGTAAACTACTAACTAGAGGGTGGAAAAACAAGAAAAAAAAGTCTTTTGGGGGATAAAAGAAACGACGAGGTGGCATGAAACAGCAGCTACTAGGCCACAACGCTAGAAGGAAGGATGTGCGGGGCCTGACCACACAGCAGGAATTCTGGGTGTAGGCCTGAGTGACAGCCAACACTGACATCCTGAGCTCAGAGAACACATAAAGAAGGGTAACTGAAGTGAGAATGGGGTGGGCAAGCTGTCGTACGAAAGATAGAGGGGCCTGTGTCTGGGAAGATACGGACACCCAGGGTATGAGCTCAAAGGCTACATGGTTGGAAATAGGGTAAGGCAAGCGTGGACCTGCTCTCCAAACCCCAAAACCACCTGGGAAGCATGAGAGACATGAACTCTTACCTCGTAAGTGAACAAAACTTATTTCTCTGAGAGTTAAGAGGCTAAATGGACTCCAAAAATGTTCACATCAAGTCAGATGAATGTGCCACAAAATTGGGTTTGTGAAGAATCATGGGTCTTTGGGGTATATCCCTTCCCTCTTCAAATGCCCCACCCAGAGACAGAGCCCTGGGCTGGGACAGCGGCAGAAGGTTCTGGAACTCAGGGTCAGTGTACTAGTCGTCTTCACAGCTGTCCGATCACCTCGTTCAGGGCACGCCTTTGACCCAACACACGGAGCTCTCTCCCCAGAGACCAGTGAACCACACTTCTCAGAATCTTCTTTTCTTACAGGGACTCTGTAAGAAGAGATGGACACACCTGCCCTGCTGGACAGGGAACAGGTGCCCTGGCATTCTGTTCCAAGACCTTGACAACACAGTAACTCCACTTGTACAAGTAATTTAGAAATAATCAAGGATGCAGACAAGGATCCAGGGACAAAGCAGTTCATCACATGTTGTATAAAACACAAAGTGGTTAACCTCAAGGGTCAACAGTGGAGGAGTGGGAAATAGACATGGCACAACCACATTACAGCATTTGTGCAGCCAGTCAGAATCACATTCCCAATGACCTCTGGGTGAATAGGGGATGAAGTTTAAAAAGGAGAATATGAAACTGCATCTGTCAGAGCTCACCAATGGACTCTGTGATGATGAGAATATTTGTTCTCTCTCCTGTCCAATATGGTGGCTATTGAGCACTTAAAATGTGTCCAGTGCAACTGTGGCAGTGAATTTGTTAAAAAATAATTTGTTATTGCTGAGAATATTTACAGTAGAATATACACCAAGCCAGGGTTGTATCCTTTCACCATATTTATTCAATCTGTATGCTGAGTAAATTATCCGAGAAGCTGGATTACATGAAGGAAAATGTGGCATCAGGATAGGAGAAAGGTGAACAATCTGTGATAAGCAGGTGACACACCCTTGCTTGCTGAAAGTGAAGAAGACTTGAAGCACTGTTCTGGTTCCCTAGTGCCGCTCTGACAAAAATACCCCACATATGGGATGGCCTTATCAAACAGGAGTTTTTATTACAATTTGGAGGCTTTAAGTCCAAGTTCAAAGGGCCAGGCTCTAGGGGCTGGGTGAAAGCCCCACAACCTGGGTTGCAGCTCTGCCTCCTGCTCCCAGCCCACTGAAGCTGGAGGCTTTTCTTCACTCAGCTGCTGGCTGCTGAGGCTGACAAATAAAATGTCACAGTCCTGAGGTTACCAAACCACACGGCAGGCCATCAATTTAAGCCCATTGTAAGTCCTAAGGTCGGCAGAGCATGGCAGGCTGCTGAACAACGACATGGCTATATGCAGGGCTCAAGGTGCCATAAGCTAGAGACCATTCCCCAAGCTGCTCCTTACATACAGGAAGCAGACCGTATCCCTAGGTCAGCTACTCAGCTGCTCACAGTAGATTCCACCATGGAGTTGATTACCAGTCTCATCATGGAGAATACTACATCCAACTGCCCAGCCACTCAACCAGGCCCAGTCAAGTTGGCACACAAACTTAACTACCACAAGCACTTACTGATTAAGATCATAATGACCAGAATTACTGGTTGGATGGAGTCTGGTGAGACCCCTAATACTATGGCCCTGGGATACACTTCAGGCCTGGAATAAAACTCAACTCCCAGAGGCTGGCTCTCAGTCCAATAGTAAACAAGACGTACACACAGACCATTCAACCCAGGGTGACGCGCCCACATACTCTATGGAGATGCATCCCTTGGAGCAATCAACCATGGGGCACCAGAGGGGCAACATTCCCACGGAGGAAATGTAGGACACACAGGAGTGCATAACTATGAGGGGTATGGGGGGCTGTTACTGGCAGGGAGGGGAGGAGACTGGGTTAGGGTTGTTGGGCATGGTAATTGGGGAGTGACGCTAAATGTAAACGAAATGTTGAATGTAAAACAAACTCTGTAAACTTGCACCTAAAGCATCATGATGATAATAAAAAAAAAACTCCAGCCTTCAGTATGGACTACACTTCAACATAAAAAAACCAAAAATCCTCATAATTGAACCAGTAAGCAACATCATGATAAATGGAGAAAAGACTGAAGTTGTCAAGCATTTCATTTCACTTGGATCCACAATCAATGCCCATGGAAGCGGCAGTCAAGAAATCAAACAATGTATTGCATTGGGCAAATCCTCTGCAAAGGCCTACCTCAAAGTGTTTAAGGGCAAAGATATCACATTGAAGACTAAGGTATGCCTGACCCAAGCCATGGTATTTTCAGTAGCCTCACAGGCATGTAAGAACTGAAGAAAGAATAAGAAGGACTGCAGATGAACTGATGCACTTCAACTGTGGAGTTGGTGAAGAATATCAAATGTATCATGGATTGCTAGAAGAACGAACAAATCCACCCGGGAAGAAGTATGGCCGGAATGCTCCTTAGAAGTGAGAATGGCCAGACTCTGTCCCTTGTACTTTGATCAAGTTACCAGGAGGAAGCAGTTCTGGAGAAGGATATTATGCTGGGTAGAAGGTCAGCAACAGAGAGGAAGACCCTCAACACGATGGACTGACAGGGTGGCGACAACAGTGGGCTCGAACACAGCAAGGATTGTGATGACGCAGGACCGGGCAGTTCTGTTCTGTTCTGTTGTACACAGGTCGCTGTGAGTCGGAACTGACGGGACCTAACACCAGGCAGAGAGGTAACCTGGCTGCCTTATTCATTCTGGCTGAGTGGTGCTGAAATTTAGAAATCTGAATTACTCGCAGCAGTAAGTATAAAGGAAGATGGAACTACCCTACGTACGTGTGGTTGCCATCAAGCCGATTCAGATGCATGGCGACGCTGTATGTGCAGGAGACAGCTGTGTTCCATGAGGGCGTTCAAGGCCATGACCTTCTGGAAACAGACAGCTAGGCTTGTCTTCTGAGGAGGGAGCTCTGGGTGGGTTTGAACCACTAGCCTTTAGGTTAGTGGTCTAAGGTTTGCTCCACCCAGGGACTCTTCTCCATACTTGCCTGGAGGTTTTTACAGACAGTGAAGGCTTATACAGTGGTTCTCAGACTGCCTAAGCATCACCCGGCTGCTTGTTAAAACACAGGGTCCTGATGTTAACTGCTAAGATTATGTAACCCATCCCTCATTTTACAGACACAGAAATGCCAGCAGGGAAGCCAGAGGGCCAAGCAATGTGCCCGAGGAGGGCCACTCAGCAGGGCTGGGCTGGAGTCCAGGTGTCTGCGGTGGGTGCCTTTCACTTCGCACACAGACTCTCGTCTCACCTCAGCAAGATGTTTGACATCAAAGAAGAGTTAGACTGAAGTGGAATAGTTCTCATTTTTTGCATCAGATCTCTGCCATGGTGCTTGGTCTCATTTCTGCCCCACGTGTCTACAGCTCATTGTCTACAGATTCCCAAGCCTTAAAACATCCAATAAAACCTACTGCCCTCAAGTTGTTTCTGACACAGAGCACCGTGTAAGGGTAGAAGTGCCCCACAGGGTTTCCAAGGCTGTAAACCTTTAAGGAAGCAGGTTGTCCCATCTTTCTCCTGCAAAGCACTGACCTTTTGGTTAGCAGCCGAGTGCTTGACTACTGTGCTCCTTACAGAGCTCTGCCATCAATGGCAGAGCTGGGATGGGGTCTCTGGACGGGGTGTCTGGGACAAGGCACGTCCCGCCCGCCCCGACGGTGCCAATCAGGGCCCAGAGCCTTCCACCTTACGCAGTATCTTCCACTGCTGGTCAGGCTTCTCTTCTGGCAGGTCCAGGTTATCATGCAAATGTGTTAAACAAGGATTATTGTTGTTATTTGCTGTCGAGTAGGACCTGACTCATAGCGACCCCTCCTTGGATTTCTCAGGCAGTATCACTATGGAAGTAGATTGCCCAACGTTCCTTCCGAGGAGTGGCTTGTGGGTTTGAACCGCCAGCCTTCTGGTTAGCAGTCAAGTGCCTTAGCCACTATGCCATCAGAGCTCCTTGAATGAGGATTAGTGAGGCTAATCCAAGGGGACAGCTTCCTGCCCTCTGACAAGGAGCCTGGGAGAGGATGCGGCTGGAGAGGTGTGCGGAGCCCAGCAGTGCCTCTGGGCCCTGCGCTCACACGTCCAGTACACCCCGGCTGCCCGAAAGGGCTTGGAGTAGTGAGGGCCATACCTCCCACCCAGAGAGGGCACCCACAGCAGCCTCGTATTGCAGGTGTGGCCCGAGGGTCTGGGGGAGCTCACGGTGCAGGGCCCAGCCTTGACTGCACATTATTTTGGTGTCTTCAGATTTCAAGCTCGGTTAGCGGGTCAGGAGCCAGTGATTCTGCACGTAACAAGTGGTGCTGCTGCAGTAGCTTTCTAACGTACGGTCCTCGTGTGCTGTCTGCGCATCTGCCGGGACCATGTCAGTGAGGTCAAGGCTGACACAGCAGGTTTCACACACTGGCTGGCAAGGGCATTCTGCCACACACTCAAGCTGGGAGGGGGCTGCAGCCCAGTACAGACCCCCCGCCACCCTGAACCTGCTTCCAGGGAACAGAAGTTGGGGGAGAGGTCCTGGCAGGTCACCTATCTTTGAGAGTACCTCATCTCCTGGGAAACATCCCAGGAGCCATTTCAGAGGATTGTTCTGGAGTGCCTGCCACCCCAGAATGGGATGCAGAGAAAGCTGCTTGACATCTAGTGAGCGCATCACCATGGCAACACGTCCATCCTTGAACAGCCCTTCCCATGGACCTCTCTAAAGGAGACTGAAAGAGAGGTGATGGATGAAATTTAAACACTGGCTTGTCTTTCTTTTAAAAAACTCATCTTGAAATATTTCAGCTAAATAGAAAGGTATGATAAATAATACAAGAAACATCTGTGACTGTTTCCCAATACAGGCATACCTTGTTTTATTGTGCTTCTCAAACAGTATGCCCGCTGCACAGATTGGAGGTTTACGGCAAACCTGCATCAAGCTAGCCTGCCAGTGCCATTTTTCCAACACCAGGTGCTCACTTTGTGTCTGTGTGTCACATTTTGGTGTACTTCTCCCAAGACAGATTTGTTGGTTCTTCTAGCAGTCCATGGTAATCAGTATTCTTCACCAACACCAAAATTCAAATGCATCCATTCTTCTATGGACTTCCTTACTCATCGTCCAGCTCTCATGTGCATATGAGGCTACTGAAAATACCATGGCTTGGGTCAGTCAGGTGGACTTTAGTCTTCCAAATGACATCTTTGCTCTTCAACACTTTAAAGAAATAGGTCTTTTGCAGCAGATTTGCCCAATGCAATACTTCATTTTATTTCTGGACAGCTGTTTCATCATGGGCATTCATTGTGGATCCAAGTGAAATGAAATCTCTGACAACTACAGTCTTTTCTCCATTTAGACAGACATTGACAAAGTGCTCTTCAATGCAACATTAATTTGTGTTCTCACAGCTTGCCTTTCTGGGGGTGCTAGGAGCCTGGCAGACAATTTTAATCACAGTAACTTCACACGTGGATAGTATGTTGCATTGACTAACACACTGAGGCAGGCAGAGCAGGATCATCAACGAGCAACATTTGGAAGAGGAGGAATCTGTCCCTACATGGTTCCCATGGAGACAGGCACTGGCTAAATGTCGTAGGGGACTTAGTCTAGTTCCCTTATTAGCTCTGACTGTGTACAGCTCACTTAAGATTTAGTTCTTAATGTGTCCCCTCTGTCCCTAGGGACCTTTGCAGAGCTCCTAATTAGAGCGCTCTGTTTCTCGGAAATAGGTGAGCAGGGCACACAGTAGCTTATTTTATCCTTTGACCTTATGTTGTTTTAGAGCAATGGGAACGTACTAGGTGCCCTGAAAATCCAACACGTTCATCTGGGACAGGGAGAAGGCAAAAGATTGATGGCAAGAGCATGGCCAGGATGCTCAATTCCTGGGGAACTTCGAGACTCTGAGGACCAGTTCAGAAGGGTCGCTGGGGCATCCTTTCTCTGCCATTCAGGCCACACCAAGGGACAACACTGTACCCACAGAGTGCTGCCAAACCAGCACAGATTCATTCTCTTCCCTATGAACATTTTCCGGGGCAATTCCCGACTACTAGATAAAGGGGCCTTATCTCCTGTGGGAGTTAGGCAGGAGATTAATTTTCACTGAATGTGGATGTGAATGGCTAGCTAAAATATTCTCATTTGTTCTTTAAAGTTGTGGGCTAGATAGTATGTACTATAGTTCAAAGAACTCTGATGGAAAAGGTGCCTCTTGATTGAAGATAACCCACCTCCCTTAGCGCCACCACCCAGCGTGGCCCCATCCAGAAAGGCCAGGAATTTCTGGAAGCAGCTCAGTCCTTTGAGTGAGGAAAGAAGAGGTGGCAGTGCTGGCTGCGAAGGCAGGTCCTGCCAAGGACATGGATGGGGCTCAAGCAGGAGCACAGACGACCAAGACCAAGGCCCAGGCGAGGTCAACGTGTGAAATGCATCTCTGTGGATGCCCTCCTATCTGACCAGTCACTGAATTGTGCTGGCCTGGTCCTTGGAGGCCACCTCATCTAGAGAGACCATCTGCTCATGCCCAAGGACCCTGACTGCTGATGAGTTCCTCTGTCCTTTGGGATTGAGCCATGGCAGTCAGGAATGAGCAGACGGGGCCACTTAAGGCACTTCAAAGTCTGAGAAGATCAGACTACCTAAATCTGCAGTGGTCTCTAGTCACTAAAGTACAGCATCCTAGGAGGTGGAGGACCTCCTTCCTAGACCAGACCCCAACCCCCTACATCCCTGGCCTATCAGACCTGCAGAGCGGGGAGGTGGGGCTCTGGGAGGCTGTCCATCCCCCAGAGGGACTTGCCCCACCAACGTCCTTTCAAGCTCAATTCTGCCTTCCTGGGGTAGATGTACTCCTCACTCGGCTTCTATAATTACCAACTCAAGGCACATCTTGTTTCATTTCTACCCCAACCCACTCCTCTGCGGTAATTTAAAGACCAAATGGAGAAAAGCCTGGTTGGTTTATTCCAAAGAGTGAGTACAGCTGGTTGACTCATCACCCAGTCCTATCCCCGTCCCTCCTGTCTTCCAAGACAGAGGCTGGAAGTACTAAACACTCACTCTTTCAGCCTCTCTTGAAGCTAGGGTTGGTCATGTGACCCAGTTATGGCCAAAAGGACATAAATAAAAGTGATTTGAAGTCATTTTTGAAAGTCTCATTGTAAGATGATACATGTGTCTGCATACATACACACACATGCAAATCTATCAGAGGAAGCTGAGATGATGTTAACTCAGTACAGGTGGATTTCAAAGAGGTTACACTTAAGCAAAAGGGAGACAGTTGAAGTGAAGGCAAATGGAATAGTTTAAAATGGGAAAAGTCTGGGAATACCAAAGTAGGGATCTAGAAGTTGGGAAGGAATGAATTGCAACAGGAATGATGCACATACCTGTGTATCCTCGACAAGCTGCCAGATCCTATCCAAAGAAGGGACACCAGTGGCTTTTCAAGACTCACTGATGTGTAGACAGTCATCGAGTGGAAGGACGGTGCGTGCAGGAGAGCTGCTG
The DNA here is from genome assembly GCF_000298275.1 of Orycteropus afer afer. NCBI lineage: Eukaryota > Metazoa > Chordata > Mammalia > Tubulidentata > Orycteropodidae > Orycteropus > Orycteropus afer. The sequence continues at coordinate 11,599,993 of NW_006921654.1, forward strand.
GGACGAGACTCACCAGACCTAGAGATGCAGACAGGGCCCGACCTCCCTGCGGAGTATAACAGGAATCTAACCAGAGTGCGGGCAGAGGTGTGTGAGAGCTGGACCCTGAGCAAAACAGGACAAGACCCACAGCAGTGATGGTCCCTGGCACACCTGACCTGTCTCTCCTTGTCTTGGAGAGAGCAAGAACACAAGCCCACTCGTAAGAACCTGGCGTGTTCTACAACTCTTATCTTAGTGTCTTAGGTTTCAAAGGTGGTTGGTGAATATTTGCTAAAAAGAACCCTAACTCAGCACAAGCCCAGTACTATTTATTCTGTAGAATTGAAGATCTTTTTTTTTTTTTCCATTTTTTGTGATTTAAGTGAAAGTTTACAGAGCAAACTCATTTTCCATTCAACAATTCATACATTTTGTTTCATGACACTGATTGCAATCCCCATAATATATCAGCTCTCTCTTCACTTCCTCCCTGTTTACCTTTTCCCTGTGTCCTTCTTTCCTAGGCATTCCTGACACATGAGCCATTTCTCTGTGCAAATGCTGCCCTTCGGATATCCCATGGTTGATTGTTCTTAAGAAGTCTAACTACCTGGTGTAAAGGTTCACCTTCTATGCCTGTCTATTATTTGGCTGGAAGCCATGGGAGTGAGTTCAAATTCCAGGCCCAAAAGGTGACCAGGGGCCACAGCCTTGGGGGTTTCCCCAGTCTCTATCAAACCAGTAAGCCTGGTCTTTATTTTATGGTTTTGAGTTTTGTTGCACTCCCACTCTATCCAGGATTTCCTGCACTGATCCCTTTGCAAGTTAATTGGCAGTGGTAACCGGGCACTATCTAGTTCTTCTGGACTCAGGGTCATGTAGGCCGGTGTTCCCATGGTCACTAGGCCCTTGGACTAATTGTTTCCATGTGTCTTTGATTTTCTCCACTCCCTGGATGAAGGGAAACCAACTCTTGCGCCTTGGATGGTTGCTCGCAAGCTTTTAAGACTCCAGTTGCCACTCACCAAGGTAGGATACAGAACAATGTTTTTTATGTAGTATGTTAGGCCAGTTGAGCTTGATGTCTCCTGCAACCATGGTCCTGAGCCCATGGGCCCAGCCATTCACTCCCTTGGCTGTGGCTAAGAAGTTATGATAACTTTGCCCTGTTGTTGTTGTTGTTGTTATGTGCCGTCGAGTCAGACCCAACTCATAGCAACCCCTTCTTGGGTTTCTGAGGCAGTATCACTATGGAAGTAGATTGCCCCACCTTCCTTCTGAGGAGTGGCTGGTGGGTTTGAACCACCAGCCTTCTGGTTAGCAGTCAAGTGCCTTAGGCACTATGCTACCAAAGCCCTGTTAGCTCTATTATAAATATGGACATTCTTATAGCACATACAAAGACATATGTAGAAACATCTGTGAAACATATATATGGTCATGACTATTTTCCATTTTGCCTACACATACACGATCATTTTGCCTGTCAACCTACGTACCCACCCACAGATCAACGTTCGTATTACTGATAATACAGTACCGAGTCAGATCATTTTTTTAATAGGGAGAGAAGCCCAACTCATGTGTTGCAGATAGGATGGCAACTGAAGAACTGTGTGAAAGAGAGCACCAGAGGCACTCAGAAACAGAGAAGTGAGGGAAAGAGTTGTCCAGTAAAGTACCGGATGCAGCTCCAGAGAGCGATGTGGCTGGGATTTTCATCTTGATCTGGGCTGGCACCTCCTGCCAGCTTGGACGTCCTTCCCTAATCAGAGTGCTGCATGTCTTGGGTTAAAGGACTTCCTGTCAGGTGTCATAGGCTGCCTGTTCTGACTCTCACTTGAGTGCTCTGTTATCACTTGGAGAATCCTTATCAGAGTGGATATGAACAGACAGCATGTGTTCAAATGTAGCTTGTAAACCAGATTTCCAGGGTTTGAAACTGGTTGTTCCCAGGGTCAGTCATGGCTAATGAAGTAAAACTGGAATGGAAGTAAATTCATAAAATGTGGGTTCAAGGTGGAACCACTAGACTATGGTCCCTAGCTGCCCTTCAGGTCTGGAATTGAACCCACACCTGTGGTTGCCAGCCAAACAATGTACAGGCATGTGAGTTAAGCATTTACCTCAAGTAGACACACGCCCTAGAGAGAACAATCATGGGAGAA
>NW_006921654.1:11602242-11664677 GCF_000298275.1 Orycteropus afer afer
GGAGAGTATGGAGGGATGGACACTGGGAAGAGGTAACTATGGGGAGGAAGTGGGAGGGGAGCTGCTGCATTGTAAATTTTGGTCACTGACATGAGACAAAGTATATGTGAACTGCTGTATGGAAAGTGAATTAGCTCTGTAAATCTTCACCCAAACCACAATTTAAAAAAAAAAAGTGGGTTCATTGGGAATGATAACTGGGGAATGGGAAAAATTACAGGTGGACACCCTGTTAGAAACTTAAATCTCTCACTTAGAAAACAAGGGCAGCAGATGCATTACCTAACAACCAACTCTCTTGACCTGCAGATTTGGAAACAATAGGTCAGGATCAAAAATGGCGGCTGACCCTGCTGCTCTGAATGTGGTCACTGTCCACAGTCCCAGCATAACCCAGTCTCCCCCACCAGGCTCCTGAGAGGGCTCACTACATTCCAGAGCTTTGACCTACAATTCTTCCCATTCCAGCTACCGATCCAGTACACTCATCTTTTACAAAATCTGCTCCAACTTTACTTTGTTGGCCATGACAGAACCTGTTTAAACCAGTTCAAAGCCTGCACCTTTTTAAGTACTAAGATCCATAACCATATAACTATTCAAGGTTGACAACCAGGTCTTGGTTACCACGTGCTCCTGACCACAACCTGGAGGACTGGATGGGGAAGACCCACCAGGAGCTAGTGTTTGTAATGCCTCAGGCTTGTTGTTAGCTCATTTCCACCCTTTTAGTTACTGGTGTTAACTCACACCATTTACAGACCAGAAAATGAAAGCTCAAAAGTTAACACTTGGCCAAGGCCTGAGAGCTAGTAAATGTCTGAGCAAAGACTGGATCCTAATCTTTGAACTCTACCCTCTCCGAAACTCGATCACAGTATTTCATGTGCGGGTGTGTGCACACGTGCACACACACATACACACACAGCAGGTCATACTTAATACGAACTGTCTCTATCCCCATTTCCCTCTTCATAAGGATTTGCCTGTCATTCTCCTCCTTGCTGCTCTCAGAATTTCTAACTCTCACCAGGAGAGTTAGAATTTAAATTTTCTGAAGAGAGTATTAAAATGAAACAGCTCTTCGGAGTCTTCGTCGACAAACCAAGAATTAAAGAATGACTGAGATGGGAGCTTATCTGCTGCAGTCGACTTTAAAATGGCAAGAGGGAAAAAAGAATTCAGCACCAACATGTCTTCATTCTCAGCCTTCGGCTATATTAACAGGAGTCCCACTCCGGCAGCAATGAGATCCAGACAGAAGCAAGAGCAAAGGTACACACGTGCCATGAGCACCTTCCCCAGGTCTCGGGGCAAAGCCTACTTCCAGAGGCAATAACCCCCCGTGGACCCAGTGGCCCGGGGAATGCACATCCGGGGGGTCAGCTGCCCCTCCCCGTGCCTCGACCTCCGCCTGCCCAGACAGGCCTGGAGCGTGTTGGCTTGGCCCAGGCTGGACCCTGAAGCAGGATAAAGGCAATGCTTGCCATCATCTTTACCAGCCTTTCACAGGACCAATTTTTATTTTCTTTTTCAAGGATAAAGTTTTAAAAGTAAAAAATGAAACCACGCAACAGCAAGATACACAAGGAGAACTTCAATGTAGAAAAAAAAGACCCTGCTGGGACGAGAAGAACCAGAAACGCTTCACAGATGCACAAGAGGCTCCCACTGTAAACAGGCTCAAGCTGCTGTACATTTTCCCTCACAACATCAGGGCTTCATTTTGCTCAGCCTGAGATCTCGCTCGATTTCAAACTGCCTGTGATCCACTCGGTCTAGAAAAGCCTTTCGTTCAATGTACCTAGGAGGAGATGAGAAAGGCGTCTGTCAGTGGAAGCCAGCAGCAGAAACTGCCTCCCGGGCACCGTCTCCCACCTCCCCCACTTGGCCAAGGTGGGACCGCTGGGTGACAGCCTGCGCAGCAGGTGGACACAGCCGGTGCCCAGGGCACACCATGACTCTCAGGAAGAGCCAAACCACTTGCACCTGGTCAACAGGAGCATTTCTCTGGTTCAGATATAAATGCAAATAAAATGAAAAGGAGAAGGCAACAACTGATCAGAGGGGAGGGACATAAGTGACTCGGTGGCAGGACAGCACTGGAACTGTGTAACAGGATTTTAAGGAGGGAAGGAAGGACATGCTTAGTATAAGCACGGGTGAAATCCCTGCCAGTCACTGCTTAGCCGGGCAGCCCTAGGGCAGTGTCTCTGAGCTCCGCTTTCCAGGGCAGGAAGACAGCAGTGCCCTATGTCCTGGCTGCAGTTACAGAGACTGCCAGGAATCAGTGGTGCGTTGAGCTGGTGGGGAGAGGAAGCTATTCCTTCCACATACACAGATCACAACATGAAAAAAGGTCTATCTGAAAATGGGGGACATCTGTAGGAAAAACCACCTCAAAGTACTACCGTGATGGGGCAGCAGGCAGTACTTGAGACACTACAAACTGCACTTAGAATGGTCTGTCTTTCTTTTTTTTTTTTTTTGAACATCTTATTATTAGTAATATGTATGTATTAAAATAAATCTATGTTTTATGTAATGTTTCAAGTCCCCAAAGACAAATAAAGATTGGATTGATAAAGATACTGATAATAAAAGGCAATTATAATGAAAACCTAAAAAACCGAGTTACAATGACATCGTCAGAAGGGAAACTGGTCCTAAGTCAGGGGCTGCCTGTACTTACAAGTGCACCTGTTAGAAGCTAACTACTGCAGCTCTTTCCTTGCCCTCGCCCTTCTCTACTCTCGTGGAAGACAATTTGGGGCCAGGTTGCTCCTGCTGGATGCCAGAAGAGGCCTTTCCTTAAATCCCCTGAAAGAGTGAGGCCTAGTGCCTCTGTGCCCAGAGGCCACACACAGGCTCCCTTCAAAGCTGGCGCCCAGCTCCCTAACCTGGGGCTGGGATCAGCACACAGGTTTCCTGGTACCCCCAGTCAATGGGATGGGAGTGCAGTCCTGAGGCAGGCGCCGGTGAGCAGGCACCAGGCCGGCTGCTTCATGAGACACAGCTGCACTCGAATGGACCTCTGTACCATAAGCTCCTGCGATTCGCCTGGGAGAACAGGTCTCTGCTGCCAGTGAGTCCACTGAGAGCGCAAAACTGTCACTGACAATGGGGGTCGGAACCGATTCTCTGCACAATTTTCCTGTGGCTGCGCCGTGGAAAATGGGCATCTGCCTTACCAGGTCATTCCCAGGATGGTGCGAATGTTGCTGGGTTCAGGAACCCGTGTGCCTCTGGAGGGCAGGGCCTTACGCTCCCTCCCCACAGTACCCTGTGAAGTCCTGGTCAATCCATCTGCTCGCAGCCAAGCCTGCTGCCACTAACCCTGCACTATAGATGGGCAGCAAGAGGTACGCAGGCTCTGAAGCCAAAGGCTCTGAGTTCAAATCCTGATTCTGGGCAAACCACATAATGTTGCCAAGTCTCATTTTTTTTCTAAAAAAAGAATAAGGACTCCTCCTCTGCTGTGCTGTTGAGAAGACGAAGGAGACAGTGTATAGGTGATGCCTGGTGCAGTGCAGTGTGCCCTAAGTGGCAGCGGATGCTATCACTGTTGTTTGAGAAGTCAGCTTCCACCAGGGCCAGGGAGACCTGACGTAGGCAGATGAAGGAAGACAAGCAGCCAGCTCTTGCGCATGTGTTATCAGGACTAGGAGCCACCAGCCGGCACCAGGTGCCGAGCTGCTTTGTCGAGCTGCAAACACAACTGGGCCTACTGCTCTGCCACTGGATATAAGCCCTCAGAGTGTCACAGTTAGCAAATAAAAATACAGAGTGCAACACAGGGAAGAGGTAACTACACAGAGGAAGTGGGAAGAGAGCTGTTACACTATGGGGAAGTGCGGTCAGTGTCACGAAACAAAATGGTTATGAACTATTTCCTCTGTAAACTTTCAACCAGATCCAATTAAAACAAACAGGGTGCCCAGAGAAACTTTAATTTCAGATAAATGAGTAAACTTTTAGTATAAGTATGTCCCATGCAGTGTTTACTTATACTAAAAACTACTCATTTTTTAATCTGGACCCAGAATTTCTCTGGACACCCTGCACTTCCTCTGGAGGCCTCTGCAGGTGGAGAGGGGAAGACGGTGCCCGGGGGCACTGCTCCCTTACCTTCCAGGTAAGGAGGGTGTGGGACCTCTGCTACACAAAGGGCTTTGAACCAGTTCATTCTGGTTTGACTTCCTGCTGAGAACTTGCCTTTCCACCCAGAGCCTCATAATCTGCATTGTAACAAGGTCCCCAGGTGATTCTCACAGATCTTACTAAAATACAGATTCCGACTCAGTGTATCTTGGGTGGTGATGTTACGTGCCGTCCAGCCCCGACTCACAGTGACCCCTCCTTGGGTTTCCAGGCGGTATCACTACGGATGTAGATTGCCCAACCTTCCTTCCTTGGAGTGGCTTGAGTAGAGATGCAAATTCTCAGGAGGGGACAGAACTGGAATGAACTGGTTTGAAGCCCTGAAAAGTGGAAGAGTCTCTCCTACACCTGCCATTTGGCATGGTTCAGTTTAGCACTCAGGTGGGATTAGCCTTTAACCCTTTGTGATGTGCAGGACATATAGCACCCACCAACATTTTCAGCCTTTCAGGTTTCTTTGGAAACTTTTATCCCAGTTGCAGTATGTGTTGTTACCTGGTGGAGACCGCTATAACTTTGTGAATCTGAAGAAATGGGCCTCATGTCAACAATCCTACCACCAGAGTCCACTTGGGACATATGTGTCCCACATAATTCTATCAAAATTCCTAATACTTCAAAAAATTTTCCCCTTAATTTCAGCATGCCTTCCATTACCGAAAAGATATAGTATCAAAATAAATAAATAAAAGCAGAAAATAATTCAGTCACAAAAGGGTTAAGACGTGAGCCTACGACCTTCTCTCAGTGACCCACTGTCACACATCCTGTTTTCATTGGTGCTGTGGCCTGCACGTGCCCGAAGACCTCTTCTCTTCTTAAGACCACCAGAGCGCACAGTCACTACAGGAGCAAGGCTGAGAAAGGCCATGTGGGGCTAGTGCTGGGGGACAGGGCTCCCAGTGCAGTACTCTGGTCTCCTCCTTACCTTTCACTGGCAGTTTATTCTAAGGCGACCAGCAGTTCGTGGGGGTGGAGGTGGGGGTGGCAGAGACACAGCAGAGGCTCTGAAAGTCAGAAGAAAGCTCACCAACTGCCTAATGAACATGTGCGGCCACTGCTGGAGGCCCCCGACTGCGGCCCTACCAAGAGGAGGATCTGAAAGCTGCTCACGGACAGAGCTTAGCTCTCCTCCATTCATCTCCTCTGGCAGACAGCACAGCTGGAACACTGTGCGTCCCTTTCTATGCAGAGAGGAAACAAGGGAGACTGCAGTGGGGATGTGCAGACACTTGGGAATGGCAACCCACTTCCAGTCTCTCCTCCCGTCCTTGCAGCCCCACACGGCCCTGGGGGAGAGCACTGTAGAAGAAGCCAATGTTCTGCTGGCAGGGAGGGGGCTTTCACTGCCCCTCAGAAGTGCCCAGCAGAAGAAAGGGGTGGACCACGCATGAGAAGGCATTGTACTTTTACGTACCTACGGGTGCAGGAGGAATTCCTGCATGTTTCAGAGCTACCTGTTGGGGCGGGGAGAGGGAGGAATGGATGTGGCCTTGAGTTTGTGCTTCTTCCTGACTTTCCTTTAATGAGAGGAAGTCACACTTAAATCAGGATGCTCACTGGCCGGTAAAATGGCCTTGCAGGTTCTGGGAAGCTGTGCTAAGTCCAGCTGACCTTGAGACTATCAAGAGCAAAGGCTGGTGAGGCAAGTGCAGGCCAAGGTCAAGTTCAGGGAAGGACTCAGGTGGGCATGAGGCACACACGCGGAATGCAAGTGAATCCTCAAGGGTAATCCAGACAAAGGCCGTCAGCGCAAGTCTGGTGTTGGTAGTCCCCATCGCAGCCATCTGCTCACAGGATTCTTGTGATGGCCTTGGTTTACTGCCAAGAGCTGACCCTGAACGAAACCTCTACTGGACGTGGCTCCCCAAGTAGAGAGCCAGAAAAGGTGCTGCGGATGGGAGTGGTGGAAGGATCTGGGCTCTAGCCCAGGCTCTGACGTTTTCTCTCCATGGGTCTTTGGGTAAGATATTTAATTTTCTGTGTTTTTTTCCTTCTCTGTAAAATGGTAATAAAAATTACCATACTCCTCAGACAACAGATGAAACTGGGTAAGAAGTGCTTTTGCAGACAATCTAACAACCAATAGCTGTACAAGTGGCGAAGGGCTTCTTGCTTCCCTTTGTGGACTCAACTGCATCTCTACAAAGCCTCAGAACCAGGACACCCGGAGCAGAGACCAAATGGCCCAGAAAGGAGGGCTCCTTAGGAGGCCACCACCTCAGAAGTGGCCCGAATGCACAGCCTGTTTAAACCAAGTCTCGGGACGCTTCCAGCCATGGTAACTGGGTTACAGTCCCAGAGCAGAGCTGCCAGTGCAATGGGGACCATGGCTCTTGCTCCCTTCCTGTCCTGGTGCTTTGCTGGCCCCAGGCAAGCTGGGGTGTGGGAGGGGAGGATCGTCCCTTCCCCATGCTATTGGCTGATGTGGCCCAGTTCAGAGCAGCAACTCTTCTGGGCTGAGGTTAATAACAAGTGCTAATAGCACCAAGAACCTGAGGGATTTTCTAGCTTTTCCTTTCAAAACCAGGTTAGATGCAACAGGCTCTGACATCGTTTTGGTCTTACAACCCAAATTACTTTTCTGCCACCAATTTTTCTAAGATCTAGGCCAATAAGAAGGGAAGGAGAAATGAAAAAGTGGAGAAGAGGACAAGATAATGGGAGAAAATGCTACCAGGGAACATGCCAGTCCTTCTATGTGGGCACCCACATTGTGAATAAAGGATGGACACCCACCTTCCAAGAGGTCAGAGGTCTATGACAGAGAGAGGGGTCTTGCATGGGGACATCATAAAGCTCTGTCACATAGCCACCCTGTGGCTGGATGCCCACGAGAGGCCTGCAAAGAAAGGGCACAGCCGGGAGCCGCAGGGAAGAATGAAGTGGGTGCAGACCATGGAGGATGCTGAGGTCGAGCTACGCTAACTCTGTGCTCCGAGCAGAATCACGTTCAGATACCCTAGCAAGTGTTCCCTGCGGCACAACCATGAGCAGAGAAGTGCAGCAAACCTCCATTTCCAGCACCGGCAAAGCCATGGGCAATGGCAGTGCTGTGCAGCAAGAATGAAGCTCCCATAGAGACAGATGTAATGGCATGTGTCCTTTCTGGCCGGGAGAAATGTCACCTGCCCAATACTACACGGCCTGCCCCCTGCTGACTATACTGGCCTGCCCCCTTCTGACCACACGGCCTGCCCCCATCTGACTACACTGGCCTGCCACCCTTCTGACCACACGGCCTGCCCCCATCTGACTACACTGGCCTGCCACCCTTCTGGAAGAGCATCTAAGTTGCAAACATATCCAGAGCCAGATTGAAGAGCACTGACTTTAAGTTTCTTCTCCACTGCCTCCTTCCCACGTCACCTCCCAGCTGGGGTGGTTCTGAAAGACTGACTCCTGGGGCTCATGGAGATAGTTTATTCAGGGAAAGAAAATTATATTCTCTGGTCCTCCCGACTTTCAAATCACAAAAATGACTGGCTCCAACCCCAGAGCTCCCTGACCTCCACTAGATAGGAGAGCAGCAGCAGGACCCCTGCAGGTTGCAGCCTGGATCTCTCTTCTTCTCTGGGCATGGGTCCCTTCCCCAAAGTCTGCTGGCCTCCGCCTTAGCACTGTTAGGAAGCCTCTGGGGCTTGGCCACTCGGAGAAGCCGTGCAAAACGCCAGAGCACGGGACAGCTGACCTGATGCTGAAATGCGGCTGGGCCCTGGGAGTCAGGGTTCAGAGGAAAGGCAGCAGTTCTCCCCTGGACAGGAGAGAGAGTCTTAGGTACAGGCATTTTAACCAACCTTGCAACTGGAATTAATGTCTGGGTGGAGACAACATTCAGACTGAAAATGTTATGCCCTTCTCTCCTGAGCAGTTAATTCTAACCCTACTAGGCCCCCAAACAAAAGCATGAGTGGGACAGGCGTTGAGATGATGCAGGAGTTCCCTGGCTGGGCACCTGTTCTGGGCCAGGTGCTGGTGAAAGCACCGCGAATGAGACCTGCCCACAAAGGCTGACCTTGTAGCAAAAGGTAACAACATACCTCCGCTGATCCTAAGTGCAAAGGAGTAAATGAAACGGGGCAACGTGACTGAGGAAGATTTCCTGGGGCTGAGCTACTCTAGACAGGGTTGGTTTAGGGGTCAACATTTGAGCTGAGCCCTGAACGACACACAGGAGGAGACATACAGGAGGAAGACCCCTGGGAGGGTCTGGAGACAGAGGACCACGAGATGGGCAGAGGCTGGGTGGGCACACGGAGCTGGGGAGAGCAGGGTAAGAGGCAGGCGGTACCAGCTCAAGGAGTATTGGGGGCCAGGCAAGGTGTTTAAGGTTTATCTTAAGTGTTACCGGAGGGCTACCAGCAGGGAAGAATTGATTTCTATTCTTAAAACATCCTTCTGGGCACTGCACAGTGCATGGGCTCAGGGAGGCACAAGCAGCAGCAGGGGTGCAGGGAGGAGGCACCCGCCGTGGTCATGGCAGGAGATGGTGGTGCTTGAACTGGGTGGTGGGAGTGGGGCTGGGCAGACATGGGTGCGTGAGATGTGTGGGTGAAGGAACCGCCAACTGCACTGGCAGGATATGATGGAAACAGGAAATCAAAGATGACTCCTTGGTTTTCCCCTCAACAGTGGGGTGGGCAGTGATAGTGCCATTTTCCAAGAAGTCTGAGGAAGGAGTCCATGCACGGAGAGAAAGCAGGTATTCGGTTTTGGATGTTAATTCTGACGGGTGGAAGACACAGGCAAACAGCGGTCTCAACCAGACAGACTGTGAATCTGGAGCTCCAGGGCATGCTCAGGCAGGGGGTGTTGTTTTGTTTCTAAAGTCCCAGGAGAAAACGGTAGCTAAGCCATGGGAATAGTGCGCTTTCCCAGAGGAGGGACTGTGAAGAGCAGAGGCAGCTGCAGGGCCCAGCTCTGTGAGCCCCTAGCTGAAAACACTAAAGAGAAGGAAGTCAGGGAGACTGGGAAGAGATGCCCCCAAGCGGGACTTGCCACCATTGTGGAAAATAGCCCAGAATGGGAGGCAGGAACGCATCCGGAAGGACTGAACAGGAAGGAAGCATCGAGGTTCCCACAAGCCCTTGACAGCATCGTCAGGAATGGCAAACGGGGAGGAAGAGGAAGTAGAGGACTTTCTATCTTCTGAATGTCAGCAAAGGCCACTTTTGTCCTGCTGTATGCACCTTGGGATTCTCCACACATCCTTTCATCAGGCGATGCCTTTGCTCTTGTCAGGACCTCTGAAAAGAATCTGGGGCTTGCCTTGGCTTTGTCCAAACCAACCACTCAGGTCTGCGTTGTGACTTCCGCACCATGTCACACAGGGGCCAGGTACACTTCTACTTGGCATCATCTTGCATCAGCTCTTCTGATGCTGGCTCTCGAGCTGCCATACAGGCTCACTGGCAGCAGGCCGTCCTGCCCCATCCTCTAGAATTTAATGCTCATGGTTGGCCCAAGTGAGAACCAGAGCTACAGCCACTTCCTGGGACCAGGTGCCGGGTGCCATTAATCTGCTTGCAGGAGCGAGGAAAGGGAAGTGGGTGGAGGTAGAGGCGGCACTAGAGAACGCAGGTGAGAAGAGTAGGGGGCAGGGCACAGGCGTCCTCAGAGCTGCACTGGGAAAACTCATCAGACCTGCGGGGACCTCAGGTGAAGGGTGCAAAAGAAGAGCGTGGAGATTACGGTTCACTGCTCCCTAGCCCACGCAGGCTAGTCTCCATTGCCTGAAGAGGTCCTCACTGGGAAGATGTCCTTCTTAATCTTGTTTTCTCCTCCAGCTTCCATTTTGTTAACTCTCCCTTAACAGCACCACTCCTTACTTTTACGAGACCTCTATTAACTTGAGCAGAACAGATGTCCAACCCCTACAATCAATACCCAGACAAGCAATACACTGGCAGTCCCCGGCTGCCTTGATCACCGGTGCGAAAGCAGAGAGCAGGAGGAAGCTGTGAGTTACCAGAGCTTATTCGAGGAGTGGGGGAGGTTCGAGGCAGAATGTCAGGGCAGCTCATGCCTGGAGTCAGAGGCCGGCTCTTGATGACATTGAGGATGCTGCCGGGCCCGGGCCCACCCCCATGGGGCATTTTATCTTGGGACAGGCTCACCTAGAAGTCTAGTGATTAAACAAGTTCATAAAGTCATTTAAGCTTGCTTTCTTAAACTGCTGGTAAGTTTCTGGGTTCATTCAAATAATCCTGAAGCCCAATTTAGAAAGGTGATGCCAAAATGCACCTGTGACCTGTCTTTATTATACGTTAGCTTATTAGTCATTGCAACGACTACCACTTCATGCATGCTTTTATGGGACAGGCACTCTGCAAAGTGCTGTCCCTATATTTCATATATGTATCTAACACTCTCTGTATAATTTATACAGATTACGCAGATCATCTCTTCAATTTCTTGCAACCATCAATGAGGTGGGGTGGTACCATTATCTCTATTACTAGCAAAGGAGCTGGCAGAGCCAGCGTGCTGCTTGAGGAGGGGCACCCAGGGTAGTCTGATGGACCATTCATAGCTTCCAGTTACTGCTGGGGGTGGGATGTTGACCTGAGCCATGGATCATTTCTACAGTAACCTTCTACTTAGCTCCTTCCAAGGTCACCGAACTAAACACCATTTCTGTCTTGATTTTTTTCTTTAATCACCAGGAAGACAAATATGACAAAAAGGGTTCCTTTTGATAAGTTGAAGATAGAGTTTATAGGCATTCTCTTTGAATCCCAAGTATGAGGCAGCTGGTGCAAGGGAGGGCCTGCACGTTGTCTGAGGGCCTGGTGTGACAGGTTTGTTGGTTAAGGGTGAAGCCCTACCGTGGGCCACCGTGACATGGACAAAAAGATTTCCATAGTTATGTGACAATATCTAGGCCCTCTGGTGACTCTGTTTTGGAAGTATTTGAGCTCACCTGGCTTCTCAGAAGGCCAAGTCACGCAGACCAGGCCCAGGCTGGTGGTGAGCCCGATCCCCCCATGTAACCAGACCGGGAGAGTCACAGTTCACTGGAGCTACAGTTCAGCACTCAGCCTGACAGCCATGAATGCTCCCTAAGGGAAGTGCTCACACACCCCTCCGTGCCTCCACCTCCAGGGCTCTCAGTGACAGGCCCTGCCCCATAGAGCACTAACACTTTTCACCTCACTAGGAAAAGCTCCTAGCTGCCTAAATTGAGTAGTTTGCAATAAGTGATCTCATGTTCTTAGGATTTTCAATGGCACCACATCTTGACTTCTCACCCCTCTTTTCCTCGATTATGGATGGCCAGCTCTTCTCCAATCCCCTCTTCTTCCTTGAAGCTCTCCCAGTCCAATTTGGACTTCTCTAAGGTGCTCATTTTCTGCTTCTTGGCTCCAATTTTCCCCAAAAGGCTGCTCATGCCACTTGATCTCTTTAACCTAAGGAAAGAGAAAACATGAAACAGCATGTGAAAACCAGAATCGTGATGAACCATGTTGTTGGTACAGGGTTCCCTGGATTAGAGCTATTCATCACAATGGGAGCCATGTTCCTATCCTCCTGACATGGGGAACACTGACAGTACTCAGGATTCCAATGCCCCTTCCTGTGAAACATCTCTGGCTGATCCAGTGAACTGCAGACAGAAATCCTAACTCCTCTGACCTCTGCCTGCCCTGCAAGACAGGTCTCCACTTGCAGACAGAGAGAAGAGTCGTGTGGTAAACAGGTTGGCTTGGAGTCACATGCCTAGGTTCAAATTCCAGCTCTCACTCACTATGAGATACTAGGTGAGTCACTTGAGAGCACGTGCACTGGTTTCCTAATCCACAAAGTGAACACCTGAAGACTCTGGGTGTCAGAGCGTATCTGACATGGGAAATGCTTAAGCCATCCTCGGCACAGTACAGGTACTGTGACCGTTAGCCACTTGGAATCACTGAGAGTGGTTACGCACAAAGCCCCAGGAAATTCTAAGACAGAGAGAACCAGTTCCCCACACTAACGAGCGAGGAGTCATAGTCATTTTAAAAGGATTCTAAAATCCGTCTCCTTCAGACTCCCATGAGCCAGGGCCTGGTTTGTCCAGGAGGCAGAGAGCAGTCCTGACTCTGAAAGCAGGAACACGCAGGAATACCTACAATCTCCTATGCTCTGCTTTCTTGTGAGGTGCTCATGGATAGCGGGAGCAACCCCACATGTCCAACCCCAAGTTCTGGCAGGTAAAATATTTCATCCATGGAAAATAGATGAGCTAAAACTAGAAACACAGAATGCAGTTTATAAATAAGAGGGTGGCATTAGGAGAGGAGTAGTTATGGTAATGTAGTGGTTAAGGTACTGGGCTCCCAATCAGAAGGCTGGCAGTGCAAACCCAGCAGCTGCTCTGTGGGAAAAAGATGTGGTAGTCTGCTTCCATAAAGGTTTACAGCCTTAGAAACCCTATGGGGCAGTTCTACTCTGTCCTATAGGGTCACTATGAGTAGGAGACCACTGGATGGCAATGGGTTTGGTTTTGGTTACCACAGGAGGAACTACAAAAGGCATGTTGCTTTGAGTTGCTTATGAAACAAAACAAGTTACACACTAGTCTGCAGGAAATGGGGCTTTTTCTGCTTCCAAGGGATATGAAAGAATTAAAACATCCCGGAACCCCGAGGAACCCCGAGCTAATGTCGCAGGGTGGCCTACTGATGACATTGCTGATACCCTTCAGTGGCCTAAGAGGCTAGTTCCCCAAATGCTTTCCTATCACTCCTCTCATCATAGTCTCACTACAGCCCGTGGAAGAGGACCACTGAGTTGCAGAGTCAGAGGGGAGCCTTTAAGATGATCTAGGGTCCTGCTGACTGAAAGCCAACCTTCTGCTGCGCAGTATGGAAACACCATGTTGTTGCTGCTGGGCAGAAAATGCCATCCCCACCACACAGTCAGCTGGTGAGCAGCTCAGACAGGCCAAGTAGGCCTCCCAACAAAGCTCAGAGAGGTTAAAGCACACAGGGAGGGTCAACGTGATAGAAGACACACCTGCAGTACACACCTGCATTTCCCCTGGCTCTCTTAGGAGCACTCTGCCCTCTTACCTCTGAGATAAGAAGCTGCTTCAGAAATTTTCTGATGGAGGCTTTACTTCCCAATTTTGGTTACAGAAGTTCCAAAGAGCTCTTCATGGCTTTCAACTCACAACCTCTAAATGTTCTTTTCCAGTTAACGACTCAATCCTTACACCAATCTCTCCATCAACACATACACACATACACGCATACACACACTGTTTACCAGAAACAGAATACTGAGTGGGGATATGGACACTTGTTGTTGTTGTTAGATGCCATCGAATCATCTCCGACTCATAGCGACCCTAAGCCCAGCAGAACAAAACACTGCCCAGTCCCGCACAGCTCCGTGATCCCTGCTATACTTGAGGCCATCGTCACAGCCACTGTGTCAATCCATCTCATTGAGGGCCTTCCCCTCTTTCGTCTATCCTCCACCTTACCAAGCATGACATCCTTCTCCAGAGAATGGTCCCTTCTGACAACATGACCAAAATAGGTGAGATGAAGTCTGGCCATTCTTTTTGTTGTTATTTTGCCATCAAGTCAGACATGACTAATAGAGACCCCTCCTTAGGTTTCCGAGGCAGTATCACTACGGAAGTAGATTGCCCAACTTTCCTTCCGAGGAGTGGCTGGTGGGTTTGAACCGCCAGCCTTCTGGTTAGCAGTCAAGTGCCTTAGACACTATGCTACCAGAGCTCCTTGGCCTTTTTTTTTTTTTTTTTCCAAATTATGATTTGGGCCAAAATCCACAAAGCGAATTCACTCTCCACACAGCAGCCCACACACACCGTCTCATGACATTGACACAACCCACCCCAATGCAACAGCTACCCTCCCAACCCCTCCTGACAGTCACCTCTTCCCCGCGTCCATCCCTCCATGCGCTCCCACCCCCCGAGCCTTCCCCCTGCGCAAAAACAGCACCCCCCCATGACTGTTCTCTCCAAGGAGTGCAGCCACCTGAGGTTCATGTTCAACTCACATGCCCGTCCCCTGCTTGGCTGGAAGCCACAGGTGCTGGTTAACTCCAGACCCGAAGGGCAGACCCAGTGGCTCCACCTAGCTCCACCAGACCAGCAAACCTTGTCCCCCACCTTTCTTTTCCCCCAAATGATCCTGAGTTTTGCTCCACATCGCTCTCCCTCTCCACCCAGGGTCTCCCACACAGATCCCCCTCCGAGTGGCCCACAGCAGCAGCCGGGCACCATCCAGTTCCCCTGGTCTCATAGTCGTATAGCCTGCGGATTGCATGGTGCACCAGCCTCCAGGACCAACCGCTTTCATGATTCCCCGGTTTTCCTCATTCTTCTTTG
The DNA here is from genome assembly GCF_000298275.1 of Orycteropus afer afer. Classification (NCBI taxonomy): domain Eukaryota; kingdom Metazoa; phylum Chordata; class Mammalia; order Tubulidentata; family Orycteropodidae; genus Orycteropus; species Orycteropus afer. The sequence continues at coordinate 11,616,749 of NW_006921654.1, forward strand.
CCCTGGATGAGGAGAGATCCATCGTCACATCTAGATGGCTGCTTGCAAGCATCCAAGACCCCAGTCGCCACTTGCCGAAGTAGGAGGTAGAACAATGTTCTGTGTAGTATATTATGTCCTTGGCCATTCTTAATAGCTTTCAACTCTATTCACTTCTCACCCTCTGGCCCTAGTTCTCATGAGTCTATCCTGTCACACGGGTAATTCAACAGCTTAACTGGGCTCCTTGACTTCTATTTTGTCCTGCCCCTCACTTACCTACCCCATCCTGGTGTCTATTTGACATGCTATCATGAATTTTCTAACATACAAAACTTATGTCTTTCTGCTTCAATGTCTCTTCCCTGGCCCCTGCCTTTATCATAAAGTCTAAACTCCTTAACTCACAAAGTTCTTCCTGATCTTCTCTTGCCCCATCTATCCCTGTAATCTATGCTTAGCCATAAAGCCCCGAATCTGCAGTTTCCCGAACACCTTTACCTCCCTCCCCCTCCCATCCATCACCTCTTCCAGGAAGGCTTCCCTGACCTCTCCCAGATCACTGGTGGTGTTCCTGTTGCTTCTTTTCCCGCTATAACACTGATCTCTGTAGCAGATGCCTGGAGACTCCAACTTTATCTGCAGCTGCACTGGTCAGTTCTGGGCCAGCCCAGACTCACTGCTGACAGCCTCCCCAAAAAACACCCAAAAGTTTTCTGTTTCTGGCTCCAGGGCCTTCTCTAACCCCACAAACACTGCCTGTACATGAGGTGGACTTCATACCAGTGGAACAACCCTCATGGGGAAGAGGAGCTGGGGGGTAATGGTCCAGCCTCCTGTCCTCACACAGGCAATTCTGGGAGATACTGTGAGTGCCTCTGTGATGTTCTAGTGGCACCGTGTCCTCATGGCCTTGACAACCCACTCTCGTATTGGCTGTCCCACTCACTCCTGCTTCCCAAGATCACTTCTCAAACTGTCTGTACCCAAGTCCTTGTCTGGGGTTCTGCTTTGAGGGGTATCTAACCAAGACATCTAGGAGAAAAGTGATTTTCCTCTTGTTTGTTCCAGCTCCCTATTGATATTTAACTTTCTGTATCTTAAAACTTCATAGATGTATCTTAAAACTACATAGATGTAGCTCTGCAAACAGTAGGTGCTCAATAAAGTCAACTATGTTACCTGGATCACAGAACCAGCTAGTGAAAAAGAACTAGACTTTAGAGAGTAAAAGATATTCAGAAACCTTATACTAGGGGCTTTTTTTTTTTTTTCACCTTTATTGTGGTGAAAACATATGCCAAGACATTCACCAACAGAACAGCTTCCACATTCAGAACTCAGGGGCACTGATGCCATTTTTCATGTTGTGCCACCATTATTGCTAACCTTTTCCAAAACATTCCACCACCATTAGCACAAACTCAATGCCTATCAAACAAAAGCTTCCCCTGTCCCCCTCCCTCCTACCCCTGGTAACCACCAATAATCCTTGGTTTCTCTCTCTCTCTCTCTCTCTCTCACACACACACACACACACACACACATTTCTTCCCCAACCTATCTAGGATTTTCCCTCCCCTCCCCTCAAAGAACATTTTTCCTTCCATATTTAAGCCAAGAAAGTTTTCCATATATAAAACGTTTCCTTGACTTTTAACAACAGTGGACTAATACAGTATTTGTCCTTCTGTGATTGACATTTCACACAGCATAATGTCCTTCAAGTTCATCCACGTTATGTGGTGTTTTGCAGATTCTACATTATTCTTTTAAACTGGAAACTTTTAAGGGAATACATTTCTACTTTGTTCTCCAATTAACTCTCAAAAGACCCCCACAAAAAAACAAAAAACCACACCATTTGCCATTGAGTTCATTCTGACTCATGGACCCATGTGTTACAGAACAGAACTGAGGTCCATCCACGGGGCTGGGTTTTCTTGGTGTAATCTTCACGGAAGGTGATGGCCTTTCTTCCCCAGCACTGCTGGGCAGGTTCAAACCACCGACCTTCTGATCAGCAGCTGAGGGCAAATTGTCTGCAGTACTCAGGGACCTCTAAGCACACCCCTGGTTCCCCATTTTATCTGGGCAGCACCACAGGCCTGCACGCCATTTCTCCCCTCAGCTTCCAATTCAGATGGTATTAGGTTATACTGTCTTTTTGAGAGATCCCCTTGAGAAGCTGATGAGAAATATGGTTTTGCTGTACAGCAGTGAGGTTTCCAGGAAAGGGAAAAAAATCCACCTTTGCCTTATTCGCCATTCCACACCAACAAAATGTCACCTGTGCTATCACGCATTTGGGGGAAGCTTCCAGATCAGCCTCCACTGGGTCATTAACATGGTTTATGATTCCCTAACTTGATAGTCTCTAAAGTAAAATAATTGTCTTTTATCAGAGGCCCAATCAAAGTGAGTGGCACATTTACAGCGGCGGCTAAAACGTGCAGGAGGCTCATCCTACGAAGAGCTGGCAGCGTCTCCCACACCTCAGGCTTCCAAGCTCCCATCTTCTCGCTCCCACCTTGGCAGGGGGCTTTGTGGCAGGACCCTGGACTCCTTCCATCAAAGCTTTCAGGAAGGTGGACTGAGCCCACAGCCTTGCCCTCGTTCCACCATCAGGATTCCAGGAGAAAAGCTGGGGGAGGCAGGAGTCAGCTCTGGGCAGGGCAGCCACCCCACACAGTGAAAGAACACTGCAGAAGGCACCCTCCCCAAGAATGGTGGTGAGCTAGCAGCTGGGGGTGCAGCAGCTCAGCCCAGTTTTTTACAGGCATCTAGAGCTGTGGCTCCTGGAAAGCTGTGGGAAGAGGGAGTCAGAATTCCCTGGGCGGTTTCTCTGCTGCCAGGAGGAACCAGGGCCATTCCACGCATTGTATCAACAGAACCACCCTGTTCTCCTTGTTCTGGGTCCAAGGTACTACCAGAAAATCTGCTTTGACAGGCCACCTGTGCCCAGCCTTTTTGGTCTTGGTTCTAAGGAATGGTAAGCTGTGTGCTACAGAAGTCAACAGTGCTTTATTCAAAAGAGATCCTTATCCACCTGTGGATGGGGAGTCCCAAGGAATGCACCACACACCTGCCCACTTACAGATCACACCCAGAAAACTACACCCAGACGAAGTCTAGATTACCGAGACGTTTTCCAGGTAACGACGGCTGCGCTCCCGCCTCCTCCTGGGTGCTGCACTACTTTATTGATAAAGTGTTACTATAAACTCGCGTAAAGACTAATCCTCTCTGAGGAGCATGGCCTTCAGCTCTCACCAGCAGCTGCCATGAGGAAAGGGGGCAGAGCTGCATATCGTCTGCTCACTGGTGGAGAGGCTCTCACTGCGTTTTTCTTTTCTGAGGATTTTGTTCAGTTACCCATCAATCAGGAGTTACCCTTCAATTCCCTTAGCCCAAGGACCTATTCCCACACCAAACAGAAAACAGAGTCACAAACTGAGAAAAGTAAAAAGGGAGACAAAATGCCAAGTCCTCTTTTTCCCTTCTGAATTCAAACTTTACAATAATTTATTAGAACTTACTTTTTTCCTCTTTAGCCCAAGGAACATAACTAACAAGATTTCGTTCTGGCTGGTACTATACTCCATCCGGTTGAGCCTGCCACAGACAGTAGGGTAGCGCTGTGTCTACTGTGTGCCATCCTCATTAGCATGGACTTGGAGTCACCCAGCAGACGTGCTTTGTAGGGAGAGACCGGCTTCGTCAGACCACCCTCAGTGACGCTGTGGATCTTGCTGTTTATTTAAGTGGGACTAAGCAGGTGCTGGGAAAATAACTTCTTGACTGGAAAGACTGAAACGATGCAACAACTAGTTATGAGGGAAGGCTGGGAGATGTTTCTCCAGGATCTTTAACGTCAGCACCAGGCACCCAGCTGTCCCACAGGATAGAACTTTAAGTCTGCAAAGGAATTTACAGTCCTTCATTCATTGTATTCATTCAACAGAGATTTACTGAGAACTTACTAGACACTGCTCAGAACTGGGGATGCAAAGATACTGTAAGACATACTCCTTGGCTTCAAGGAGAAAAACTAGTGGAGGAGCTGGATAAACAGGGGGATATAAGCACATTCTGTGAAGCACTCTAAGATGTAGTATATGCAGGCTACTGTGAGAGCCTCAGAGAAGACTCAGCTGAGAGACTGTTTAACCCACCTCCTTATTTTAGAAAGACCCACCCATCACCCACTGCCATCAAGTGGATTCTAACTCACAGCAACCCTACAGGACAGAGGAGAACTGCGCCATAGGGTTTCCAAGGCTGTAAATCTTTATGGAGGTAGACTGCCTCATCTGCCTCCCATGGAGCGGCTAGTGGGTTCAAAATGGCAGTCTTTTGGTTAGCAGCTGGTTTGCCTTACCACTGCACCACCAAACCAAAAACCAAACTCACTGCCATTGAGTCGATTCCAACTCTAGTGACCCCCATTGGATTTCCAATGCTGTAAATCTTTACCAAGTAGACTGCCTCATCTCTCTTCTGTCGAGCAGCTAGTGGGTTCAAACCACTGACCTTTTGGTTAGCAGCCAAATGCTTTAACCAGTACACCACCAGAGCTCCTTTATTTCAGACAGAAGTCAACTACAACTCACAAAGGCAAAGGAAACTGGCTAAGTTCACACTGGGAGACTTGGGCCTAGCACCAGTGCTCCGGCTACCCAGTGTACTGTCTCCTCCACTCGCCTGACAGCAGGGGGATCAGGGCAGAAGGCAGATCGCCCCCAGAGACACTGACACTACAATTTCTGTTAGGGCTACACTTCCTCCTTCTGTGCACTCTTATTTTCCCTGGGCCCGTAGCTCACTGTGCGTGGGGCCCATGTCTTACTCATTCCTGACTTGCTCCCAGAGTGTAGCCTTGCCCATGGTACAAGATTATGACATGTTTAATAAACAGAATCTCTGTGCTATTGACAATGGACTTATCCAGGTGAATTTCTCTTCATAACAGAAAGATTCAACACTACACTTGCAGCCACAAAAGTTAGCTCCAAAAGTTGACCAGCAAAGAGAGGGTCTAGGCATGGCATGGGACCACTATGTTACCCTGACTTAGAACTTCTATACACAGAGCCTAGCTCAGGTCTGTGTCATTGGTCTCATGCTTCATAACCACTAAAATGCAAATTATTTGGAACAAAGATTCTTTGGCAGAGACATGCAGTTTCCTTAGTATTTGTCATGTGTTTACAGGACAGGACCTTCCTGCAGTTCCCACATGAGCCGTTTTCCAGAGCCGTACAATGGTCTGGAACTGCGCGCTCCCCGAGAAACGTCAAGGAAGCTTATGAGCAGCGGGTGCTGTCTGCTTGGAAGCACTGCTCTTTCAGATCATCTCTGGATTCAGCTGAAACCTGTAAGAATGAAAAGTAAAACCCAAATCTCTGTGCCAATCTCACCACCCACTTGTGTAAATGTCTAAGGACTCTCCTCAAAGCCCGAGACAATTGAAGGAAAGACACTGAAGTCAGCAGCGTTAGGGAGATCATTAAAACTCTGTTCACTCTCGAACACTGTCCTGACACCACCCTATGGGACAGGGGCTCAGGAAAACGGGAAACCAGAAGCAAGAAGTTCCACACGCTCTTTAAACATCTCATGACTTCATCACTGGCAGTACTCTTAAATCTATTACTGAAGTTGATACCGAACCAACAGCAAATTGGCTTTTATCAGTGACAGGTGAAAAAAACGCTGGCAAACAGCAACAGCTTGGCAGTTTTTTATGCAAATGAAAATGATTTGCTATTTGGTTCTACTGCTTGTACGCCTGTCCAAATTGGAAGTATTAAGTCTGTCTGCTTTGATTTCAGCCGCTCTCCATCTTTATAACATGTAATGAAATGAACTGGTAATTTCTAGTGGCAAAAATCCTGAATTTGAAACTCCTCCAAAGCAATACCTTGCAGACGGCTCCTTCTACCTCCACTAAGGACACAGCTCTGTCTGCACCGGTAGGTTCCTCAGCTGACACCATCAAAGAGGACTTGATTCTAGCTACTTGGGCTCTACCGAAACGAAGAGCTCCTCCTGTGTCAGGCGACACCATCTGCTCACCGTCACTAAGACACAACCTATTTCCCCCAAAGCAGGAGAGGTACTCTGACTGCAGTCTCCTGGTCTCTGCTGTGCCCGAGAGCATGTACTCCAGGACACGTAACAACAGGGGTTAGGGACTCTCAGTGACACTGCAATGGTCTGTTTCTCTGGGGTAAGCACACTGACTTGCTGAGCAGTTTCCTGTGGGCATCCTACTCTGGGAGCAAAGTACTGGCCTCCTTCTCTGTGAAGAACTGTCCTCTACTGCCCCATTGTTCTGCTGCAACCACCCACTCAGTGGGCTGTGCCCCTTGCCACAGTTCACCTGCATCAATATGCCAAGCTAAGATCTTTCAGAGAAGGTTGAAGCCTGACAAGCGTTACTGAAGAAAAGGCCCTTTTCCATGCCTGTCCCTTGGTATATGCACCAACTGCTGTCGAGTCAATTCCAACTCACAGTGACACTGTAGCACAGAGTGCAACTGCCCCATAGGGTTTCCAAGGCTGTAAATCTTTACGGAAGCAAACCACCACATCTTTCTCCTGCCGAGTGGCCGGTGGGTTTGAACCCCTAACCCTCTGGTTTATAGCTGAGTGCCATCAAGGCTCCTTCCCTTGGTGTACACAGGCGTCAGTAGTGCTTGTTCACATATATAATGAAGGAAGAAAACACTGCATGAAGACGTAAAAGGACTTGTATTACCAGTTGGGCACACAAGCTTTAAGGTATCCGTGTGTTCATTCCACTCCTGTTTCTGAGATCTGCAATCTGATGGAACATGCCTCCGTTCTTCAGAAAGCAAATACCATCAAGCTGTCTTCTCTCTCTGCACGTATACCACCCCCGCACATGGGCACAGTACCCTTGCCTACACACACCTGCACGAATACCTCTGAATTACATAAATAAATTCCAGAGAGAAGCTCAAGCTGCAAGGTCGATTTGCTGAATCTGCCTGTAATCATGAAAGCAAATGAGATGCACTAAAGTCAAATGACCGAGTTGTTCACCACTGTGTCTGTTTGTATAGGAAGAAAACTAACGGACTAATTACATTCAATGGCAACAAGATAAACCACTTACTAGAATACTGTTTGGCAGTAAAAAGAAACGAAGCACTGACACATGCTAGAACGTGGGTGAGCCATGGAAACGCTCTGCTAAGTAGGCGTGAGCACAGCAATGACCACGAGGAAGGCACTGGACCAGGTGGCACTCCTCCCATCATACACAGGGTTGCTGTGCCTCGGAACTGACTCAACGGTACCTAAGAGCAACAACCGCAAGCGGAAAGAAGCCTGGATGTTCAGAACAGACAAATCGGTTGCTAACCAAAAGGTTAGTGGTTTGAACCCACCAGCCACTCTGTGGGAGAAAGACGAGGCAGTCTGCTTCCATGAAGATTTACAGCCTTGGAAACCCTACAGGGTAGCTCTTCTCAGCCCTAGAGGCTCATTAGGAGTCAGGATGGACTTGACGGCAGTGGGGACAGTGGAGACAGAAGCAGGAAGTAGATTAGTGATTGCCCAGGGCTGAGGGGACTGGAGCTGTTGAGAGTGTGATGGCTAACGCGTGTGAGCTTGCTTTCTTTTAAAAATTTTACTGTGGTTAAATATGTATAACAAAAAGTTTGCGACTCTAACCATTTTTAAGTGTATGATTCAGTGACAATTACACTCACCACACTGTGCTACAGTCACCACTACCCGTTTCCAAATATTTTCATCTCTGAAGAGACTCAGTGTCCCCGAAGCACAACAGCCCTCCTCCCCACCCGCCGAGCCCCTACTCGCATCCAATCCACTCTGTCTCCAGCATGTGCTTTCCTAGATTACTCCCTGTAATGGGATCACCTTTCACTCGGCATGTTTCCAGGGTCCATCAGTGTCATGCTGCTGTGGTAGGTGCTGGTGAGGCAATTTCAACTCACAGCTACTCCACGGGGCACAGCAGAACCTGCCTTATAGGGCTGTCCAGGCTGGTGGTTCAGTGGTTCAGTGCTCAGCCACTAATCAAAAGGTCAGTGGTCTGAATCCATCAGCCACTCCATTGGGGGAAATAGGTAGCAGTCTGTTTCTGTAAAGATAACAGCCTTGAAAACCTTATGAGGCAGTTTTACTCTGTCCTTTAGGGTCACTGTGAGTTAAAATTGACTCAATAGCAGTGGGTTAATCTTTATGTGAGCAAATCACCAGGTTTTTCTCCCAAGGAGCTACTGGGTGGGTTTGAACAGCCAACCTTTTGGTAAGCATCCAAGTCCTTAACTGTTGTACCACCATGGGCTCCTTATCCCTGTCACAGGAGGTTTCTTTTAGAGTAATGAAAATGTTCTAAAATTGTGGTGACAGATTCACAACCCTGTGTCTACAATGAAAGCCACTGAACCGTATACTTTAAATGTGTGAATTGTATGGCATGTGAGTGATATTTCAATAAACCTGTTGAAAACAAACAAACAATTATTCTATTATTCTTTCTATAGGCACTGAGTTTACATGCCCGATTTTTATGTTATCATTCAGGAAAAATTAAAGGAAATAAAGAAAACTATTAAAGTAAAAATATGTTTTGATTGTTCAGTCTTCCTTCCAAGGAGTGGCTGGTGGGTTTGAACCACCAGCCTTATAAGGTCACTGTTCTACATAAATACACTGTTGTATCATACTCAAGAGGTTAACAATGACAGAATATTATCTAATATAACGTCCATATTCAAATTGCCTTAAATACCCCCAAAATGGCCTGAATAGTTGTTGCCCGTTCTCTTCCACTACAAGCCACATTTGGAAGTTTCTTTAGTCTTTAATTGTTTAATCTAGCACGGTCTCTTGCCTTTTTTCGGTTTGCTTTATTTTTGGTCTTTGATGGCACTGCTGATTTTGAAAGAACCCAGGTTGGCATCTTAGAGAACATTGCTCATTTTGGATTTTCTGTTTCCTACGCATAGATTCAGGTTAAAGACTATGCCTTGACCACCACACAGCTGAGGCTGGGTTGTTCTCACTGTATCACAGCCGGAGGGACATGATGTCTTATTTCAGCACTGGTAGTGCTAAGCTTGGTTTCTTGATTAAGGTAGTGACTGTCAGATGTCTTATTTGTAAAGGTACATTTTCCCTTCTGGAACTAATTTGTAATTAGTATGTACTATGTGGAGGAGCTCTGGTAGCATAGTGCCTAAGGCACTTGACTGCTAACCAGAAGGCTGGCGGTTCAAACCCACCAGCCACTCCTCGGAAGGAAGGTTGGGCAATCTACTTCCGTAGTGATACTGCCTTGGAAACCCAAGGAGGGGTCGCTATGAGTCGGGGCCGACTCGACGGCAAATAACAACAACAACAACAACAATGTGGAGCTCTGGTGGCATAGTGCCTAAGGCACTTGACTGCTAATCAGAAGGCTGGCGGTTCAAACCCACCAGCCACTCCCGGGAAGGAAGACGGGGCAATCTACTTCCATAGTGATATCGCCTGGGAAACCCAAGGAGGGGTCGCTATGAGTCAGGTTTGACTCAAGGGAACATAACAAAAAAAAACAACAAATGTACTATGTGGAATAAATGCCTAAGGCATTTGACTGCTAACCACAAGGTTTGCATTTCAAACCCACCAGCCACTCCACAGAAGGAAGACTGGGCAATCTACTTCCGTAAAGATTTACTGCCTCAGAACCCCAAAGGGGGTCGCTATGAGTTGGAATGGACTTGATGGCAGTGAATTTGCTTTTTTCTTAGTTTTTATGTGGGATAATCTCTCAGGATGTTTTGCTGATGGCTCATTTTTGGTGCCTCGCGCTATAGCTCTACCCATGCCTAAGGTCAGACAACCTAAAGTAAGAAAGCTCCGCCTGTAAGACAGTCTCTAAAAGGCGCAAGAGCAAGAAGGGCAGTGGGACCACGGGCACTGTCCCAGACCGACAGGAGAGCGGTGAACACAGAGGTCTCCCTGGGCAACGGGAAGCACCTCGAACTGCACCTGTTTTCTCCAGGGCCTGGCCTGGTTTACAAGGGCTAAATCACAGGGCCAAATCTGACTGCCCACCACATCTCCAGGAAACCAGACTTCTGAATTTCCCTTCCTCTCTCTCCTACTCCCATGTGGTTTCATCTCACTCCCTGGGAAAGAGATAATGCCTCGCCCCTTCCTGCCTCTGCTCTGCCCTCGCCCCGTCCCACGGTGGGGGCCTTGTGGCAAGGCAGGGAAGGGCATGCTGACACTTCAGAGCAGCAAACCAGAAGTCTTATGTGCTTTCCAAGAAGGAAATGTTTAGTTTAATGGGAATAAGGACTATGCCTGGTGGTGGGAGGGGGTGGGGGAGGGGATGGTTTCCCTGAGGTGCAAACTGCTGTTGCCTGAATTTATAGGGTCAGATACAGCTGGGAAGGATCACTTACTGACCAATCCAAACAGACCACGTACATTTCTGAAACAGAATTTTAAAAGAATTATGAAATACAGCTTCTGACACAGCTAAGAATGAACCCTGGGAGCTCAACAGAGGCCACAGCTGATTTTCCAGACACTGACTCCAAGTCAGTGACCTCTCCAAAGGACTTTGTCTCTCTCCTGAGACACTGCTAGGACCGGGTCTGCGGGCTCCTTGCCTGGTGGGAAGTGCGGGCTCCTTGCCTGGTGGGAAGGCAGGAGCCACACATCCACATGCACCCCCCCACTCTCCGTTCCCATCCCCCCCAGCAGAAAAACACAGCCTGGAGAAAAGCACATCTCTCAAACCAGCCAAGGCGGGCCGCAAAGCATACCGTACAGTGAACGCACCTCGCTCACAGGCTGTAACTGCTCAGAGGAGCTGGCGGCTTTCTTAAACCATTAGCATTCTGCCTTTTCTTTGACTTTAGCTTTCCTTTTCCTCTCCTGGTGGTGCAGTGATTAAGGCACTTGGCTGCTAACCAAAAGGTCAGTGGTTCAAACCTACAAGTTGTTCTGCAGAAGAATGATGAGGTGTCTGCTTCCATAGAGATTTACAATCTTGGAAACCCAATTGGGGTTGCTATGAGTTGGAACTGACTCAGTGGCAGTGAGTTTGATTTGGTTCTTTGGTTTTCCTCCCAGGGAGGTCTCTACCTCCTCATGAGAAAGTGGGAGGATGTCAACATAGATTATAAATTCCTGGGCACTTCCCAGGTTGGACCACGTTAGTGTCAGGCTAGCACGGTGTGCCCCATCACAGCAGAACCCCTCCTTCAGTCCTTTATCGGAGACCTCATTTAAAACGGGCTGTGTCTACACCCTTCTAAAAACGGGTAGCACATTAGCCACATGGCTTTAAATGAAACTGATAAGAAGATCTATTTTGCAAAATTACCCCCCCCAAAAAAACTTCTCACTGCTACTAATACCCACTCCATTGCCATCGAATCAATTCTGACTCATAGTGACCCTACAGGGCAGAAGAGAACTGCTCCATAAGGTTTCTGAAGCTGCAAATCTTTATGGAAGTTAACTGCCTCATCTTTCTCCCGTAGAATAGATGGTGGGTTTAAACTGCCGACCTTTATCGGTTAGCAGTCCAATCAAGTCTTTAACCACTGTGCCACCAGAGCTCCTTCTGCTACTCATAAGCATGCTACACTCCAAATGAGAAAGACATGGACACTGGGTACAGCTGTGCTTTCTGACACTCCTAAGTTACGTCTGAGGGGAGATAGGGAAGATGTGTTCTAGTCCCTTCATCAGGTGAGCTTGCAGTGGGCAGCACGTCATTTCTCAGCACTCAGCGTCCTGCTAGCTGACTCCCAAGCCCACTCCGTGGCAGCATCTGCGGCATCCCTCATGCACTCGATCACCAGGGCATTTGTTCTCTGGTCATCCTGCTAACCTCAACGGACAACTTAATGAGGCTCAGACCCCAGCCTGTCCACCCCGCCCCACCCACCCCTGGGGCAGCTCAGCCTCTCCTCAAGCTGGCCTGCACCAGTGAGTTTTCCCTTGGGCCCACCACCCTCACATTCCAGGGTTTGAAGAGCCCCTGAGAAGCAATCATCTGCACAAGGATGATCAAAAGCGGGGGTTTCTTTAAGCAGGAGCCACAAGATGTCATTTTGCTAAGGCGACGCGATGCATCTCAGAAGGGGAAATATGTGTGCCCACGTAGTCTGGTGCAGAGAGCAGCAAACTTTCTTTTTACTGCCTGCAGGAAATGGTTTTCATAGATGCTAACCACAGCTGGGCAATCTGGGGAACCACAACATAGTTTCTCTTTAATAAATGGAAGATTTTTACCCATTGCATCACTGACCACCAAAAAGAATTCCCACCCTCCATTTCTGAAGCAAGAGAAAACGAGTCTTTGTGTCTGAAGTAGTGTCTTCTCTGAGCTGGCCAGCCAGCAGTTGTTAAAGCTGTGTTTTCATTCGGAAACGCAGACTGTTCTCCAAGGTGCCTTTCACCCGTCCTGCTGCTGAATGATGCAGCAGCCCTTGAACAAATCCAGTTTCTTTACACTATGGGACTCCTCAGAGCACACGCTTTTATGACCATGGTCCACCATGGGCCACAATGTCAAATGTGTGACTATGGCTCATGGCCAAAAAGTTGGAGAAAGTTGCTTACACAGTGGTTGGCTGGCAGGTGAAGGTCTGCTGAAACAAAGCTGGCGAGACTGAGGGGATTAAAAGAAAAAAAAGTCCAAATGCCTTCAAGTGGAGATACCAAGAGCAGACTAGTCAGTTCTTCAATTCGTCCTCGCATATTAGCTGTCTGTCTGGAAAAGTTACCAGCACACAGTCACCCTAACTCTCTCCTAGCTGTGAGATCAGGGCCTCTGGAGTATGACATCCGCCCATCACCGCGAGGCTCAGCTGTTGTTCTGCAAAGCCCACAGAAATTCGCTCACCTTTCCCACTGTCCAGATGGAGGAAGCCAGTTTGGAGCTGGAAGACTTCTGGTCCCATCTGAACGACACAACTAAAAGGAGGGAAACTCATGCAAAACCCAGAAAATCACCGAGTCACCTCAAGGAAGAGTTTTCTTCTAAGGCTGAAGAAGACGACACAAACAAGTGTCCAAATATACAAACTACTAAATTGTTTTGTATTCTGAGAGAACGCTAGAAAAATCTGATGGCCAATCACCTCTTATTCTCAGCTAACAAAAGAGGTTGTGTTTTCAAACAGCTGTGTTGTTGTTAGGTGCCGCTGCATCAGCTCAGGCTCTTCCCGACCCTGTGTGTGCTCACGAGCCTTGCTATGTCTGAGTCCACCACTGCAGACACTGTGTCAATCAATCTTTGCTAACCACCTACTTCATCCCGAGAACATGTCCAAGATACATGAGACAAAGTCTTGGCATCGTTGCTTCTAAGAAACATTCTGGCTGTACTTCTTCCAAGACAGATCTGTTCATTCTTTGGCAGTCCACAGTGTATTCAATATACTTTGCCAACACCATCACTGAAAGGCATCAATTCTTCTTTGGTCCTCCTTACTCACTGTCCAGCTTTTGCATGCATGGGAGCCAACGGAAAATACCAGAGCTTTGTCCACATAATATTATCTTTGCTTTTTACTACTTTAAAGAGGTACGTCTTTTGCAGCAGATTTGTCCAATGCAATACATCATTTGATTTCTTGACTGCTGCTTCCATGGGTGTTGATTGTGGATCCAAGTAAAATAAAATCCTTGAGAATTTCAATCTTTTCTCTGATTATCATGATGTTGCTTACTGGTCCAGGTGTGAGGATTTTTGTTTTCTTTACGTTGAGGTGTAATCCATACTGAAGGCCGTAGTCTTTGATTAGTAAATGCTTCAAGTCTTCTACACTTTCAGCAAGCAAGGCTGTGCCATCTGTATATCTCAGCTTGTTAATGAGTTTTCCTTCAATCCTGACGGCCCGTTCTTCTTCATATAGTTCAATTTCTTGGATTATTTGCTCAGCATACGGACTGAATAAGCAAGGTGAAAGAACACAGCTCTGATGTACACCTTCTCTGATTTTAAACCACACAGTTATTCCCTTGCTCCATCCGGATGACTGTCTCCTGGTCTGTGTATAGGTTCCTCATGAGCATGTTAAGTGTTTTGGAATTGCCATTCTTTGCAATATTACCCATAGTGACAGCTTCATTGAGACATAATTCACCCATTTAAAGTGTACAATTCAATGATTTTTAGTATACGCCGAGTTTTGCAACCATCACCGCAAACCAATTTTAGAACATGTCATCACTCTGAAAAGAAACCTCCTACTCATTAGCAGTCATTCCCCATCGCCCCAGCTCTGGCAACCACTAATCTGCTTTCCATCTCTACAGATCTACCTAGTCTCTCAACTAATGTTTTTCTTTGAAAGTTTATTACCGTACCTAAGCACTCAGAAGCAACTCATCTCTCAGTTGGTATGTATCACACCATTCTATAAAATACACATTTACATTGTCTTAAGTTGTTCTCTAAGCTGATGATTTTTTTATGTGCATTTGTTAAGGGCCAGGAGAATCAGAAACTCAGACTTCAGAGCAGAGTCCTGGAACCACGGGAACCTCAGCCTACATGACCCTGAGACGAGAAGTACTAGATGGTGCCTGGCTGCCACTGCCAACCACTCAGAAAGGGATCAAATTGGAAATCCTGGATAGAGTGGGAAAAAAATGGGGAACAAAGATCACAATCATAAAAAAGAGCAGGCTTACTGGTACAACGAAGCCTGGCGAAATCCCCAAGACTATGGCCCCTAGTCACCCTTCAGGCCTGGAACCAAACTCACTCCCATGGCTTAACTTCCAGCCAAACAACAGACAGGGTTACGAGGTGAGCCATCACACCAGGTAGGTGCACTCCTTGGAATAATCAACCACGGGGCACAAGAAGGGCAGCATTTGCCAAGGGAGATAGCCCAGAGGGCAGGAATGCATAGGAAAGAAGGACACAGGGAAAAGGTAAACACAGGAAGAAAGTGGGAAGAGAGCTGTTGCACTGTGGGGAATTGTAGTCAATGGAATGGAGCAAAATGTATGGAAAACGAATTTGCTCTGTAAACTTTCACCCAAATCACAATTAAAAACGAGACAAAATTGGACTACCTAAACACTGCTTGTATAGCTAACTCTGAGACATCAGCAATGCTATTCTGAACCTGTGTTTTCAAAGCAGTGGGGGACAGTGGCTTTGCAGTCAGTGTAGAACCAGCCTCTGCCACTTAATCTTTTTTTTTTTTTTTTTAAATCTGAGTTATTGTCATTTCTCTGAGCCTCAAGTAACCAATTATTAAATGAGGATCATAATAACCACCTTGACGGGTGATCGTTACATGAGATCCTCATCAGCTCTTATTTACTGCGTTCAGTGTGCAGACCCTCTCCTTGGCCATCGGGGATATAGATACTGGTTTCTCACCCTCATTTAATTCATCCACAAGAGACAGACATGCAAACAAGTAATTACAAAAGTGCCTCACAGGAGGTGCAGCAGGAGCAGGGGTGGGATTTGGGAAGGCAGCAGAGAGCCAGGGGGGCGTCTGGGATTTAAAGGATGAGAATGAATTTGCCAGGGGCACAAGCTGGGTTAGAGAATTCTAGAAAGAGAGAAGGGCACATGTGACAGAGTGCCTGAGGCCTGGTATCCAGCAGCCCCTGAAGACACACTAGCTCTTGCTCTAATAAAAATCCTAGCTCTCATTCTAATATGTCCTTCAAATAGTGATCTCTAGAATCCAGAAAGAAAATCTTGCTGCTGCAAGAAAAACTACTAGATCTGGGACTCCATGTTTTATCTTTTTCTGATGCTTATTCATCTTTGGCAGCAAATGTATTTTGATTTTGCCTTTCCCCCCCACTGTTGTTGTTGTTATTTGCCGTTGAGTTGGACCCAACCCATAGCGACATTTTAAAATTGTGGTAGACTACATGACATAAAACTTCCCGTTAACAACATTGAGTATATTCGCAGTGCTGCGCAACACCATCACTGTCTAGTCCAGAATATTTTTATTTCCCTAAAAGGAAACTCCTGTGCCCAATAAGCATTCACTCTCTGTCTCTTCCTCTCCCCCAAGACTCTGGCAACCACTCACTGCTTTCTTTCCCTATCCACCTGTAGATCTTGCTCACCCAGGTGACATCAGCAGAATCATACAATACGTGGTCTTTTCCATCTGCCTTCTTTTTACTTAGCATGTTGTTTAAAAGTTTAATCACACTGTAGCATATACCAGTACTTCATGCATTTTATGACTGAGTAGCAGACCACTGTATGGATATACCACACTTTGTTTATCTATCTATGCGTCAGCTGATGGATATTTGAGTTGCCGTCACATTTTGGCTATTGTCACTAATGCTGTTGTATTCGTATACAAGTTTTTCTTTGAATACTTGTTCTCTTTACAGATCCAGGAGTGGATTTGTTGGGTTATATAGGGGCACAATGGTTAAGCACTTGGCTGCTAACTGAAAGGTCAGTGGTTCAAATCCACCAGCTGCTATGCAAATGAAAAGACCTGGAAATCTGCTCCTGTAAAAACTATAGCCTTGGGAATCCTATGGAGCAATTCCCCCCTGTCCTATGGGGTCACGATGGCACATAAGAAAACGGTCATTCTAGTCCCCACAAAATGTGGAGTTTCAAAAATTTCAAACCAAGAAAAGCTGATCTCCTTTAATTTAGAACAGTCCTCCTCCCTGTTTTTGTTTTTGGTCTTTCAAGAATGTCTTGGTCCTCTAGTGCTGCTCTAACAGAAATACCACAAATGGATGGTTTTAACAAACAGCAATTTCTTCTCTTACAGTTCAGGAGGCTAGAAGTCTGAACAATGACAGAAATATCACATTGATTAGGGGAAGGCCTGCACAGCCAATTATTGTAATTGAGTCAGTAAGTTGTACACCTCTAAAAAGTTGAAATGGCAAGAGTTGGGGCACAAATATATTTACAACAACGACCAAAAAAAGCAGCTTCTAAGGCTGCTTATGTACAAACCAAATACCTCACAGGATTTAGTTGCTTGGTTTGTAGGTTTAAGGTCATGGTTTCATGGGAAATCCCAGCTAATTGGTCTATTGGGTTTAGTGCATCTATCCTACATCCTAGTTCACTATACAGTGCTTGGGGCTTAACAGCTTGCAAGCAGCCATCCAAGGCACGACTGGTCTCTATTTACTTGGAACAACAGGAAGGAGAGACGGGAATAGGAGGAGGATAAGGAGTGAGTGTCAAATTGCCTCCATAAACAACTGCCTCCCATGAGATCAGAAGAACTGGACGGTGCCTGGCTACCATTACTGAGTATTTTCACCAAAGAATTCCACAGAAGGATCCTGATCAAAAGAGAGAATATGCAGAACAGAATTTTGAACTCTCATGGACTCCAGACTTTCTGGAGCCACGGAAGGAAGATGAACCCCTGAAACTGTTGGCCTGAGATCATCTTTAACCCTTAAATGAAAAATATCCCAAGGTCATCTTAAAACCAAACAACAGTTCAGCTTAACTAATAAAAGGTCTGTTTTGAGTATTATGTTCTTCTAAGAATTATTTATATGGGATCAAACTGACAACAGCGACTAGAAAGATTAGATAGGAACCTTAAGGGGCAGTGGGTTTATGTTAATGGTGGAGGAAAATCCAAAAAAGGAAGGTGAGAATGGATGCACAACTTGAAGAATGTAATAATCAACGTCACTAAATTGTACATGTAGAAACTGCTGAGTTGGTGATGTTTTGCTGTGTATATTCTCCATAACAACAACACCAACAACCAGAATGAGTCTTGCAAAACTGTATTAATCTCATATAAAGAATTCCAACAGATGATACCTTTTAAAGCTGCAATTCTCTGCACTGGCTAATCTCTTCACTGCTGTTTACTCTTAGTCAGGTTTTCTAAGGGGAAACTAAGCACACGACGCAAGCCCAGGAAAGGCATGTGTCCGTTTCAGGTGATGGCGGACCTTCTTAAAAGGCTGGACATACTAGTATCTGAGCATGGGAACTCAGCATCCTGAGAAAGCCCTCAGAATGCCCAACGATCTCACCATGAACTGTCATCTGGGCTGCACGCATTCAGGTGTCTTAGCCGACACTAAAAGAAAGGTCCATGATAACAGAATTTGCCCAAACCAAAAGGGATATACAGATTTATTTCACGTCAAGCTGGAGCTCTGTAAAAGACCCATCTAAAGACTCTCCTGTGGGAGGTAGATGGGTTTTCTCCCTTGTCATTGGCTGTATCACAACTGTACTACATTAGTTTGCTTGGTTTTGGAAACTAGTTTTAAACTCACACATACCACTACATGATAAGCCAGAGAAATGCCTGAGTCCAGCTTGGAAGCAACACCACAAAGTGAATGGATATAATTAGATGTAATTTTGAGCAATTAGCTAACTCAATACTCAGCCAACTGAGCCACCTCTTGTCAGAATCTATTAGCTACAGGCAAGGCAGCAAGCTGGGCTGCAGCAAAGATGACCACCCGCCAGCTGTCACGGCCAGTACCCCAAGGGAGGGTACTCTGCAGACACTAACTTTCTCACTCAGTGGAATCTGACGGGTGTGTACACTGGAAGACAGAGATGGCTGAGAGCGCTGGAAAAAGGCGTGAAAAGGAGTTGGCGTTTCTCACTGCTGGTGATTTTGGAGCATCCAGGCACGGCTGCAGACTCAGTCTGGGTCAGCTGGGCCAGGTCACTGAGCAGGCAGGAGGCTAGTTTTCAGCACACCACTGGGATGAGAAAAAGAAGCACGCTAGAGCACTCTCTCAGCACCAAATAGAAAAGTTTTGGCAAAAATGTATTTATTTCTTAGAAGATTTTGTATGTTGTCAATGGGATTATGAAGCAAGAGCATAAAACTGTTAGTAACTGGCATGAAATAAGAATGTCCTTCATTGCACAAGAGGTACAAACAACAAAGGTAAATACTATCATAATACTGCATTACCAGTAATAACAAATATTAATCTACAGATGGATACATAGGCAGACAGGCAAGATGACTGGGTATGGGTAGGTGAATGGGAATATGCCCACGACCATATGCAGGTTTGGCAGACGATATTGCTACATACGTGTTTGCATGTGCTATAAGAATATCCAGGAGCTCTGGTAGCATAGTGCCTAAGGCACTTGACTGCTCACCAGAGCTGGCGGTTCAAAACCCACCAGCCACTCCTCGGAAGGAAAGTTGGGCAATCCTACTTCCATAGTGATACCGCCTCGGAAACTCAAGGAGAGGTCGCTATGAGTCGGGATCGACTCGACGGCAAAACAACAACAACAACAACAACATAAGAATATCCATATACGTAATAGAGCTAAGAGGGGGCAGAGTTATGATAATTTCTTAGCCACAACCAAACACCTTGAGGGAGTGAGTTGCTGGATCTGTGGGCTTGGGACCACAGCTGCAGGGGACATCAAGCTCAACTGGCATAAGATAACTTCACAAAAACATGCTCTACATCCTACTCTGGTGAGCAGCAACTGGGATCTTAAAATCTTGCGAGTGGCCATCCAAGATGCAACTGCTGGTGTCTCCTTGACTAGAGCAAAGAATATTGAAGAAAATCAAAGATAAGGGACTAGTAGACCATGGGAACCTCAGCCTACGTGATCCTGAGACCAGAAGAACTAGATGATGCCTGGCTACCACTGCCAACGACTCAGAAAAGGATCAAAATTGGAGATCCTAGATAGAGTGGGGGAAAAATGTGTAACAAAACTCAAAATCATATAAAGACCAGGCTTACTGGTCTGATAGAGACTGGTGAAACCTCCGAGATTATGGCCCCTAGTCACCCTTTGGCCTGGAATTTAACTTACCGCCCTATCTTAACTTTCAGCCAAACAATAGATGGGCCTCTGAGGTAAACAAATACGCCAGGCAGGTGCACTCCTTAGAAGAATCAAGGTGGGAGATCAGAAAGGCAACAAGAGCAGGGAGAAAGCCCAGAGGGCAGGAATGCATAGGAAAGGAGGATACAGGGAAAAGGTTAACCATTGGGAGGAAGTGGGAAGATGGCTGTTACATTGTGCGGATTGTAATCAATGTCATGAGAGAAAAGATGTATTAACTGTTGAAAGGAAAACAAATTCAATCTGTAAACTTTCACCCAAATCACAATAAAAGTTAAAAAACAGAAAAGAATGCCACTAATTTTTACAAACAATCAAGTTCCTCTGCCCATGCACAAGTCCACAGAGCATGGTTTTGCTACTCTTCTGAAGGTAGCCGTGGGCAGACAAGCCGCCCCTGATGATAAAATGAAGATATTTCACTTATTAGGAGTTGGAAAACCCAGAGTGGGCCTTATTCACCAGGGCAACGTCAATGGGCAAATGACTTCAAACCATCTCTGTCAAACCTAACTCAGTGTCCCCATGTGTGTCAGAGCAGAACTGGCTGCAGAGGGTCTTTGACAGTCAATTTTTTTGGAATTAGATCACCAGGCTTTCTCCTAAGGTACCCTTTGGTGGGTTAGAACTTTCAACCTTTTGGTTAGCAGTTGAGTGTGTTAATTCAGGGACTCTGCTGCTCTTGTTCAAGATAGCATTATCTCAGAGTGCTGCCTCATCATGGCATCTCTCATTAATAATTAATCAAGCTCACAGCCACACCGAGTGAAATGGTGTCTGTGCCTCAGTGGCTGAGGTAGGAAACACGAGAAAGTGATTTCTCCAGGGTGGGGGGAAACACCCTTACAGAGGACGAATTAGGAGTACAGCCCACAAGTCTTAGCATAAAGTGGAAAAAGTAGGAATGTTAAAGATTAAAAGAAACAAATTGGGTAACGTTTCTTCTTTAAACTATTTGTGCTTAGAAGCTAATTCTGTATCTCAGCAAATGTAGAATCACATTATATTCATCCCATTGCCTAGGAGCCAGCTACATTTTAAGAAGACAAACATCTCTGAGGGCTGGCCGTGTCGCAGAGCCAGCTGGTCACAGGGAGCTGGGACAAAGGGATGTGCCACGGTCCAAGGAGGATGAGGAGTCCCGGACTACCAGGGATCATCAAACAAAAAGTTGCCTGGTGGTTTTTTTTTTAAAAACAGGAGGAAGGAAGTAAAATAATGGCTTTAAGTTTCCTAAACCAATTCTGGTCTTTCTACAGTCCATTCCTTCCTGTGCTCACTGCACACGTTAATTGAAAAATAAGGAATTTATGGTAGTCAGAGCAAGGTGTTAGGATGCCAAGACTTCTGGACTGACTCCTAATTCATCCTGTGAGGGAAATGCCCCACCCTGGAGAAACCACTTCCTTGCATTTTCTACCTCGGCAACTGAGACTCAGAAAGACCAACTGAACGGCGTGTGGCTGTGAGCGTTATTAATCATTAATGCTCTGCTGGTGTCTCGGTGGCACCGAACTACAGAAATACTACCTACTTCATGATCACCTGGCAAGGCCCCCTGACCCTGCATCCCTGACCGGCCCCCACACAGCACCTGACCCACTGCCGCTGTGGAAAGAAAGGTCTGCTTCTTCTCCCCTGTAATTAATCCATCCAAATAAAAACCTTTAAGTAACAGAAGCAGGTGAAAGGAACAGGAAAGAGGATATAATAAGGGAAACACGGTAGTGGCTATCCCAGTGGTGCAGACAGGCCTGTCAGTGAGCAGCGCTCCAGAGAACACGTGCACTCCCTGGGACGCAAACCGAGACAGAAGCCGGTGCTGGGGAGCCGGCCTCACAGGGTTTTCTTGGCTGTAATCTTCACGGAAGCAGCTTGCCAGCCCTTTCTTCTGCCATGGGATGCAAGCCTCAGAAATGCTGGCCGCTCCCTGGGAGGGAGGGCGCTCTGGCGGCACAGTGCCCAAGGCATTTGACCGCTAACCTGAAGGCTGGAGGTTCAACCCTCCCCCCAGCTACCCCATGGGAGGAAGATGGGGAATCTACTTGTGTAAAGATCTACCACCTCGGAAGCCTAGTGGGGGTCATTATTGGTCAGAATCGACTCGATGGGCAGTGGATTTGGTTTTCTCTGGGGGGTGCTGCAGTGGGTGGAGGAGGTTCTGCCAGCATCAAACTCACTCTCACTGCTGTCGAGTCTGAGGTGGTATCACTATGGAAGTAGATTGCCCAACCTTCCTTGTGAGGAGTGGCTGGTGGTTTTGAAGCGCCAGCCTTCTGGTTAGCAGTCAGATGCCTTGGGCACTATGCCACCAGAACCAGTGTCGAGGAAGAAGAAAAAAGGGTCATTGAAGGTTCCCAAAGAAGTCTCTGGCCCCACCCTCTTACTCTTCAACTTGCCAACATAAGGCTATGAAAGAAACAGAGCAGCACGCTCCCAGCACAGTCCACACCCTGCCAAACTGAAGAGTCTGCACATGGAGAAAAATGCCTGCTCAGTCAATGGGTGGATGGGGAACCCCAGCAGAGCAGGAGCGATGGACTGGGTGCCCCTAAAGTTAGGCTCCCAGTAGATATAGCACACGGACTCACCTAATCTTGTGAACGCTCAGGAAATGGTCATCTATTCTGTGCTAGTCTATTCCTGTCCGCAGCATAGATGCTGTGGCTCTAAGTGCTATAATCAGCCACTGGTCAGGCTTCACATGCCCCCAGGGGCTTGATTTACAATGAAATCTGTGAGTTCTCTATTAAAACAAGAGATATGTGCTTGCTAGAGATCTTGTTACTGTCTCTTTGCCCTTCAAAAAACCCAAACTCTCTGCCTTCGAGTCAAATCTGACTTTTTTTTAAAGTTTATTACATTTATGCATTTAGAATTCAAAACGATCAAAGTGACCCAGTGAAAAGTCATCTCCCATCTCCCAGACACGCAATTCTTTTTCTCAGAAGCATCCATGTTCCACTTTGTGTCCTTCCAGAGCTGTTCTGTGATACACAATCACTGACATTAATAGACTAGCCCGCACAACCAGTAGTTGGCTTCCTAGCATTCTAGAACCGAATTCCTACATGATCTATATACGCATTTGTGACACATATATTTAGGAGCTCTGGTAGCATAGTGGCTAAGGCACTTGACTGCTAACCAGAAGGCTGGCAGTTCAAACCCACCAGCCACTCCTCGGAAGGAAGGTTGGGCATTCCTACTTCCGTAGTGATATTGCCTCGGAAACCCAAGGAGGGGTCGCTATGAGTCGGGGCCGACTCGATGGCAAACAACAACAACAACAACAACATATTTAGTTTTGAGAGTGGAAAAACCCTGCAAGTAAGAGTAAAATAAATAAATGAATAAAAATAACCATGGCCGTAACTGGGATTAGGCCCAACACAGAAAGTAGGTGAAAGCAGGTGACTAGCTCTACTGCCTGGTGCTAAAATGGTTAGCACTAGGCTGCTCCTTGGGAGAAAAATGAGGCAGCCTGCCTCCCTAAAGATTCACAGCCTTGGAGAGCCGAAAGGGCAGGTCTGCTCTGTCCTACAGGGTGGTTGAGAATCAGAACAGGGTTTTTTTTGGGGGCGGGTGGGAAGGGAAGGTTCCAAAATAATCACAGAATTGTGTTCAAGCCTACCCAGAGGTAAGGTGGAAGAAAGGCCTCTGGGCGGGGTGTATGAGACCTTGTTTCTTAGTTGAAATGAACTTCCCCACTAATATAGGTGACAGTCAGAACAGTGTGTTGAGAATGACCCAGCCCAAAGGGAGAAAATAATGGTGCAGGAGAGCAAGCGAAGAGCCCGCATCAGTCACCGAAAGGAGTGGAGAGGCACCTGGCGCACAGGTGCAGCAGTGAGCCATCAACGGTACTAGAGGATATAGGTATCATACGGGAGCAGGGCAGGGTACGTGGGCGCAGGGGCTGCAAGCGTGGTGGAGTCCCTGTTTCCAAACTTACTCTCCCCTTCTTAATCAAACGCCGGTCTACTTCCAAACACAGCCATCCAACTTCACAGCCCTCTGTCCCTCCTACTGCTACTGTGGGAAGAAACTGAGTCAATAATGAAATTAATCTATCAGATGAGGTTTATTTAGGCAGGAGACAGACGAAATGGTTTGGGTAGCACCAAAGCACCCGTGGAAAGGTACTCTGCCCAATAACAGCAGTGATTGGCTTATGCTGACAAAACACGAAGCCAACACTTATTTCTGATTGGCTTATACGATTTATTCTTGAAATGCAATCAGGGTTTCATGGGTGAAGGAGGGCAGGCTGACCTGTAAGAAAGCTAAGCTTAAGTATCCTTGTCCACCTGACTGCTAATGTCATTGTGTCAACCAGATGACTCCACTTTAATTTCATTTAATACTATCATCTACTGACTTGCCAGTCATTGTCAATGACCCTTATCTTTCCTCCTCCTTTCAGGAAGTCATTCTGCATGACTTTAACATCCACAGATGATCCAAATGTGGCCTCTCAATTTTCAAACCTCCTCAGAGCCAACTATTTTTTTCTTTAGCTTATCTCAGCCACCTATTTACATGGGTATTAGCTCATAACCAGCACTCAGCTCACACCCTTCATTTCTTCCATTTGCTATCATCTCCTCTTACCCTTCTGTCTCAGATACTTCAGTACTTCCAGTATCCTCAATGGCAAATCCAGGAAGGAGAGAGAATTTGGAAACATTGAAGAAGTACAAAGAAATCTTTATTTCACCTCTAGGTCTTGGGGAATGTTAAGTATGGGAGAAACACCAGACTCCCACTGGGGTTAAGCAGCGTTTTCAGGGGCCCACTGGCTCAATGGAAGCAAAAGTAAAAAGGTGAAGAGATCATTCATCAAGGAGTTTGAACTGAAAGGAAACCGAGTTCCATAGTGTACATGGATATGGGTGGATGGGGGTGGGAGAAGAGTCCATTAAAGGAAGGTTCAGAGCTGAGCACCTTAAACCAGAGCATACTCCGGGAGGCCTGGACCTCTGGCGATGACGTCAATGGGTATCAGGGCACACCATGGTTGAGGACCCTCCAGGTGCCTGCCTTCACCTGTGACTCAAGATGCCTTTGCTGGCAGGAGCGTACAGCTGCTCAAGTTCCAATCTCACTGTTGTTTACTTGCTCATCCACACCTCCTTTTTAATTTTCTGCCTGATAACCCTATAGTACAGGTAGTCCCCAGCTAACGATGTATTTGCGTTTCAATGAACCATAATTACGAGTGTGCTTCCTTCTTTTTACATCTTATCTTTTTACATCATATCTTTGACATATACTCTGCAATGCTGCATTGCTTAATTCTGATGTTGTCATTCTCAGATGTGATGTTTCCAACCCCCAAAGGCAAATAAAGATTGGATTTGTAAATATACTGATCTTAAAAGGCAATAATAATAAAAACTAAAAAAAGAAAAGAGGTATTCATGTCAGAACTGACTTCCTATGGAGTATGTGTCATAACATGCAATGAATAAGTCACATGACGGAATGATAGAGATTGCATGATAGAATTTTGCATTAGCAATGACTCATTCACTGCAAATACCTTTTCTAAATAATATAAATGGCGACTACCCACGTAAACCTCACCAGACAGATTACACAGGAATCTAATCGACTACATTTGTGCAAAGAGACAATGGAGACGCTCAGTATCATCTGTCAGAACAAGGCCAGGGGGCGACTGTGGAACAGGCCATCAATTGCTCTTATGCAAGTCTAAGTGGACACTGGAGAAAATTAAACCAAGTCCACAAGAACCAAAATATGATCTTGAGTATATCTCACCTGAATTTAGAGACCATGTCAAGAGCAGATTTGGTGTATTGAACACCAGTGACTGAAGACGAGGAGTTGTAGGATAACATCAAGGATATCATACATGAAGAAAGAAAAATGTCATCAAAAAGACAAGAAAGAAAAGCAAGTTATCAGCAATATAACACAAAGGAAGAGGAAGACATGGAGAGGTGCACAACACATACAAACAACAAAGATAAACATTTTTACACACACAATACTACATTAATCTATGGGTGGTTATGTAGGTAGACAGGGTAAATGATCAGGTATGTCTAGGTATACCCATGACCATTTATAAGTTTGGCACACGATATTTCTACACATGTATTTGTATGAACATAGGGGTGTCCATATTTATAACAGAGCTAGCGACAAAGTTATGACAACTTCTTAGGCACAGCTTAACACCCTGAGGGAGTGAGTCACTGGGCCCACAGGCTCAGGAACATGGTCACAAGGGACATCAAGCTCAACTGGCATAACATACTATACAAAAACACTGTTCTACATCCTACTCTGGTGAGTAACAACTGGAGTCTTAAAAGTGTGCAAGCGGCCATCTAAGATGCAACAACTGGTTTCTCCTGGTCTGGAGCAAAGACAAATGAAGAAAACCAAAGACACATGGAAACAATTAGTTCA
The DNA here is from genome assembly GCF_000298275.1 of Orycteropus afer afer. Lineage (NCBI taxonomy): Eukaryota > Metazoa > Chordata > Mammalia > Tubulidentata > Orycteropodidae > Orycteropus > Orycteropus afer. The sequence goes on from NW_006921654.1 coordinate 11,643,042, forward strand.
AGGGACTAGTGAACTACGCAAAACTCAGCCTACATGACCCTCACAGCAGAGCTACATGTGCTCGGCTACCACTGTCAACTACTCAGAAAGGGATCATAATAGGAGATCCTGGACAGAGTGGGAGAAAACTGTGGAACAAAATTCAAAATCATAAAAAAGACCAGGCATTCTGGTCTGACAGAGCCTGGTAAACCCCCTAGTCACCCTTCAGGCCTGGACTTCAACTCTCCTGTAGCTTCCAGCCAAACAATAAGCATACAAGGTGAACATTTACACAAGGTAGGTACACTCCTTAGAATAACCAACCATAAGAGACCAGAAGGGCAGTATTGCACAGGGAGATAACTCAGAGAGCACAGGAAAGAAGGACACAGGGAAAAGATAACCACAGAGAGGAAGTGGGAAGAGAGCTGATATATTATGGGGATTGCAATCAATGTCATGAAACAAAATGTGTATGAACTATTAGATGGAAAATGAATTGGTTCTGTAAACTTTCACCCAAATCACACACACACAAAAGACAGGAAAGGAAGACAAGACCAAAATGGATGTCAGAAGAGACTCTGACACTTGCTCCTGAAGGGAGAACAGCTAAAGCAAATGGAGAAACGATGAAGTAAAAGCTGAACAGAATATTTCAAAGGGCAAAGTATTACAATAAAATATGCAAAGATGTGGAGTTGGAAAATCAAAGGGGGAAGAACACCTTCAGCATTTATCAAAGTGAAAAAAACTGAAGAAAAAATTGAAGCCTTGAGTTAACATATTTAAGGATTCTATGGATAAAATACTGCATGATGCAGGAAGCATCAAAAGAAGATGGAAGGGATACAGAGTCACTATCAAAAAGAACTGGAAGACACTCAACCATTTTAGCAGGTAAGACATGATCAAGAACTAATGGTACTGAAGGAAGTCCAAGCTGCACTGAAGTCACTGGCAAAAAACAAGCCTTCAGGAGAGGACAGAACACCCACTGAGGTGTTTCAGTGAACAGATGCAGCACTGAAGATGCTCACTTGTTTATGCCAAGAAATTTGGAAGATAGCTACCTGGCCTAGTGACTGGAGGAGATCCATATTTGTGCCCATTCCAAGGAAAGCTGATCCAACAGAATGCAAAATTACTGAATCATATCATTGATATCACACACAAGTAAAACGCTGCTGAATTCAAAAATGGTTGCAGGAGTATATCGACAAGGAACTGCCAGAAATTCAAGCTGAATTCAGCAGAGGGTGTGGCGTGAGGAATATCACTGCTGATGTCAGCTGGATCTTGGCTGAAGGAGAATACCAGAAAGATGTTTATTTGTACTTAAAAAAAAAAAAAAAAACTTACTGACTATGCCAAGGCTTTCAATTGTGTGGGTTACAACAAACTTTGGGTAAAACTGCAAAAAATGGGAATTCCAGGACACTTAACTGTACACAGACCAAGAAGCAGTCAATCAAATAGAACAAGAGGACACTGCATGGTTTAAAATCAGGGAAAGTGTGTGTCGGGGTTGTATCCTTTCACCATACTTATTCAATCTGTATGCTGAGCAAATAATTCCAGATGCTGGACTGTACGAAGAAGAATGTGGCATCAGGATCGGAGGACGACTCCTTAACAACCTGTGTTATGCAGATGACACAACCTTGCTTGCTAAAAGTGAAGGAGACTTGAGGCACTTACTGATGGAGATCAAAGTGTACAGCCTTCAGTATGGATTACACCTCAACAGAAAGAAAACAAAAATCCTCACAACTGGACCAATAAGCATCATCATAATAAATGGAGAAAAGCTTGAAGATGTCAAGGATTTAATTTTACTTTAATCCATCATCAACGCCCACGGAAGCAGTAGTCAAGATCTCAAACAATGTATTACATTGAGCAAATCTGCTGCAAAAGACCTCTTTAAAGTGTTTAAGAGAAGAGAAGTCACTTTGAAAACAACGTGCATGTGACCCAAGCCATGGTCTTTTCAATAGCCTCATATGTATGGTGACAAGTGGAAAATGAATAAGGAAGACCTCAGAGGTGATGCACTTGGTGAAGAATACTGAACGTACCATGGATGCTAGAAGAACAAACAAATCTGGAATGCTCCTTAGAAGGAAGAATGGTAGACTTTGTCTCTCATACTTAGGTCATGTTGTCATGTTGTCAGAAAGGACCAGGCCTGGAGAAGGAGATCATGTTTGGTAGTTGTTGTTGTTAGGTGCCATCGTATCGTCTCTTGACTCATAGAGACCCCATGCACAGCAGAACAAAACACCACCTGGTCCTGAGCCAGCTCTATGACTCTAGCTACACTTGAGCCCATCGCCACTGCCACCATGTCAACCCATCTCGTTGAGGGCCTTCCCCTCTTTCGTGACCCTCTACCTTACCAAGCATGACATCCTTCTCCAGGGAATGGTCCCTTCTAACAACATGACCAAAGTAGGTCAGACAAAGTCTGGCCATTCTTGCTTCCAAGGAGCATTCTGGCTGCACTTCCTCCAGGACAGATCTGTTACTTATTTTAGCAGTCCATGGTACTTTCTTCATTTTTTGCCAACACCATAGCTCAAAAGCATCAATTCTTCTTTGGTCTTTCTTATTCACTGTCTAGCTCCCACATGCATATGAGGTGAGTGAAAATACCATGGCTTCTGTCAGGCACACCTTACTCCTCAAGGAGACATCGTGGCTCTTCAGCACTTGAAAGAGGTCCTTTGCAGCCGATTTGCCCAGTGCTATACGTCGTCTCATGTACTAATTGCTGCTTCCATTGGTGTCGACTACAGAACCAAGCAATGTGAAGTCTTTGACAATTTCAATCTTTTCTCCATTTATCGTAATGCTGCTTATAGGTCCAGTTGTGAAGATTTTTGTTTTCTTTATATGAGATGTAATCCATACTGCAGACTGTATTCTTTAATCTTCATTAGTAACTGCTTCAAGTCATCCTCACTTTCAACAACCAAAGTTGTGTCATCAGCATATCTCAGGTTGTTAATGAGTCTTCCTCCAATCCTGATGCCATGTTCTTCTTCACATAGTCCAGCTTCTCGGGTTATTTGCTCGGCATACAGAATGAATAAGTATGGTGAAAGGATACAACCTTGACACACTCCCTTCTTGATTTTAAACCATGTAGTATTCCTTTTTCTGTTCAAACGACAGCCTCCTGGTCTATGTACAGGTTCCTCATGAGTACAATTAAGTGTTCTGGAATTCCCATTCTTCTCAATGTTATCCACAATTTGTCATGGTCCACACAATCAAATGCTTTTGCAGAGTCAATAAAATGTGCCTTATATAGCATAGTGACTAGGGGATGTGACTGCTAACCACAAGGCTGGTGGCTCAAACCCACCAGCCACTCCTCTGAAGGAAGGTTGGGCAATCTACTTTCATAGTAATACTGCCTCAGAAACCCAACGAGGGGTTGCTATGAGTTGGGTCCGACTTGACGGCACATAACAACAGCAAGAAGTCAATAAAACACAAGTAAACATCTTTCTGGTATTCTTTGCTTTGAGCCAAGATCCATCTGACGTCAGCAATGATATCCCTTGTTCCACATCTTCTTCTGAATCCAGCTTGCACCTCTGGAAGTTCTGTCAATATACTGCTGCGACAGAACAGGGGTTCCCTTTCCTGGCCCTGGGGGGCTTGAGGCCTAGCCTTGCCTCTCACCCCTTTTTACCTGCATATCCTGCCACTCCGGAGGTCCCCGGCCTTTCCTGCTCCCTCACTTTCCTGGCTCCAATGTTTGGTAGAGGCTCAGTGAAATAAGGAGAAGACCCTCAATGTAAATAAAGGATTGACACAGTGGCTGTGACAACGGGCTCCAACACTGCAATGATTGTCAAGATGGTGCAGGACCGGGTACTATTTTGTTCTGTTGTACGTAAGGCTGCTGAGTTACATGCAACTCAAAAGCACCTGACAAAAATTTTCGGAAGGGAACCCCACTGTAAGTTAGGGACTACCTGTAATTAGACAGAGATCGTAAGTGAGACTGGGCTCTGACATACCTGAAAAACGTCTTTATTTGCTCTTAGTATCTGAAGGATAGCTTCCTTTGGCATGGGCTTAGGTCCCAATGATCTCCCCTCAGGGCGATGAATACATACTGCTTGGTCTGCGTTTGCATCCATTGCTTTAAAGATGACACCAACCTGACTCTGGACTGTTTTCTCTCTTTGGGAGATTCTGGGCCTTTTCTTCATCTACAGTAACCCTCGGGTGCCCTTTAAATCATGAACATCACCAACTATCACTGAAAGAAAAAATAACTTGGGAAAAGAAGTAAACTCTGGTTACACAGAGATAAGCTGATTTAAAGGGGACTGTTTTCTCTCTCGTGAGCTTAAGAGAGGATCTGCCTCCTTCATTAAGATGCTTGGTTAATCATGCTGATTAGCAGAAATAAAAATTTATTTTCTTTTTTCCTACATCAAAATGTTTACATAAAATCTAAACCATTTATGTTGCTCTATTCTCAGCCGTTTCACATCAGAGTAATGGGTGGGAAAGAAAACATCAGTCTGTGAAATGTCACTGCCTTGAGGTAGAAGGGAATTGAGCAAATATGATACCAGTTTTATCAAGGTTCTGCAAGCAGAGAACATTTTTTTGACTGAAATTTCAATCTATAAATGAAGTTAACGTTCAAATTGAAAATGAAGAAATAGGCCCCTTGGTCTCCACTTCTGAGAAGGCAGCCTCTTGTCTCCTTCTGCTTCTCATTTGCTAAGTAAAGAGTTAACTCATGAATTAAGGAATGGTGATTCAGCTCCACAGAAAGCTTTTAAGGATAGGGTCAGCGAAAGGACCAGACTCTTCATTAACTCATTAACAAGACAGGTCACTGTGGCCTCAGGGTTCATTTATCTGCAGGAAAACCTCAGCTGGTCATGGAGGACAGTTTCCTGCACATCTCAACGGCCAGCGTGGTGAAACGGCAGCCATTGTGAGTCTGTTTCCTGACTTGGAGGGAAAGAAAATATTTTCCCCATGACTATTCTTTTCTCAGGCTGGTGTTACACTTGGCTCCAAGGAGCAATGGACAAGCTTGGGGCTTCTACTCCCCCAGCACTTTCTAATGCTTTTTTGTTCCCCACTTAATTACGTTCTAATGATGCTATGTGTACTTCATTGGGTTTTACTGACACAGCACCAGGTTGTAAATGAAATTTTATGTAAATGTTAATAGCTGTAAATTAGGCAAGTTCAGCAGTAATTGCCTGCCCGTCCACCTGCCTCACATACCAGCAACTACGATTCTCCTTGAAGGCTGCTGTTTTTGACTGTGACCTACTTACTGTTCAAAGTCCAAAGTGGGATTCAAAGCTATTAATATAACATTATGGAAACCCAACTGGTTTTGCTATAACGTTCGGAAAGGCTCTCTTCTGTAATGTTGAATCTGGCATCTACAGGAGGAGGAACATGAAGGACCGAGCAATCATCGAGTCGTCAAGAGAAGACTGGTAGTTTCTCTCCAAAATAAGCAACTGGCTGCATCAGCAGTGAGTTTAAAGCAAAATGCCAAGGGAAAACCGGGGAATGATCCCTAGAACCCCAGTATATTTGGCACTGCTGTGGCAATTACTGCTCAGGAAGGCTCCTTTGACCTTATTGCTAATAGCAGAAGGTCACAGAAGGGTATAGAAAAAGAGACCCAAGTTCCCACCCTTCCCAGCCCTGAGCTGGAAATACTGACTCGCCTTCCACAGCTCCAGGAAATGGCAGCCCCACCATTTCTGGAGGAGGTAAAGCCATTGTGTTCCCTTCCAATTTCTTGCTTTTTGTGTTTGCCACCATTTCTAAGACCCTCTTCCTGTGTTCTGTTTATTGCTCTTCTCAAGTAACCAGGTAAGGAAGTGGAACGGTGCAAACGGAAGGAACTGGGCTGGAGGGAGCAAAGAACCCAGGCTTCCGGCTCTGCTCTGGTCCTTAGCCTTCTGAATGTCGATTTTCTGCACAAGAGGTCTCTCTGATCTCTTTCACTTCTAAGACTCTGTTGTTGTTGTTGTTATATGCCCTCAAGTCGGACCCGATTCATAGTGACCCCTCCCTGGGTTTCTGAGGCAGTATCACTACGGAAGTAGATTGCCCCATCTTCCTTCTGAGGAGTTGCTGCTGGTGGGTTTGAACCACCAGCCCTCTGGTTAGTAGTCCAGTGCCTTAGGCACTATGCTACCAGAGCTCTCTCTAAGACTCTAGTGGCATGTTATCATCTCACAGTAATTGTATAGTGCACCATACCCCAAATGCATATGTACCTCACAGACCTGAGGATCTCAGGCCACCCCAAAGAAGTTTCCAACGGACAGCATGTTGCCACAAAATCTGCTGCCAGCACCAGTCCGTGGGGGCTTCTCTGCTAGGGCCTTCATAACCCTCTGCTGACCTCAGAGTTAACTTTTTACCATAAGGTGTGCACAAGAGTGGTGCTTTCTAATTATGACTTGAGGGGGAAATTCTGGGATTTACAGTTTTGAAAAAATGCTGCTCACTATGGTTACAAATTCCTGTTGGCTGTTCTGTTTACACTAGGATCCTTCACTGTTCTCCAAGGAAAGAGTCAGGACGGGAACTCATGTACACAAAACTCTGCACGTTTCATTCTCATAATGGGTCTGGCAGAAGATGGTTTTGTTTACCACCTGACTCGTTAGCAGAAAGCCCAGAGAAGTCTGTTTAACAGGAACGAGAGGGGCAGGTGGGAAGAAGGCCACCGCACCACTCTCCATCCCCAGCGGAGCCACAGCCACATCCCGTTACGGTGGGACTGGCCCTCCCCATGCACAACAGCAGAGCATCTTTTCTCCAGGCTCTTACTACAGAGAGGCGGTTAGGTGGCTGGCCCTCATCTTGCCTTTGGGAGAAATCTTAGGTCACTGGTTTGCCCCAGGGCACATATTTGGTTGTCACAACTAGGGTGGAGGCGGCAGAGAAAGCACTACTGGCACCTCGTGGGTAGCGGCCGGGGATGCTATTAAACATCCTGTAATACACGATGCTGCTTCCCCCCCAAGAATTATCCAGCCCACAATGGCAAGGGTGCAGAGGCTGGGAAAAACTGCCCTGGAGGAAATGGCGCTCCATCCGACCAGCGGAAGGAACTCTACACTTCTGCTGCATCCACGAGAGCAGTCTCCTTATAAAGCACCCTGAGCGACATGGAAGAAAATGAGGTCCAAGATCAAGACCCTCAGTCAACAGTCCCCTGAGTACCAACTTCTGGTTGGTTGTTCTTGGGGAAGGCAGCCTGGCTTGGTCCTCGAGGAAAATGGAAGAAAGCCCCTGGGCCACAGGGAAAGTCTCTGTTGCCTGACATTGTTGTTGTTGTTGTTGTTAGGTGCCGCTGAGTCACCCCGACTCATAGCGACCCCTCCTTGGGTTTCCGTACACTAAACGCTTCTAAATACCATTCAGCAGAAGGCCCTCCGAATCTGGCTGGCTGCGGAACAAGATGCTGCCAGCACTACACAGCCGGCTTTCTCTGCGTGCACTTGTTCTTCTCTGCTGTTTAATGGCCATTCCTTTGTTAAGGGGTCCGCTTCTTTTCTTTAATAAAGGGTTCTACTTCAGAGCAGCCCTCAAGCTGCCAACAGTCTGGCTAAGATTCCCTCACACTAATATGCTGAGTCCATTTTTCCCCAGCAGAAAAGGCACTGTTCCATACGATGCAGACAATGAACAAATGCTCAGGGAACTGCTTCAAGACGAAATGGAATTTTAGAGAAAATGCATGTATAAGACAAAGCAGCTGGAGGCAACACCCACAGTCTTTAGTTATCCCAGTTATCTTCTATGAATTCAGACATCACAGAAATTCCCAAAAAAACGCCACTCTAATTGTTAAAATAATTACTTATTTATATTATTCATGCTAATTTGTAATAGGTTTAGAATTCTTTGGAAATTATAAATATTTTAAATTTTCCTTATGTTAGAAATTTTTATTTCCCAACTCTATAAATAGAACAAAAAGTTTGAGAACTGCTGATTTACGGCAATGTACACACACACAAAAAGCCAGATTCTTATTAACAGAGAATAATTCACAACGCTGGTTCCAAAACAATAAAGCTGTGTAGAGACAGAAATGCAGTGAAGTGATCAGGTGTGGAATTTTTGGTTAGACCATGCACTGACTGATTGATTGATTTTCCCTCCAAAGACTCTTACACAGCAAAAATAGAAGACAACCCCGCCCCCACCAAAAACTCATGCCTTGGGTTTGTCACATCAATAAACCAATCTTTCTTGAGGCTCCCTGCTAACATGACCTGGGGTCTGTAAGCCTTCGCTGACTGTCACCATTTCTACGAGCACTCACCTCAAACGTTCACTTTCCATTACATGCTCCCATCTTTTCCTCAGGGGTAGCAGCCTGAACTCAGGGACATATTCGGGAACATTAAACAGAATTTGTTTTGAATTCAGAATAAAAGGACAACAACTTCTGACCAACAGGGATGCCCTTCACTGCCTATTGGACCACAGTGAGTCTCTCCAAGCACTAGCATTTCACAAGCACTACCCAAGGTTTTCTTTATGGTTCCAGGAAACCTTACATTTGCATTGCTAATGGATACCCTCCAAAGAAAACCGAAACTGGGCTGCTGAGGTGGCCAGTTTTTTATTTGGCTGAACACAGACAGCTGACGGGATAGTTTCTACCTTTTAAACTCTGTTCTCCCAAAAGAGCTTGAGATACTTCACTAGTGTCTTACGCACACACAACTCTTACCACATCAAACAAAAGATGGCTTCCACAGGTTGTTTCACAAAGCAAAAGCGAGGTCTTTACACCATAACACAGCTTTATTTCACAGACTTGTGGATTTGGGCGTGGAAAGCAAAGAAGAGCTGGAGGCCTTTCTGAAGAAGGCAAAACACCCAAAAAACCAAACTCACTGTCATCGAGTTGGTCCCAACTCATAGCGACCCATCCTTGGGTTTCTGAGGCAGTTATCACTACAGAAGTAGATTGCTCAACCTTCCATCTGAGGAGTGGCTGGTGGGTTCAAACTGTCAGTTTTCTAGTTAGCAGTCAAATGCCTTAGGCACTATGCCACCAGAGCTCATTCAATTAGTCTCAACCCCTGATAGGTAGAGTCAGGTAGCCAGGTGGTAAATAAAAAGTTTCTTGGAGCCAGCATCGTGGGATAAATTCTAAATCGTGGCACTGGACAAATAAAGGAAGTTCTGAGGGAAAACAGCAATGAAAACTTAGTACTGGTAGCTACAGAAAGCATTTATCTTTTTCCTTTTAAGATGAATGTACACATGCAGAATTGTACCTATTAACTGTATCAGTAACATGAACAAATTATGTAGCATATAGTATGGGTCCTTGTAACCCTTATCAGTTACCAAGGAGTCACCAAGGCCTTGAGGCTACCGCATCTATTAAGATTTGAATGAAATTGGCTCAATCTACCATTTCACAGATGGGGAAAAACATGCATTCTACCCATGATCTTTGGATATCCTCAGTGTCTTTCTTTTAGTCACTTACAGCTTCAATTTTTCAGCTCTGCTGACTTCATCATCTCTACTCTGACTCATCTTCAGCACACACTGTCTACACACACACACTGTTCCTTACCTTGGGGCCCATCATGGACACCAGCTCAATTCTACCATCAGTGCAAAGCTACAGAGCATATCAAACTTACTGAAGATTTCAGAATTGGGGGGGTGGGAGTGGGGGTAAGGTGTGCAGAGAGCAGAAATCTGAAGCCAGTGCAATAAATGACTAAAGGGGGGACAGACAATCAGCCGTCTCTCTTCTTGGGAGTCCCTGGCAATTTTTCACTTGCTATCCCTTTTCTGCCAGGTCCTAGAGTGGCCAAGAGTTATGAAATCATGTCAAACTCAAGTAATTTTTCTAGGATGTAGGTTGTTAATTTCCACAGGCCTCAAGAGTCAAGCAAGGTTGAGGCTACTTTGTCTAGGTAAGTATCAAAGCGTGTTCTAACAGTAGTAGAAATTCTGCCAAGAAAGAGCTGAGGTCAGAAATGCCTTCTTACAATCTTCTGAAAGACCCTATTCGTGGAGCCTTCCCTGCCTGGCCCTGGGTAGGTCAGGCACTTTCATCGACTCCATGTTCACACCTCTGTCACTGCACTGTCCTACTGCCTGCACTTGATGTTTCCCCATCAAATAATCCAATCATAACAGGAAAATACAAGTGAAAAACAGGGGGCAGGAGCATGAGCCTGGCAACCCGAGCCTGCCAGCACCAAGGACTAGAGCAGTGGGAATTTACCCGATGCGACGCCAGTCCAACCACTTTGAAAAACATCTAGACTCAGCAAATCTGCTCTTAGTTCTTCAAACTGCTGGTTGTAACCCAAGGAACCTGGGTAGAGCAGTGGTTAAAGCATTCATCTACTAACCAAAAAGTTGGTGGTTTGAGCCCACCAGCTACTCAATGGGAGAAAGATGTGGGAGTCTGCTTCCACCAAGATTTACAGCCTTGGAAACCCTCTGGGGCAGTTCTACTCTGTCCTACAGGCCTGCGATGAGTTGGAATCGACTTGATGACAGCAGGTTTGGTTTTTGGTTGTAATCCAATGGTTATTTTCATGAAAGAGAATGGAATAGATAGTTATGGCTTAACCTCATTATGTGTCAAGCATCAAATTTTACCTTATTATACCTAAGTACAGTAAACTTTTTGTTTCAGGCATGTGTGTGAGTGAGTGTATGCACACACGGTGGCATCATTATGGAAATGTATTCCTTACTATGGAGTTAAAAATGTTTGACGAAACGACGACCTGGAGAAATCCCTACATGCGCACAAGGAAACAAGCACAGGGATGTTCATAGGATTTTTGCAACAGGTAACTGGAACCAATATAGAAAAATGCAAAAGTTGTGCCAGTAAAACAATGGAATATACTAAAGCAGTAAACACAAATTAATTAAAGTTACTACCTCAATGTAAATCTCAAAATAATGTTTTATGTAATGTAAAATAACACTTATTTCAAGTTCAAAAGCAAGCAAAACTATGTGATAATGATTTAGGAATTTTCATGTAAATGGCAAGACTATAAAGAAAAATAAGAAAGATAAATGGAAAATTAGGATGGTGGTAACTTACCCCTTTGGGGTTGGAAAAGGATGCAATACAAAAAGATACGAGGGAGCTTCTGAACCTGAGTCACACTTCTTTCTTCAGGTGGGTAGGGGGTGTGTGCTTATTTCTCGTATTGTTGTTGCTGTGTTGTTATATGCCATCGAATCGGCCCTGACTCATAGCAACCCCTCCTTGGCTTTCCGAGGCAGTATCACTACGGAAGTAGACTGCCCAACCTTCCTTCTGAGGAGTGGTTGGTGGGTTTGAACCACCAGCTTTCTGGTTAGCAGTCAAGTGCCTTAGGCACTATGCTACCAGAGCTCCTTATTTCTCATATAGAGAGGTTATAGATTTTTTTTTATACACAGGAAATATATAAACATAAAATAAAAAGAGCTCCATCAGTAATCAGTTTAACAGCTACAGCAGGACCTTCGATGTTACAATTGCTTCGGGGGCTCCCCTAAGCCAGAATTTAGTCTCTATTTTCCTCTCCACTAAAAGGAACCAGCACTTAGGATAGGAGGCGACTTCCTGTCTGGCAAGAAAGCAATGAAGACTCCTCAGGCACTAGGGAGCACTGCCAGAAAGCAAGGATACTCTCAAGGCTGTGAGGTCTGTGATAGAAGGACACAGGCGTCAGCGTGAAAACAACTGGCCAGACTGCAACGGGCTGCGCACCAACCAAAGAACCCCTGTGGCTATCACGAAACGTATTAAACCAAGTCTGTAAAACAGCTCAGCATCACGAACACAACCGTCCACAGGCTCTAACGCGGGTTCCCGTGCACGGAAACAAACGGTAGTCCATCTCAATGACCCCCAAGGGGAGCAGGACATAAAGACAAAAAGCGAGCAAAAAGGACAAGAACCTCTCTGTGGCTGATGACACTCCCTCCCCGCCCTAGTTTTCTATTAACTACAGAAAGTCATGATGCTAGAAATTAACGGCCAGGGTGTTCTCAAATCAGACAGGAATACTGTTTTATAATAATTAGAATATATTTTATCTGTTAAGATACAAAGTGTTTAAAATAACAAGTCACATATTCAATAGCCAAGAACATTAGGGGTAGTGAGTTATGTTAAAAGGGGAGGAACAACTTGGAAAAGGAGAGTGAGAACGGCTGCACGGCCCCACGAATGTATTCCACGGCCCTGGATGGCACACGGAGGAGCCGTGAACGGGCCAGTCTTTTGCTGTGTATATCCTCAACGGCAACAAAAAAATAAGTTAACACTTTTTAAAGAATTTTAATGTTAATTTATGATTGATGAAACATTCATTTTCAATAGACAAACTGTATAACTGACCATTAAACAAACCAACAGAAAGATTATGAGTAAGATGTAAAAAAAAAAATCTACAGATACTAGTTTTTTTAAAATAGGGATGGTAAGAAATAGCAGTGGATTTTCACATGGCTTCTAGTAGTATTATCCAACTTCCTGAATTTAAATACACATCTTTGGCTGTCCTACAGAGTCCTCATTCCCAAATTTTCACTGACTCCATCAACACTGACCGAGGGCCTGTTGTTAACATACTAGGCCAGAAAACTATGGACTCAGAGGTAAGGAAACAAAGCTGACCAGGTTCCCACTGCCCCTGGGCTTAGGACCTTACTATATAAACATGGCCCTGCACACGTTTATGATACATGATCAGTGCCAGTATGACAAACTTTCTTAGGTAAAATGCTAAATTTAAGTCACAGATTCAGTCCTCCTAACTGCCTTCCGTAATCGAATTTCAAGAGGTTACTGCTATCGACAGTCACAGAATTTGCTGCTTTGGACAGTAAGAGGTCCAGCAGGAACCATCATCTCATCTCCAAACAGAATTTTAGATCAGCTATTACACAAAGGAAGGGATAACCATTTGACAAGCTCACAGAACGAAGCAGTTTCTCACAACCCCCAAACTGTACTGCCAAGGCACCTGTTCCCTCCCTAAGTATACTGCACAGAGTAACTCTGAACACAAGGACATGTTCTCCACTCATCTGGCTGCTTCCTGCGTTTCTCCACGTCTGTTTCCTCTGGCTCTCCTGACTCCCTTGTATATGTTTTCCGAACTTCTGTCACTTCTCTCCTTTCTTAGCTTCTCTTACTCCACTGAGTGCAGCTACGGTATGCTCTGGAAGGGTAGCCTAAGAAAAACACACAAAAGAGCATGTCTTGACTGGTAACTGCCATGCCTACAGGAAGCTGTACAAGACGAACAACGTGGAAAAGTCAGGTTAATGATTCAATGAAGTTACATGTTTTCCCAGAGGTGCCTGTGCTGCCCTGCCCCCAAACACTTGTGAGTTCCTAGAGTCTATGATATACACACACTGGGTAAGTTTTGTCCCAAGGGGACAGTCCTGGGCCAACACTGTCATCTGTTTCCACTTGTCTATCCAGGCTTTAAGGCAAGGCAAAAACATCTCTAAAACTAAAACTAAAAGCTATACAGACCACCACTGTTACAGATATAGGCAAATCCACTGATCTATTTATTTAGCCTTTTAGTATGAGGGATATTTCTGCCTTGCCTTGTAGCATGTAGGACAAGTGGAAAGGAGATGACAGTGTTGACCCAGAGCTACGCCCGTATGACAAATCTTACCCAACATGTGTACCTATCTGTAGCACAGCAACAGGTGACACTGTGATTTAAGCACTGTTGGGCTGCTAACCAGAAGATTGGCAGTTCAAACCCACCAGCCACCCCATGGGACAAAAATAAGGCAATCTGCTTCCATAAAGATTTATAGCCCTGGAAATCCTCTGGGGGCAGTTCTACTTTGTCCTATGGGGTTGCTGAGTCAGAACTGCTTGATGGCCGTGCATGTGGTTTTGGTTTAATAGTGCAATATCCTACTTTGAGCAAAGGCAGGGCTGGCTGCACCTCTAGGAGTGATATCAACACTATGCTGAACGACCAGTAAAGCTGAAGTGAAAAGACAGCACTCGGCACTTCCTAAGAGTCAACCTCCCGTCTCCAGTTCCACTACAGAGCAGGCCTCTGGGTTCTGACAAGGGCAATCCTATGTTCTAGACCTTCCTGAACAGCCTCAACTTTGTTACTTTCCTCCTAATGTATGCTACACATGCCTTTTTTAATCAATAAAAAAATATTGTAAAAACTCTTCAGATAAATAAATCCTGTTGTTGTTGTTAGGTGCCATCAAGTCATCTCTGACTCATAGCAACCTTAGGCACAACAGAATGAAACACTGCCCGGTCCCGTGCCAGCCTCACAATCCTTGCTATACCTGAGGCCATCACTGCAGCCTAACCGTGTCAATCCATCTTGTTGAGGGCCTTCCTCTTCTTCGCTGACCCTCCACTTTACCAAGCATGATATCTTTCTCCAGAGAATGGTCCCTTCTGACAAGACGACCAAAGTAGGTCAAAGTCTGGCCATTCTTGCCTCCAAGGAGCATTCCAGGTACACTTCCTCCAGGGTAGCTTTGTTAGTTCTTTTAGGAGTCCATGGTACTCTCAGCATTCTTTACCAACACCACAACTCAAAAGCATCAACTCTTCTTTGGTCTTCCCTATTCACTGTCCAGCTCTCACGTGCATGTGAGGTGACTGAAAATACCATGGCCTGGGTTAGACGCACCTTAGTCTTCAAGGAGACATCTTTGCTCTCTAGTACCTGAAAGCTGTCCTTCGCAGCACGTTCCCCAAATGCAGTATGTCTTCTGATGTCTTGATTGCTGCTTCCATTGGTGCTGATTAGAGAACCAAGTAATAGGAAGTCTTTGACAACTTCAACCTTTTCTCCATGTGAAGATTTTTTTTTCTTTACAATGAGTTGTAATCCATACTGCAGACTGTAGTCTTTAATCTTCATCAGTAAGTGCTTCAAGTCATCTTCACTTTCAGCAACAAAGTTGTGTTATCTGCATATCTCAGGTTGTTAATGAAACTTCCTCCAATCCTGATGCCTTGTTCTTCTTCACATAGTCCAGCTTCTCGGACTATTTGCTCAGCACACAGATTGAATAAGTACAACAAAAGGATACAACCCTGATAAAATAAACTTACAAATTAAAAAAACAAAACAAAACAAAAAAAACACCAAAGCTGTCAGAGAAGGTGCATTGATTTTTGATTTGGAAGATACACTCACTGTAGCTCTAGAAACGTGGCACACTAATGAAGCAAATCTCAACCAACACCACAAGGTCTGAGTTATACCTTCCAGAAAAAGACTGCTCTTCACGCCTTCACCTACAAGCAACCCTAAGCTAAAGCTCTGTATTGTAAGAGGAAAAAGAATTACTTTCCTATGAAACTATAGTTCACTGTGGCCGCCTCCTACTCTTAACTGCAAATCCTCCGTAAACTCAGGGCTGTGTTATACGGAACAGGTGCTAATTGTTAATACTGTCTTTGTTGTTGTTGTTGTTATGTGCCGTCGAGTCGGCCCCGACTCATAGCGACCCCTCCTTGGGTTTCCGAGGCAGTATCACTACGGAAGTAGGATTGCCCAACCTTCCTTCCGAGGAGTGGCTGGTGGGTTTGAACCGCCAGCCGTCTGGTTAGCAGGCAAGTGTCTTAGCCACTATGCTACCAGAGCTCCCCAATACTGTCTTTAGACGATGGTAAAGCAAAGAAGCAGGGCTGAGAGCAGGAGGCCTCCGAGTGGCCCTCAATGGCTGCAGCAAGAGCCCCAGCTGAGGGTGTGTTCGTGGCAGCGGCAGAGTGTGGGACCAGAGGGTCTGGTACCTGCATAGGCATACTGCCAGCTCTGAAATCCAGCCGCTTGCTTCTGATGACCAGGGGTGGGTGAGCTGAGAACTCTGAAAGAATCACAACGCGACATGTAAGCAAAACGGCCAGCTTCATTCAGCCTCAAGGACGCGGTGGGTTAAAAGTCCTTTACTCTGGCACTGGAGTCAGGCCAAACACACACAGCCTAACGAGTGGTTGTGGGGGGATAAAGTTTATTTTCTTTTTTAAAAAAAATGTCTTACTGTGATTTGGGTGAAAGTTTACAGCACAAATTGGTTGTCTACTCTACAATTCGTACATGTTTTGCTGATGCTAATTGCCATCCCCACAAATGTTAACAGCACTTCCATTTCCTCCCTGTGTTGACCACTTCCTTTCCTTGTTCTCTCCTATTCCTTCCTGCTTTCTAAGCTCTATCCCAGGGGGGCAAGGGCTGCCCTTTTGATCTTGTATGGTTGCTGCTCTGAGGAGTGAGGGCCTTGTTAGTGGTGATGTTCACCTGTGTGTGGTTTGGCTGAAAGTTGAGCCACAGGCGTGAGTGCAGTTCTAGGCTTGAAGGGCTATTTTGCAAATCAAAGATTGACAAGGAAATCTGGAAAAGAGCAAAACAGACTTCATGTGTGAGACTCTATCAAAGAAGCATTTGTGACACTTACCTCCTAAACTGCTCATTCATACTTCCTGCTTGTGGTCCAGTAAATTATTTCCTTAATAGGGCCCCTCTGGCCACAGTCCTCCATTTTGTGATGAACGGTAAATCCCAGACTCTATGCCTGTGGTGATGGCCCCATTTTGGAGTGAGTTGTTCATTATGTTAATGAGGCAGGATTCGGGTAGGATGTGTCTGGAGTCACTACCTGACTACGGGTGTGACTCAAGTCACCACCCTTAGTTCCCTCGAGGGTATGGTCTGCATCCAATACGCAAGGACGCTCGGCACAGCTCCCTCTCCTGCTCTGGCCCCTGCGTCTGCTTCAAAATCTGAGCTGACTCTCCAGCTCCCACCACCCTGGGAGCCAGCAGCACGTCCTCCGGACCTGCCGACAGAGGTCTGTCAGCGCCTACAAGGATGTGAGTGAGGAGAATCCTCCACACTGAGGCCGGACTCACAGATGTGGGACTCCCCAGCCTCCACAGCCATGGAAGCCATTTCTATGGCAGTTCATGAGTCCTGTGAGGCATTACAGTGAATTATGTAGCATAGTGGCTAAGACACTTGACTGCTCACCAGATGGCTGGCAGTTCAAACCCACCAGCCACTCCTCGGAAGGAAGGTTGGGCAATCCTACTTCCGTAGTGATACTGCCTCGGAAACCCAAGGAGGGGTCGCTATGAGTCGGGGCCGACTCGACGGCACATAACAACAACACAACAAAGAAAGAAGGGAGCGTGGGAGGGAAGGAGGAGCAGCTGATGCTACAGGTGACAAAGGGGCCCAGCAGTCTGGGAAAATCAGAAACCCGGGACCCTCCAGTCTCTGCCTCACAAGGACAAGCCTCGTGCTGATCCTCCTAAAAGTAATTGTTCTCTGCTCTCTAGTACACAATCTACAGGGAACTAGAACAAACACAGGAAGCTTTTGCCCATGCAAAAAAAAAGGTGTTTGGGCAGGACGTCTTTCTTCTGGGAAGAATCTAGAACTCTTAGCAAGGACAAATGGGAAATGAAGTGAGTTCCCCAATGATCCTCATTTGTTCATTCAACAAATACTCACTGACAAATTATTATGAGCCAGGGACTGAATTTAGAATGGTGAACAAAACAGACTCGACTCCTGCCCTCATGGAGTGGAAAATCTAATGGGGGAGAAGAGAGGTAAAAAAACAGAATGCATACTAAACACTCTGTCATTACAAACTGAGCTAAGTCTTTAAAAGAACAAGGGCTGTGGGACAGTGGGGACCTCAAGAAGATTAGAGACCTATCTCCTGAGGGTGTTTCTTCCCTCTACAAATAAAAACAATTATAAAAACTATTACTTTGAGCAGCTTTTTGCCAGAAGGAAGATAGAGATTTAAGAAGTGACCTTTTAAAAAATGGTAATTAATGTAAAAGGTTCAAATTTTAAAAGGTACTTGAAAATAAGCTACCCTTCCTCTCTTCCAGCTACCAAGTTCACCCTCCTCCCAGGCAAATATGGGTTGTTTTAAGTATCCTTCCAGAGACAAATAAACCAGTGGATGTCGAAGTGTGGTTCAGGGGTTCCTGAGGAATCTTCAGTCCTTTCAGGGAATCTGTAAGGTTAAAACTATTTTCATAACAACATTGAGACACTACTTCCCTCCTTCTCCCTCATTCTCTCACAAGACTACAGAGGAATATTCCAGAGGCTACACAGTAAGTGACGACAGCTAACAGAACGTGTGAGTACATTACTGAACCTTAAAGAGATTTGTCAAAATGTAAAACAATGCCACTCTTCTAAGCTGTTGTTCTGAAATTTTTTTTTCACAAAAATGTTACTTACATCAGCATGTAATGAATTTATTATTGTTATTTGAAAATGCATGAATAAATATTTTGAAATTCCTGTTTTAGTCTCTAATACGGTAAATATCAATACCTACCAAAAGCTCTCTAGCATCCTTGAAAATTCGTATGAATGTAAAGGAGGCCTGTGAACAGTTTTAGAACCGCTGTACTAAGCCTTTATAAATATGCGAGCCAACTGTCATTTTTAACTCTGGGAAGCACTGGCCACATATTGCTTCATTTTGATGGATGATTTTGAAGGTGTTTTAAATAGTTGGGAACTGAGAAGGAAACTAAGTTATTTATTTGTTGCTAGAATGTGTTTGACTAGTAATACAAAACAAATTTCACCATGGTAACTGGCTACTCCTTTTTTCATATCATGTTAAATATTTGATGGTTCAAACCCACCAGCCACTCCTTGGAAGGAAGATGGGGCAATCTACTTCCACAGTGATACTGCCTTGGAAACCCAAGGAGGGGACGCTATGAGTCGGGTCCGACTCTACGGCACATAACAACAATAACAAATGTGGAGTTACTCTAAGTCTATAAACAACTTTCAAATCAAAAATTAGAGTAATTACATGTGATATCTGAAGGTGAATGGCAAAGTTAAATATATTGTCTGAGGTGGGAGAGTAAAAAAGGAGCTATTTTTAAATGGAATCACAGGTTAATGGTGTTTAGGGGTTTTTTTGAAACTACCTTTCCCACAGAAAACAATGATAAAACTCTGGAAAAATAAAAACAAATGAACTATTCGTAAGTACTGGAGGGTGACCAAAACCAAACCAAATCCTACTGCCTCTGAGTCTACTAAGACTCACAGTAACCTCCCCAGGGTTTCAAAGCTGTAAATCTTTATGGAAGCAGACTGTGTCATCTTTCTCCCATGGAGCAGCTGGTGGGTTTGAACCACCAACAATCTGGTTAGCAGCTGAATGCCCCACCACAGTGCCATCACAGCTCCTTGGAGGGTGACCAAAATCAGGCGGAAACTGTACTGGAGCTGATCCTTGGAAGAAGGGAAACGACCTTCTGATGCCGGAGCTCCAGCTTCTGCCTGAGGACATTCCCCAACCCCCGTGACATGGGCTATCTGGGACTCAAGTGGAAAGCCGCATCTTACTCAGACAGGAGGCTACGTGTGCAGCTACCAGAGCAACCAGAGCGAGGGGGAAATCCCAACTCAGTAAGATGTTGTTAATATGGTTGTAAGGTGTCCCTGAGTCGGTTCCAATTCAAAGTGGTCCTATACAACAGAATGAAACACTGCTCAGTCCTGGCCATCCTCACCATCGGTGCTATTGTTTGAGCCCATTGTTGTAACCATTGTGTCAATCCACCTCACTGAGGGTCTTCCTTTTTTTGCTGACCCCTAGCATGATGTCCTTCTTCAGGGACTGGTCCCTCCTGATAACAAGTTCCAAGGTACATGAGACAAAGGCTCATCACCCTTGCTTTTAAGGAAAACTCTGGGTGTAATTTTTCCAAGACAGATTTGTTCATTCTTCTGGTAGTCCGGTGTGTTCAACATTCTTCACTAACACCATAATTCAAAGACAGCAATTCTTCGGTCTTCCTTATTCATTCTCAAGCTTTTGCAAGCACGTAAGGCAAACGAAAGATTATTACTTGGGTCATGTGCACCTTCGTCCTCAAAGTGACATCTTTGATTTTTAACACTTTAAAGAGGTCTTCTGCAGCAGATTATGCCCAATGCAGTATGTTGATTTCTTGACTGCTGCTGCCATGGCTATTGATTGTGGATTAAAGTAAAATGAAATTCTTGACAACTGCAATCGTGATGTTGCTTACTGGTCCAGTTGTGAGGAGTTTAGTTTCCTTTCTATTGAGCTATAATCCATACTGAAGACTTTGTTCTTCATCAATAAGTGCTTCAAGTCTTCTTTGCTTTCAGCAGCAAGGTTGTATCATATGGATACCACAGGTTGTTAAAGAGTCTTCCTCCAATCCTGATGCCACTTTCTTCTTTATGTAGTTCAGCTTCTCAGTTTATTTGCTCTGCAAACAGTATGGTGAATGACCACTGCCTTGGACTATGGGCAGGTTCTGCATGAGCACAATTAAGTGTCCTGGAAATCCTATTCTTTGCAATGTAATCCATAGTTTGTTACGATCCACATAGTCGAATGCCTTTCCATAGTCAACAAAACATAAGTAAACATCTTTCTGGTGTTCTCTACTTTCAGCCAAGACCCATCTGACATCAGCAATGCAATCCCTGTTTCATGCCCTCTTCTGAACCCGGCGTGAATGTCTGGCAGTTCTTTGTCAATGTACTGCTGCAAGTGTTTCTTAATTACCTTCAGCAAAATCTTACTTGCATGTGGTATTAATGATGTTGTTTGATCATTTCCACATTCTGTTGGATCACCTTTCTTTGAAACAAGCACAAATATGGATCTCTTCCAGTTGGTTGGCCAGGTAGCTGTCTTCCAAATTTCATGGCATAGACAAGAGGGCACTTCTAGTGTTATATCTGTTTGTTGAAACATCTCAACTGGTATTCCATCAATTCCTGGAGCCTTGTTTTTCACGTTATAATAAAATGTACAAAGACCTGGAGTTAGAAAACTAAAAGGGAAGAATACACTTGGTATTTCTCAAACTGAAAGAACTAAGGAAAAAATTCAAGCCTCAAGTTACAACACTGAAGGATTCATAGGCAAAAATACTGAACGATGTGGGAAGCATCAAAAGAAAATGTAAGGAAAACAGAGAGTCATTGTATTAAAAAGAAATGGTTGCTCTTCAACCATTTCAGGAGGTACCATATGATCAAGAACCAATGGTACTGGCAGAAGTCCAAGCTGTACTAAAGGCATTAGCGAAAAACAAGACTCCAGAAATTCATGAAATACCAATGGAGTAAGAAGATAGACACCTCACTTTCTGATTAAAACATAAGCAAAAACTGTGAAAAGGCATTTATTTCATCAAAGAAAATATACAAATGAGTAGTAAACACATGAAAAGGTTCAATATCTTTTGTTACTAAGGAAATACAAATTAAAGGTACAATGAGGTACCACTACATACCCATTAGATCAAAAAGACTGATAATACCAAGTGTCAGTGAAAAAGTGACGTATGGGAACTCTCATACGTTGCTAATAGGGATGTAAAATGGTCCAGCAGATACTCAGGAAGACAGTTCATGGCAGTTTCTTAAAATTTCTCGAACCATAAATTTACCACCACACCTAGCAATTCCTCTTCTGTTGTTGTTGTTGTTATGTGCCGTCGAGTCAGCCCTGACTCATAGCGACCCCTCCTTGGGTTTCCGAGGCAGTATCACTACGGAAGTAGGA
>NW_006921654.1:11666497-11697456 GCF_000298275.1 Orycteropus afer afer
ATATTAATGATACTGTTCTATAATTTCCACATTCTGTGGAATCACCTTTCTTTGGAATGGGTACAAATATGGATCTCTTCCAGTCAGCTGGCCAGGTAGCTGTCTTCCAAATCTCTTGGCATAACCAAGTGAGTGCCTCCAATGGGACATCCGTTTGTTGAAATAGCTCAGTTGGTATTCCGTCAATTCCTGGAGCCTTGTTCTTCGCCAATTCCTTCATTGCAGCTTTGACTTCCTCCTTCAGTACCACTGGTTGTAGATCATATGCCACTTCCTGAAATGGGTGAAGATCAACCAGTTCCTTTTGGTACAGTGACTCTGTGTATTCCTGCCATCTTCTCTTGATGTTTCCTGCATCATTCAATATTTTGCCCAGAGAATCTCTCAATATTGCAACTCAAGGCTTAAATTTTTTCTTCAATTCTTTCAGCTTGAGAAATGCCGAGCGTGTTCTTCCCTTTTGGTTTTCAAACTCCAGATCTTTGCACATTTCATTACAGTAATTGGCTTTGTCTACTCTGCTTTACTATGTACATTTAGACTCATGGCTTTGCAGTGGGTAGCAGATTTAGTCTGCAATATTCCGGACACAGACGATTGCTAGAGACATGTATGTCCCCATGCAATGTTCCTCTGATGAAACTAGAAAAGCAAGGACGGCAGATCTGTTTGGAAGATACAAAGGGGATTAGGAAGCAGAAACAGAATGGGGCGAAGGCCAGTCTAAATGGCCCCAGAATCTCAAGAACAGAGCAAGGAACCAGATCAGTGCTTGCAAACTGGCCTCTGTTTGATGCACACACAGTTTCTTAAAAAGAAAAATTCACATAAATGTGCAGGTTTCCAGCATCCCATGAAAAATCACACAATCTGGTGACATGCCACATTGTAATACCTGCCCAGTAGGTACCAGAGTTTGAGACACCTGTCCTTTTCGAATCTAAAGACAGAACAGAGACACAATGTTCCCTATCCATGTGTCAGTCAGCTCGTGTGCTCAGCTCACTCACAGGCATGCTCTCTATTATACACCTTGCCAGATCTACAATCGTGCCTTACCCACAGCAGGTATGGTCATTAAGTGGGCTATGCTATTTTTTTTATCACCTGTTGCTTTAAAAAACCCAGCAAAATGTGCTTATAAAAATACAAGGGGCTGGTGTGATTGGGGGGAAAAAAGAAACAAAGAATGCTCTCATTATTTGCATAAAAATACAGTATGTTGTTGTTATATGCCATCGAGTCAGCCCTGACTCACTGCGACCCCTCCTTGAGTTTTCGAGGTAGTATCACTACGGAAGTAGGGTTGTCCAACCTCCTTCTGAGGAGTGGCTGGTGGGTTTGAACCGCCATCCTTCTGGTTAGCAGTCAAGTGCCTTAGGCACTATGCTACCAGAGCTCCTAAAAATACAGTATACAGAAGCTGAAATACCAAAAACCAAACTCACTGCCATTGATTCCGACTCACAGTGACTCATATAAACAAACAAACAAAAAACCCTAACTCACTGCCATTGTGTCGATTCCGACTCACAGTGACCCCCTTTGGGGTTTCCGAAGCTGTAAATCTTTACAGAAGTAGACTGCCCAGCCTTCCTTCTGCAGGGTGGCTGGTGGGTTTGAACTACTAATCTTCTGGTTAGCAGTCAAATGCCTTAGGCACTATGCCACCAGAGAGGTTAGTTACTTTTATACCCTAAGTAAATGAAACTGTAGCTATTCAAAAAAATAGTGATGTCAAAAGAAGATTAAGAAACTTTTGAGTTAAATCAAAACCTTTAACTTTTAAAAAGCAAGGTTTTAAAAGCTCAGAAAGACCTTTTAAAAAAATATTCTTTCCGTCTTTAAGGTGTTCTTGTGGTGCAGTGGAGATAGGGCATTTGGCTGCTAACCAGAAGGCTGGTGGCTCAAACCCCACCAGCTGCTCCACGACAGATGAGGCAATCTACTTCTGTAAAGGTTTACAGCCTTGGAAACACAATGGGGTTGCTAAGAGTTGGAAGTGACTTGATGGCAGTGGGTTTGGTTTTTGTTTTCACCTTTGTCTTCCAGTTCTCTGGCTAAGCTTTCCCTGTAGCTGGCAGTTCTTAACTGTTACACCGGCTCCTTTTGGCAGACAGGCTACATAATCAAATACGGGCAAACAGTGCCACAGCTAACACGCACAGCAGAATCTCCCTGCCTGAGTCCTCTCTCTCTGATGTCTGTGTCTCTTAGGACAAAGGGGAGGAAGAGTAAGTGAAATTCTCATCAGGGAGCCTCCTCCTTTAATTCATTTAGTAGGAAAAGAATGAAACACCGATTCAACTTGTGCAGTTTTTCAGTTATCTGTTCGCTTTATTTATTTATTTGTGAGCTCTGCTCCCTATTTCTCCTGATCATTTCATAATTTCCTTATCCAAATATTAACTAGCAGAGGAAGATCAACCCTGTTATTTAAGAAGGGCAAAAGGAGGAAGAACTAATGTTTACTGAGCCCTAATACACCAGAATTATATTAGACACTTTACTTCATTTCATTCTCAAAAAGTTCTGTGAGGCAGGAATTATGATCCCCACCTTGTAGGTGAAAGAAACAAAATTAGGGTTTGAACCAGGCTGGTCTCTACAAGTCAAAAGCATATGTAATTATATGTTTCGTAATGAGGAAGAGCACTTTCAAACTAAGGCCTGACGTGACTAAAAGCTTCTAGCGAGGGTCAAAACCAATTCTCTTCCCGTCTGAGATAACTCCATTTTCTGGCAGCTGTGTGGCACAGTGCAGCCTGGCACCGCTAACGCTTTCCATCACGCCTTTAACCTAGATATGACTGGCTGCTGCCGAAAAGTGCAGCTCTGCCCACCTTGCTCTGCTTGTTTCAAATTTGTGGCTACAAATGGCCGATGCTGAGTCAAGATTATTCACTATGAACAGATGTCAGCGTGTTAAACATGGGCGTCTGTGCCAATGCTATAGCCTTAATTAAACTCCCCCTAACTATCTTTTAACCTTTATAGACACGCATATGCTCTGCATTTGGAAATACTTGTATTAATATTCCAGGAAATTCATAGCCAGGAATATTTTGTCACCTGAGACACCCTTCTGCAAAGGGTTTGACTCCTGCAGAAGGTGGTCAGCCCAGATCTTGCCACCGGCAACTCTGTAAATATCATCCAACCAAATATATCCCAGATGTACCCCCTTAACTGTGGTGTTTGACTTTATCAACCTCTGTAATTCCAAGCTCCCAGAGCACTGTGTCAAAGCTTCTGGACTCTGTGTTTCCCAGTTTGATAAAACACTCTTTTGCTGCAATAAACTTTGTTTTTATTTTCACACAGACTTTGTCACTATGACACTCCTTGCAAACAAGGAGCCGAGAATAATCTCCATGACAGCACTCTCTGCCCTCTGTTGTGAGATGTGTACATCCATCCTGACTGGAGCAACATGGAGCGTCTGCTTCAGAAGAAACACGAGGCCCACAACAGACATAAGAAAGTCTTCATCTGATGCGCAACAACAAGCTAAAAATCCCCAAATAATCAAAAAGAAAAAATGAACAGAATCTAGTGGGAGCTCTGGCAGCGTAGTTTGCAGCTCTGGTGCTTAAATTTGACTGCTAACCAGGAGGCTGGCGGTTCACATCCACCAGCCACTCCTCCAAAGGAAGACTGGGCAACCTACTTCTGTAGAGATACTACCTCGGAAACCAAAGGAGGGGTCGCTGTGAGTCGGATCCGACTTGACGGCAGTGAGGTTTTTTTTTTGGAGTGGTAACGAAATTCAAATGTATATGGTTTTCCTATTTGTTCATGAGTAACTCAAAACAGGGCAGGAGGAACTCATTCACAATTTCAAGGCTCCAGCCAGCAGCGCCGGCTGGCCCAAATAAAAGTCAACTTGCTGCCAAAGGACCCAGATCCGTGGAAACTTCCAGTTCTCTGAGGAAGCAAGACAACACTGCCTGCAAATTGGTCCCAGAATCCAAACTGGAACCAGAAATAAAAGAATCCAGACAAGCTCTAAGGATCTTCTTCACGAATGAATCAACAATCTAAGAGAGGTTCTCAATCCAGGTGTAAGGTCTGGAAGTCAGTCTACTTTGTCAACTGCTCACAAAGTTTATCCAATTTTTCATTAAAGTGGAATCAAACCATTGTCTTTTAATAAGAGAGAGTGCTCACCGTTTTATTAACAAAGAACAAAAAGTAGCTTCATCCCCTTCTTCTCTTTCCTCCTGGCACCCTAACAACCATCACATCAGAAAGAGTAAACCAAACACACTCCCCCCCCTTTTTTTTTTATTAGGATTTGGGTGAAGATTTACAGAGTAAATTCACTTTTCATACAGCAGTTCACATATACTTTGTCTCATGTCATTGACCAAAATTTACAATGCAGCAGCTCCCCTCCCACTTCCTCCCCATAGTTACCTCCTCCCAGTGTCCATCCCTTCATACTCTTCTGCACCCTGAGCTATCTCCCTGTGCATAAGCAGCCCTTCCTTCTCCCATGATTGTTCTCTCTAGGGCGTCACACTCCCCTTTAAATGCCTGTTTGAACTCTAAAGAAACCAAAATAAAATGTGGCGGCGGGGGGGGGGGCGGCGGACTAAAAGCCTTGGAGAAGCAATATGCAGTTCCAACTTTCTACGGGCACAGTACCCGGTGAGAAGACAAATCAATGCCACCAACTGGAAGACAGCCATGACCTGATCGTTTTTAAGGGCTTCCCAGGCTGGAATCAGATCGTGTATGTAATTCTTGGTTTGGGAATGGAGTGGGGACGTGCTTGACACACACACCTCTGCTGGGGCAGCTGCTCCCATCTGTCCACTCCCCTCCCTCCTTTAAAAGCTACTTCAGCATCCAGATTTATCCAGTTACATGTGCTAATTGAAAAGGCGGCACATTTCCCAGGCCACACTTATGAAAATAACATGAACACCCATCTCAACACTTCCACAAACAGATGTTAAATTGGCCAGGGCACATCTAAATAATCTCACCTCACTCATCCTTGCTAACGCTTACAGACTCACCCTCTTAGGAAACTTTCTCAGCACAAAATGCTGGTCATATACCAGACTCGGAAATGTTAGGGAGGTTGTTTTGCTTTCAAAAAAGAAAATAACTGGAGAAGATGAGGGAAGCTTTTCAAAAGAACTTTCACATGGTGGGCATTATGAACTCCTCCTCCCTCAGCTGAAACACAAGAGAGCTGTGACCTTTTTATCCTGCCACCAGACCGTGTACCCGCTGTGTAACTTCATGAACAAGAGGCAGAGTGAGAGCTCAAGCAGCAGAATCACACTGTAATAAATGGGTTTGCTCCCCTACAAGACTGTACTCTGTGAGTATCAAGTCTTTTTGTTTTTCACAAGGGAACCCCTGACTTCCTCTACACAATTGCCTCATTCTAGCTGTAAAAACGATTCATGTAGTGACGGTGGGATATGCTGAATGAAATTAATGTCACTGAATTGTACATTAAAAAAAGGTTAAAATAGCAAGTTTTTTGGTTTATCACAATAAACTAACAAAAAAAATGATATAAAGCCTAAAAGTCAGAAACCCTATCTAATAAAAGATTCTATGAAATATAAACAAATCAGTGGGGTATGAAGGGAGAACCGATTAGAAAGAACGCAGGACAACTTTCTGGGATGGTGGAAATGTATTCCACCTACTCTGGGTGATGGTGACACAGATGTAAGTAACTGTCCAAATTCACTGAACATTTAAGGAACCTGTGTGATAACTAACTTACCTCCTATCATAAAGGCCAAATGCTATGGAAACCAGAAGCACCCCATTCACAACAACCGTTTCACATGTCTTCTGAACAGATAAACACTGAGAAGATAATGAAGCGCGGAGTAAGGAGAACCACCACTCAACCACTGTTCTGCTTCCCTAGTACCGCTCTGACAAGAATATATACCACAAATGGGAAGGCCTTAACAAAGAGGAGTTTACTCTTACAATTTGCAGGCTTTAAGTCCTAGTTCAAAGCGCCAGACTCTAGGGCCTGGGTGAAAGCCTCTCAGCCTTGAGGTTCAGCTCTGGCTCTTGCTCCCAGCCCACTGGAGCTAGAGGCTTTTCTTCACTCAGACAGCTGCTGGCTGCTGAGACTGACAAACCCAAGGTTGACAAGTAAAAAGACACAGTCCCATTGTTACCAAACCACACGGCAGGCCATTAACTCAAGTTCAATGAAAGTCCCAAGGTCAGCATGGCAGGTTGCTGAACAAAAACACAGCTACATGCAGGGTTCAAGCATGCCATAAACTAGAGACCATTCCCGAAGCTGTTTTTTATATATAGGAAGCAGGCCACATACTGAAAGGCAGCTACTCAGCTGCTCACAGTAGATTCCACCACGGAGTTGATTTACCAGTCTCATCATGGGGAATACTAGGATCCAGCTGCCCAGCCACTCAACCAGGCCCAGCCAAGGTGACACACAAACTTAACCGCCACTGCTACTCTTCATCATCCTTCCGCCATTATCCTGATGAGTCCACACAAATCTAAATGTCATTTATAAATAAGAAGAAGGACTGTTAACCATAACTGAGATGATCCTTACTGCTCTGAAACCTTGCCTTTCTGTCACTCACCCTTCTTAAATATTTTCAATGAATGTCCACACAACAAGGCTACTAGCTGAAGTAACAAAAAAACAGGTGGCAAAGAAGAAACTAAGTATAAGATTATAACAAAAACAACCCCCCACACACACACACGTTTTCAAGTAAAACCCAAAGGAGGAAAAACATGAGGTCACTAGATATGCTTATCATTGAAAAGGCAAGGAAATTGCTCAAGAAGTCCAACAGTTTACCTCCCCTCTCCAAGGTGCCTTCAGTTCTTTTTTTCTTGCCAACAATAAAAGCTGTAAGAAAATCTCAAAAGCAATGAGAGGCTGTCACCTCAAGCTGCCTTACCAACCAACAGGCTATCACGCCATAATGTGTGGCTCACGCTGTCACGTCCTCTACCTCCACAGCATCTATCCACGCAGCTACTCTGCTAGCTGTCACCTGGCCACCACCTGAACGCTTTAGTAACCAGACACATTCTACATCAAAAGTTCTTGGGTACATCCCAGCTCCTCGGCACCTACACTCAGTGTGGAGGAAACAGCCGAAATGGTTTCCTGTTGTCCACAAGGCAGCCCAAAGTGAAGTTCAGGAAAGGCTGTGGGATGCCATGTGCTTCCTGACTAGGAAATGAGCTTCCAGGCACTCAGCGGGGCCTTTGCTCACTCGGACAAGGATGTGCATTGTGAAACGTACTACTGTGGAAACAACATACTTCTACAACAAGAAGCCAGGTCAACCTGAAAGAAAGGAAATAGCAGGGCTTGCAAAGTCAGTTTTGTGGAATGAGCAAGGAGCTTCTCTCATGTCTAGGCTTGAAGTGTGGTATGATGAAGCTGAAATGAAAATGTCATTCCAATCACATAATAGACATTAGAGCCTGTTTACTTGTGAAACATAAGCAACAGGGGGTCAGCCAAGAAACTATCTGCTTTTAAGACTGAGTAAAAGGAGAGTATACACAACCGAAAGAGTAAGAACTCAATCTCAGGAGGTCAAAGTTTACCCATGACTTCTGAAAACTAGTGATCATTAACAAATGCTAGTGCTTTACTCATTTACTCAACAAATGCTTATAAATTATTTACTATGTACTGGGCTGGACACACATGGGTGTACACAGAATTGCTGTGAGTCAGCGTCAACTCGACAGCACCCAACAGCAGGTAGACACTCAAGATACAAGGTCTCTGCCTCAAGCTCACAGTGCAGCGAAGGCCAACATGCAAAGAAGACTAACATGTAACCTGACAGAGAACAGGGAGGGTAGTAAATGCTATGATAAAGGGTATAAACAACTGCTTGGGAAAGGGGTATCAGTCAGTATTCTTAGATACAAGCCACAGACACAGAATCTAGATGGCTTAGGTGCAAAAGGAACCGAGTTGAAAGATGCTGGGCTAAAAAAAGAAAAAAAGATACTGGGCTTTTCAAATGTCCATGAAACAAATACAAAGATGCATTTCATCTTGGGCCATAAAACAAATTTCAACAAATTTAAAAGAACTGAAACCATGCAGAGTTTGCTCTTCAACAACAAAGGAATCAAACCAGAAATCAGTAATAGAAAGGCAACAGAAAAATCATCAAACACTTGGAAACTAAATCACACACTTATAAATATTCCACAAGTTAAAAAAAAAGTCTCAAGGGAAATTAAAAAAAAACAAAAACAAAAACACAACACTGAACTGAATGAAAATGAAAATATATCAAAATTGGTGGTACTGAGCTAAAGCAATGCAGAAAGCGAAATGCTTACAATACAAAAGATGAAAAGTCTCAAATCAATAATAAAAACTCCCCTCACAAACCTAGAAAAAGAAGAAACTCAAAGCAAGCAGAAAGAAGGAAATAAAAGGGTAAGAGGAGAGAGACATCAATGAAATTGAAAACCATAAAACAACAGAGAAAAAAATGAAGCAAAGAGCTGGTTCTTTGAAAAGATCACAAGACTGACAACCTTTAGGTAAGACTGACAGAAAAAGAGGAAATACGAAAGACTCACATAAGGAATGAAACAGGGCCTATATCACTACAGCCTCTAGAGACATCAAAAGGATGGTAAGGAAATACTATGAACAACTTTGCACACATACATTTGACAACTTTAGATAAAATGAACTAATTTCTTGTAAAATGTAAGCTAGCAAAACTCACCCTGTATAAAACACAGCATGTGAAGAGTCCTAAAACTATTAAGGAAATTGAATTTGTCATTTAAAAACTCCAAGAAAAGAAATCTCCAGCTCTACATGTTCTCACTGGGAAATTTTATCAAACTTTTTAACAAAAATTAACACCAGTGCTACGCAAATTCTTACGAAAAACAGAAGAGGAAATTTTATGAAGCCAGTATTGTCCCGAAACCAAAATCACATAGATTACTAAAAAGAAAACTACAGACCATTATCCTTCATGAATATAAAAGTCCTTAACAAAACATCAGCAAATAGAATTCAGCATAAAAAGAATTCCACAACATGAGCATTCCTGGAGTTCAGTCCAGGGATGAAAAGGCCATTTCAATAATCAAAAATCACTGTACACTGGAATAAACACAGACAGAGATCAGTGGGCTATAACTGAGAGGCCAGAAATAAAATCTCACCATTACTGTTAACTTTTTATCTACAAGGGTATCAAGACAACTCAATGAGTAAAGAATCATTTTTCAACAAATTGTGATGGACGTTGCAGTGCAGTGAATTACTGAATATGGTCCTTCTACCCATGGTCTTTGCGACTCTCACCAGATGACTGGGTAGGACTATGCAAATGTAAGGTGTTTGTGGCCCACCAAGGGGATTGGATAGTATGATAGTTGGAGCTGTGTGTCAACCTGGCTGGACCACAATTCTGTGTGGTTTAAGCAACTGTGATGTGGGTTATTCCCAGATGGGATCAGATGTATCTGTTTTGAGCAGCCAATCTGTTGAAAGGGAGTTTCACTAGGGGTGTGGCCTGCTTCCAGTATATTTTTGGACATCCTAGGAAAGGAGACACTCTTTTGTGGATCGGGATTCTGCCTACAACTGCCCGTGAGCGAACAATCCACCATTTGGCCTGGAGATCTTGTATTCGTCATTCATTGGAGTCAACAGCCAGTATACTGCCTGCCAACCTTGAGCTCGTCAGCCCCTGCAGCTGCGTGAGTCGGGAAAAGCCTCCAGCTTGACATTTGATCCAAGAACTTGGGACTTGCCAGCTTCTATAAGTGTGTGAGCCATTTTTGTAAGATAAATTGCTCTCTCTCTCTCTCTCTCTCTAAGCTTTACTGGTTTTGCTTCTGCAGAGAACCCAGTCTAACACAGATAGCTTGCTAATAATGTAAATAAGGTACATGGCACCCTTGTGTGGGTATGACCACAATGTACTATGTATGGAACCCTAATATGGGGATTGGTCAGTTTTTCCATCCCACTAGACTTAAAATAAGCCATCCCAGAGGTGGAAAGGGGCCGGGGGATCTCACTACCAATCAAGAAAGCAGAGCCAGGAGTATAGCTCAGCCTTTGGTCCTAAGATCCCTGCACTGAACCTCCTCGATGCAAGAGACAAACGGAGCTGTAACACTTTGCTGAGATGGTAAGAAGTGTGGCAGAGAACCAGCAGCAGCTGAACCAACAGAACCAAGAGACCAGTATGAAGCAGAGCAGAGGGCTTCCTGGCCCACAAAGCAAGAAAGCTGAGTGCCCTCCAACAGCAGGCTCAGTGGTGGAGTAGAGTGCCTTTCTGGACACCAACCGGCAGAGCTAAAAGAGCTTGGTAACATTTGCCCAAGCAGGACACAGGCCAAGGCCAGAGAGAAGAGCCCCTGCACCACAGCTGAGAAGCTGTCCTGACTGAAGAACTGTACCCTGAATGGTTTCTGATCCTGCACTGTTACCTGTTACTTCCCTACTAAACCTCATAATTGTATTGACCATGAGCTCTGTGTGGCTATTGTAATGAATTACTGAACCCAGGAGAGAAGTAGAGAGTGTGTGGGTGGGTGTCAGAGTTGGTAAAAAGGATGAATGGTAGAGACGGTCTGATCTCTACCTCATAGGAGGAATTCCACGGAAGCAGCATCAAGAAATCAAATCCTGTGCCGCTTTGGGCAAATCTGCTGCAAATGGCCTACCTCTATTGTTAAAAAGCAAAAATGTCACTTTGAGGATAAAGGTAGGCCTGACCCAAGCCATGGTATTATCAATTGCCTCATATGCATGCAAAAGCTGGACAATGAATAAGAAGACTGAAGAACTGATGCCTTTGAATTATAGAATCAGTGAAGAATACTGAATATAGCATGGACTGCCAGAAGAATAAACAAATCTGTCTTGGAAGAAGTACAGCCAGAATTCTCCTTAGAAGGTGGCGAGACTTCATCTCCAGTATTTTGGACATATTAGCAGGAGGGCCCGTTCCCTGGAAAAGGCCATCATGCTTGGTGAAGTAGAAGATCAGCAAGAAAGAGGAAGACCCCCAATGAGATGGACGGACACAGCAGATGCAACAGTGGGATGGGCCCAAAGACAGCAATGACTGAGAGGATGGTGCAGGACCAGGTAGGGTTTCCTTCTGTTGAACGTGGGGTTGCTATGAGTCGTAACTGACTGGACAGCACCGAACAACCACCACCACTTTGGAAAACAGTTAGGAAATTTCTCAAATGCTTAAACATTCAGAGTTACTCTAAGACCCAGCAACTGCACTTCTAGGTATATACCCAAAAGAAATGAAAACACGTCCACACAAATCCTTGTATATGAGTGTTCGCAGCAGCCATTTTTCATAATGGCCAAAGTGTGAAAACAATCCTATCAAATGATGAATGTCGTTATGTGCTGTTGAGTCGGCCCCAACTCACAGTGATCCCTCCTTGGGTTTCTGAGGCAGTATCGCTACGGAAGTAGCTTGCCCCATCTTCCTTCCAAGGAGTGGCTGGTATGTTTGAACCACCAGCCTGCTGGTTAGCAGTCAAGGGCTTCAGGCACTATGCTATCAGAGCTCCCTACCGATGAACAGATAAGCAAAACATTGCTTATCCATATAATGGAATATTATCGAGGCATAAAAAGGAACAAAGTGATGATACATGGACAATGTGAATGAGCCTTGAAAATATTACGCAGAGTGAAAGAGGTCAGTCACAAAAGACCATATATTTTATAAATGCATTTCTATGAAATGTCCAGAACAGGCCTATCTACGGAGACAGAAAGCAGCTCAGTGGTTGTTCAGGGCTGGGAGGCAAAGGGACTGAGTGCCTACTAATGGGTACAAGGCTTCTTTCTGGAAGGATGAAAATGTTCTAGAATTGGATGGTGGTGATGGTTGTACAAGCCTGTGAATATACCAAAAACCACTGAATTGTACACTTTAAAAGGGTAAATTATATGGCCTATAAATTATGTATCAAAAAATTTCCCAGCCAAAAACACTTAGAGACGCTAGATAAAATATATCAAAATAATAATAATGCATCGCTAACTCGTAAGAAAGAAAGGGAAACCCCCGTGCCCTGATCAAAGCAGGAACTGAAAACCGCAGACATCACATATGAGCTGGTACTGAGGCGAGTAGAGAAGGGCACAGTTTCAGTAACTACCCCAGGGCTTCAGTTGCTTACTCTTGTGATAATAGGATACCTGGCCTTGAGCTTATGGAAGGTGGGGATCTAAAAATAAGATGCTCAATAAAGCAGAAATCCTAGAAAGGGTGTACCCTCAGTGAGAGGATGAACTAGGAAAAAATTCACCGTCCAGTCCCAGCAGCAGATAAGCAAGCTTATCTTTGCTTCGGCTGTAAAGAGTGGGGAAAAAATGTGCCTCTTGAGAACAGGAATCCTAGGCGTGCAACTCACACGGATTTTGAGGTCACAATTATAATTTGGTTTATAATGCCTGAATGTTGTAGGAACCACCACACTAAGAAACTAACATAAAAATGAGCCCAAGTCTGACCTATTCTAGGAGCATCTGACAAAAGCAAACGTAACAAGCCATTTGCCCTTTGCACCATTTTTACACACACAATTCAGTGACATTGAATGCATTCACCATACTCTGCACTATCCATGTCCAACTTTTCTCATCACCCTTAACAAAAATCCTGTACCCCTTAAGCAATATCCCATTTTCCCCTTCACCCACCCTCGGGAAATGCTAATCAACCTCTGCTCCATGCATTTCCCGATTCTCAGTTATCTCACAGCAGGAGCATGCAGTATTTGTCAATTTGTGTCCAACTTATTTCACTCGGCACAATGTATTTAGGGTTCAGTTGCATCACCGCATGCATCAGAACTCTGTTTCTCTTCGTGGCTGAATACCACCGCACTGCAGATATACCGTGTATGTGGCTGTTGTTCCTCGCAGCCACCCTGGGTACAGAAGAACAAAAACACTGTCTGGCCCTCCACATGCCTACAATCATGGCTACACCTGAGCTCACTGTTGCAGCTACTGGGTCCAGCCACCTCGCTGAGCATCTTCCGCTTTTTTGCAGACCCTCTACATTTCACTCATCCATTCATCTCCTGGACACTTGGGTTGTTTCCACCTTTTGGCTGCTGAATAGAGCTATGATGAATATTGGTGTACAAGTACTTGTTTGAGTCTCTACTTGAACTTTTCTGGGTATACACCAGAAGTGGAATTTCTGGGTTGTACGGTAATTCTTGTTTACCTTTTTGAGGTATTGCCAAACTGTTTTCCATAGTGACGGAATCATTCAATAATCATATCAGCAATGAATGAGAGTTCTAATTTCTCCACATTTGCCAACACTTGCTATTTTCATTTTTCACAGTGATTCTGTGTATTTTAGGTATATAATTTTGTTTATTTTGTTGCTGTTGTTGAAAATACACACAGCAAAACATATACCAATTCAACAGTTTCTTTATGTACCATTTAGTGACACTGACTACATCCTTTGAGATGTGTAAGCATTCTCACTTCCCTCATTTAGCATAAATTCATTGCCCTTTCAGGTTCCTGTCTAACCTTTCAAGTTGCTGCTGTCAATTTAATCCCATATAAATAGTCCTTAAAAGAGCATGACGCTCAAAGCAGACATTCTTCAGTAGTTGAGCTAAACTGTTGTTTGGCTTTAAGAAGACTTCAGGGAAGATTTTTCGTTAAAGGCTTAAGGATTATCTGAGAGCAATAGTTTCAGGGGTTCATCTAAGCTTCATGGCTCCAGGAAATCTGGGGTAAGAATTTTAAATTCTGTTCTGCATTTCCCCCTTTTGATCATGTTTCTTCTATGAAATGTTTGCTCAAAATGTTCACTAATGGTAGCTGGGCACCATCCAGTTCTTTTGGTCTCATGGCAAAGGAGGCAGCTGTTCATGGAGACAGTCAGCCACAAATTCCGTAGCCTCCTCCTATTCCTGACTCTCCTTCTTCTGTTGTTCCAGGCAGAGAGAGGGATCAATTGTTGTGTCTCGGATGACCATCTGCAAACTTTTAAGGCCCCAGGCACTACTTATCAAACAAGGAGGTGGAACACAGGCACAGAACACAGTAGGCCAATTAACTGGAATGTCCCATGACCTTAAATCAAAAAACCAAATCTCATGAGGTTTTTGGTTGAACACAATCAGCCTCAGCCTTTTTTTGGTCATTGCTGTAAATCTATCTATCACATAACTTCTGCCAATTCAACCTTTTAGAGGTGTATGACTTATTGACAGCAATTACAATAATCAGCTGCACAACCCCATCCTTAAACAATGTGGTGTTTCCATCACCATTAATGCCCCCCTCCATTCTCTCTTCCTCTTGCCCTTGGTAATCACTAATAAACTTTATTCCCTTTCCATCTGTCTCTTCTTATTTTATGAAGTAAAGTCATACTATTTCACTCAGCATATCTTCCAGCGCCATCCATATTGTAGCATCTATCAAGACTTCATTTCCCTACTTCTTGTTGTTGTTATGTGCCGTTGAGTTGGCCCCGACTCATAGTGACCCCTCCTTGGGTTTCTGTGGCAGTATCACTACAGAAGTAGATTGCCCCTTCTGAGGAGTGGCTATGGGTTTGAACCGCCAGCCTCCTGGTTAGCAGTCAAGTGCCTTAGGCACTACACTACGAGAGCTCCTCTAAAAATCTTAGCCATGCTAAAAGAAAAACTCATTGCCGTGGAGTTGGATCCGACTCATAGTGACCCCTCCTTGGGTTTCCCAGGCAGTAGCTCTAGGGAAGTAGTCTTCCTTCCGGGGAATGGCTGGTGGGTTTGAACTACCAGTCTTCTGATTAACAGTCAAATACCTTAGGCACTGGGAGCTCCGGTAGCATAGTGCCTAAGGCACTTGACTGCTAACCAGAAGGCTGGCGGTTCAAAGCCACCAGCCACTCCTCGAAAGGAAGGTTGGGCAATCTACTTCTGTAGTGATACTGCCTCGGAACCCCAAGGAGGGGTCGCTATGAGTCGGGGCCGACTCGACAGCAAATAACAACAACAACAACAACAACAACCTTAGGCACTATGCCACCAGAGCTCCCTTAATCATGCTGTTGTTGTTGTTGTTGTTATGTGCCGTCGAGTCAAACCCGACTCATAGTGACCCCTCCTTGGGTTTCCGAGGCAGTATCACTACGGAAGTAGGATTGCCCAACCTTCCTTCTGAGGAGTGGCTGGTGGGTTTGAACCGCCAGCCATCTGGTTAGCAGGCAAGTGTCTTAGCCACTATGCTACCAGAGATCCCTTAGCCATGCTAATGGAGATGAAATGGTATCTCATTGTGGTTTTGATTTGCATTTGCATCTCCCTAGCAAAAGTGAGGGAAACCCTCAAAGAAATGGACTCAAACATACCGGTGTCATGAAGAAGGTGTGCAATCAGGCAACAGTACTTCTGGTATACACAGTTCCCCACGAGCCAGAGCCAACCTAAGGACAACTACCATGATGGCTAGTGGCTCTGAGCATCTTTTCTGAGCTTATTGGCCATTTAGTTACTCTCTTTAGTGAAATGTCTATTCAAGTCCTTTGTCCATTTTGTTTTAAGTGTTACATCCACTTTTGAGGAATACACAAACTTCACAACACGGAATCTTACAACTTCATCCTAGGCCACAAAAGACTGTCCCACAGAATTTAAGGAAAAAAAACAAAAAACAGCACCTTGCTAAAGATGAGTCAAAAATAATCCACCATAAGATAGTCAACAAATAAAATGTACGAGTTTTAGAACCTTAAGAAATTCTAGTAAAAGAGCTATCAAACAGAAATGATAAATTATACTTAAAATGATTAGAAATAAAAAGAAAACCTCAAACCCTTAAGAATAATACAAAAACTTAGTCACTGAAATTAAACTCAATGGCTAAGTTAAAACAGATTTGACACAGCTGATGGAAAAGAAACAAACTGGAACACAGGAACCAACCGGGAAGCAACCCAGGGAAGAGAGACGGAAAACCTGACAGAGGAGTTCTCGCTCCGTGTGGACAGAATGAAAAGATCTGACACAGTGCCCTAAGAGTTTCCGAAGGAGACAGCAGAACGCAGCCGAAGCAATATGAAAGAAATAATGTCTGAAAATTGTCTAGAACTGTTGAAGGCCATGAATGCTCAGATTTAAGAAATACAACTCCATGCATACCATCATTATTATAACTGGAGGGCACAGATAAGACAAGAATAAAAGGACTAAAATTCAAAGTCATTATTGAACAAGGTGGGGAGCATATCTGATGGCATGGATCAGGGAACTCTGTAGGTCTTGGAGAAAGGGCAGGATACCCACAGATGGAGAGATGTGAGGGCAACTGGGGTGGTGGGCTAATTTCTAGCTGTGAAAGAGCTAATCAGAGAAAAAGGAGGGTTAGCTAGCACTGAAGTATGGAGGGCCCTAATACCAGGTGTGTCAAGGAATTCAAACTTGTTACCAGGTGGTGAGGGGTCAAGTTTTTGAGGAAGCAATGGAATCTAAACAGAACCTTGGCCAATTATTTCGGCAGTAGTGTGTAGGGCACATACAGGAAAAGAAACTGCAAGGAAACTTAGGAAATCTTTACAGCAACCCAATCTTCGAAAACACTTTACAATTCCAATCACACAGAGACAGACATTTCAGAAACCAGACCCAGGAGAAAGGCAATGGCAGTGGGGATGAAAGGGAGAGACAGAGGGGCACAGGTAGGGCGGATGGAGGGAATATTCAGACATTTTGGAGACAGAATCAAAAGAACTTACTGGATGAGGTGAGGGAGGGCCAGGGAAAGGAAAGGGAAGAATCAGGGCCCCAATGACTGAGGAAATAGCAGGAGGACATTTCTTCCCAGAAAGAGACAGGAAGTTTGACTGAAGTGGAAATAAGCCTTAGGTTCTAGCCCAGGCTCTGTCATTCTTCATTAAGTGCCTTAACTTCACAGGCACAGTTTTCTTCCTCTGAAAAATTGGAGGATTTAGAAAAATGAGTCGAATGGTGGACTGGATTGGATGTGGTGGCAGAGAGGTTCAGAATGAATTTCTAGCCAGCAGTGAGAAATACAGGTCTGGGACTCAGGAGAAAGACAAGGCTGAAAGACAGAGTCAAGATGTAGAGTAGGTGATCCTATTAAATGCAGGACGAGAAGAGGTCTGCAGATCTTGGGAAAACTCTAAGGGAACACAGTAAAGGCGGCAGCAGAGAGCTCCAAGGTGCACCAGCCTTGGCAGGATGCCCCACGGCAGTGCATCATCCTCAGACGATAGGTCGCATCAAGAGACAGGAGTTCTGTTCTACTTTCCACTACTAACCAATTTCCTCAGGAAGCTGACAGATAAAAATGTAAGGAAAATGAAAGCCTTTGTTGTAGCCCACTATGCCTGGAAAACACTGATCTTTTGCTTTCATTATGATATGAGTCAACCCCCTAATTTAAAGGGTTTTACAGACAGATACTATACTTCTTCATCCACCTGACTTCTCACAGCTGCAATTCTGCCTGACTCAGCTTGCATGCTACTGTAAAACACACTGCTGACCAAGTGAGCCCAACAGGAAAGCCGGCTTTACCACATCGAGACGAGAAACTGAGGTCCAACCCAGGCAAAGCAGAAATGATTTCATTAATTCACGGCACAACACAGAATGGACTGAGAAGCAGACACAATGCGGCAGTTACTCTTCTAAAGGAAACTTCTCAAATCT
This sequence comes from Orycteropus afer afer, assembly GCF_000298275.1. Lineage (NCBI taxonomy): Eukaryota > Metazoa > Chordata > Mammalia > Tubulidentata > Orycteropodidae > Orycteropus > Orycteropus afer. The sequence goes on from NW_006921654.1 coordinate 11,684,222, forward strand.
TTGCTCTGAAGCCAGTTACACTAGACAAGAGACCAAAATCAAGAGTCTGTACATGGTATCCCCGGATCTTTCTAATTCACAGTTCTGGTCCAGACAAGTCACGGCATGCTGGAGCTGAAGGTGGAGAACATTCTCGTCTCTTCCTTTCCACCTCCTACAGCTCACCATCTCACAAGCAGCTGGGCTACACTGCCTCAGTTTAAAGCAGAGCCCAATGCAAAGCCTGCGTATTTCCTGCTCATTCTCAAATTAGCAACTACTGAAGCTGCAGTGCATTTCAAAGTCAAGGGAAAGGCTGACAGTCAAAAGGATGTGCCTGCCTTTGGCTTTTCCAGTCTCTGCATCCAGAATCACTAGGTCTAAAGATAATATGGAAACATTAACCTTGTTTTTAAAAGTTTAAAAATATTTCAGTTTAAGTTTATACCAGGGGCCCTTGGGTAACAAGCCTTTGGCAGTTCAGGGTCCAGTAACTGGATATATTAAGTGCTGGACTTTGGACCAGACTGATTTCCAACCCCGGACCGGAATAACTAGAACACAGCTGTTCAGCCTCTACCATTGCGGGGGGATCCCCAGCCCCAAATTAAAATCATTATCCCACAAGAACCTTTCTGAGGGATCAGAACCATCTGCAATCCTCAAAAGGGCAGGAAGACGTCTTTATCAAAGCTTTTATCAGCACAGACGAATCACTGACTGCCATGCCGCAGGCCCGTGACTTTTCTTAGTGACGTCAAAATGTCCGAGAACAGAAACCTCCAACACAAAGGACAGGACAGAGATGCAGCACATTACACCTTCAAAGATGTACAATACACAGGCCTTAAACTGCCTCATGTTTTTGTACAACTCACATTTTCACCTGAACTCTTAGTAAATACCCGAGAATTAATTTACTTTGATCATTTCATATAGTACAGAGGCTACAGGCGATATTCAACCCTTAAATTAACCTCTCTGTAAAATTTGACAAATGCACAAAACATGCAGCATCACTTAACTTGGGTGTGTGTGTCTGCTTTTTGGCAGAGGTTCACAAAGCAGGGGAAATGTTAAGCTGCACTCAAATCAGCAGGTTATGAAGATGCAGATAAGGTAACGATTATGGAAAAAACCCAGACCATTGCTGGTAATGGTGTGTGGAAAGAGTCCTCTCAGGCACTACCAGTGACATTTCAAATCGGGATCATCTGTCTGGCAGCATCTGTTAGAATGAAGATGTATACCCCACGGGATACTGGAATCCCACTTCTAGGACACCCCACGGGATATGGGACTCCCACTTCCAGGACACCCCACAGGATATGGGAGTCCCACTTCCAGGAACCTGTCCTCCAGAAACGACAGCACAAGGACATAAAAACATACATGAAATCATTTTTATTATAGATTATTCACAATCGCAAAACTGAGAAAACGAAATGTTCATCAATAAAGGAATGGATACCCAAATTATGGAATTTCACACAACAGAATACTAAGCAGTTATTTTTTTTTTTAAAAAAAAGTAGATGCTTATATGTTGTTGTTGTTATGTGCCATCAAGTTGGACCCGACTCATAGCGACCCCTCCTTGGGTTTCCAAGGCAGTATTCACTACGGAAGTAGATTGCCCAACCTCCCTTCGAGGAGTGGCTGGTGGGTTTGAACCGCCAGCCTTCTGGTCAGCGTCAAGTGCCTTAGGCACTACGCTACCAGAGCTCCCAGATGCTTATATAGGACTAGGAAAGATGCTGAAGACAGACTGTTAAGTAAAAATACAAAGTGTAGAACAATGTATACATTTTTTGCTTGACTTTGTTTTAAACAAATAGATAAAATGCATATATGAATACAATATATTAACATAAGCTCAGGGAAGGATCTGCCCCAAACTGTGAACCAGCAGTTAACAACCGTTAGCCTCTGGGGCTGAGAGCAAGGGCAACAGGCCAGTAGAAGGAAGCTCTCACTGCCTCCTTTGTAAAAAAAAAAAAAGAAGTAGTGGAAATATGGGTCATTTTTACTTCTTGATTTGTATTTTTAAATATTTTTCAAGTTAAAATAAGAATAAAGAACAAAAACTTTTTCATTTCAAGGGAAAAAACAAGAGAAGAAAAATCATCTTTCGTTTTATAAGCACAACAATAGCGTTAAAAATGAATTCTCATAAAACAAAAAAGTAGGAATTGTATAGTACACAGAAATCTCATACCAAGAGACTAATCTAATTAGGCAAAGAAAAATGTACAGCACTCAGATACCCAGTCTTAGGAACGCTTTGCTGTCCTGGGAGCTTGCCAAAGACAGGCTATCTTTTCCGGGGGAACTCTGCCCTCTAGTGTACACTAAAAACAAAACCGAAATATCAAAACCACCACCGTGTAGTGTATTACAACTCTAGTTGTCGTTATGTGTCGTTGAGTCGAACCTGACTCACAACGAATTACAACTCATAGTGGCCCTAAAGGACAGAGTAGAACTGCCCTATAAGGTTTCCAAGGCTGTCACAGTCTTTACGGAAGTAGACTGCCTCATCCTTCTCCCACGGGGCAACTGGTCGGTTTGAAGCAGTGAGCTTTCAGCTAGCAGCTGGTTGGGTGCTTAGCCACTATGGCACCAGGGCTCTGCGTACACTACAAGAACTTAAAACCGAAGAGCAGTTAAATCAGTAGGCTAGCATCGTACAGTTAACCAGGATGTGTCCGCTTCCCTCCAAACGCATGACTCTCTGCTTAACTAAGGCCTCCATTCCCTTGTTCAGCATCACACTGGGCCGGCTATGTTAATGCCCTAACTCCAGCTCCTCCTTCTCTATCAGTCCCTGCCCACCCAGGAAGCACCTAAAGCACTTTCACACCAAAAGAAATCTGGCAGCAGTGTAAAAAACACACAAAGTAAATAAACTTTTTAGAGCTGTTAATAGAGCTCCATCAAAAGAACTCTAGTGGCCTAGTGCCTAAGGCACCTGACTGCTAACCAGAAGGGTAGCGGTTCAAACCCACCAGCCACTCTGCAGAAGGCAGGCTAGGCAATCTGCTTCCTTAAAGATTAACAGCCTTGGAAACCCAAAGGGGATCGCTATGAATTAGAATCTACTCGATGGCAGTAAGTTTTTTTTTTTTTTTTTTAAATAGAGATAGGCACTTGGCTCTTAAGCATCACTGCTCTTTGAAATTTGCTGACTCTCTAACTCAAGGCTAAAGGCAATGGAAAAAGCCTGTCTGTGTATAAACTTCATCTCTTTACAGGATCTTCTAAGAACACGAGAATTTGTTCAACTCTCAGCATCCTTAAAAATCACTGGCGACACTTCCTAGGGTCGTAATATTTGCTGGCAGCATTCCATGCAAGCTGACAGAGGTCACCCTCATGCAGGTGACCATAAATGAATAGAGTTCTTGCTCTGAAAGCTGCTCTAGGGTTCACTTAGATGTTGACATTGGCAGGGACTTCACTCTTGACCCAAATGTCAAATATCTTCCAAAGAAAAAGAAAAGGAAGCCATGAGAATCTCCATTCATACTTCCTCTAGTTACTAGCCTGGCCTGGACTAGTAAAGAATTTAAATATGAGATCACCTCCAATAGTTTAAAAATATTCCAACAGATCATGGGGAAATCTTTAAAGAATTCTTTTCCTTCTTCAATTTCACATCCATTCACTCTGTACCTGTAATACCTGCACAGGCATATTAAAAAGAGGCTAACACCAGAGGAGCCCAGTATCAACACCCACAAAGAACACGCAGGTCCGAGTCAGGAAAGGGCGTTCTTGCCCCAACACAAAGCACATCATTCTGGAGCTGATCACTGAGGCAGAGTCTGCCAGGACCAATGAGCCCCACTGTCACCTGAGACAATGCTCCATAGTCCTACCCTGGAACAAAAGACTGCCAGGTGAAATACACTTAACCCAAGTGGGCCAGGATACCTCCTAGCTGGCTCACGTGGCAACACCTGACATACTGTTAATGAGACATTAGTGCAGGGTGTGTCTTAAATCAATCTCTTCTGAGAGAGAAACAAATCGCATGAATCAAAAAAGCACGGTGGGGGAAGACGGATGCCATGCCACCTGAGATCTCTAAGGAACCCAGAAAGAAGCTGAAGAAAGACAAGGGCCTTCCCCACAGCCAATACAGAAAGACTCCCTCTGAGCTGGTGTCCTGAATTCAGACTTCCAGCCTCCTAAACTGTGAGGGAAGAAATTTGTTTGTTAAAGCCACCCACTTGTGGTATTGCTGTTACAGCGATACTAGATAACTAGAAAAAGAAAACCCATTTCCAAGTGGGATTACAGCCACAGGCAGAAAGGTTAGCATTCACAACTCATATTTTTGGGGAACACAGTTCAACTCATAACATTCCACCTTCTGGACCCCCCAAAAAATCATGTCCTTCCCATCACATCATCCCCAAAGTCTTATATCCACTCCTCAGAAGGGGCCAATTACCACACAGAAAGAGCAACTGCCACTACTACTCCCCAGATGCCCAACCACACCTTGTCCACAGCTTCACTATTAACAGAGTACCAATGTATACTCTGTCCCTGTGCAGGACTTGAAGTATATATATAAAAAACATGCTGGCCCCTTTGATTTCATGAGATAGTTACGAGACTGGAATCTAGTATAGGAAACGTGGCTTAGCCATGGTTAATGCGGAAAATAATTAAGGCAAAGGGAGGAAATATGTACCTCGTGTGCTTCGAATATAACAAAATGCAAAACAGAGTCCTTCATCAGTAATAAAGTTGAAGAGAGATTATTTTAACAAAAAAGGCCAATTAGGAGAGTAAGTAAGATTGGTGGCTCACAGGCCAGGCCTTGGTCTCAAATGGATCTGCACTGGAATCCTGGCTCCACCCTCAACCCTATAACCTCCACAAGGAAACCTCACCTCTCTGTGTTTGTTTCCTAATCTGTAAAATGGGCACAACATTAGTGTCTACCTCATGAAGTCTACCACCATCTGTAAGTCTGCCATCATGTGGTAGTGGTGTCATGATGCCAACAGAATCACCTGTGGTTAACAGGTTTCAGCAGTGCCTCTAAGCAGACTAGGAAAAAAGGTGTGGCAATCTATTCCCCAAAATTAGCCAACAAAATACATATGGGTTACAATAGAATACTGTCTGACCCAGTGCTGGAAGATGAGTCCCTGAGTTTGGGAGTCACTCAAAATGCACCGTGGGCAACAATGGACACAAGCATATCAACAACGGTGAAGACAGTGAAGGACCAGGAAGCTTCTGTGGGACAAGGGATCGTCACGCGTTGGCGACAACGCGACAGCCTCACCACTGAAGTGTTCATGTGGACTAAATACTACACATAAACACTTAGCACTGCGTGTGAGACGTGGTAGTCAATAAACAGGAGCTATTCACTCTTCGCAGAAGGGTAAAGAAAATTTAGCCTGCACTCTGAGTATGTCTAGTACTTTATCTGGAGGATAAAATGATTCCAAAAGGAAACTGCCATAAGCATTAAAGGGCAGCACGTCAGGCCAGGATGGGAGAAACATTTGCCCACAGGAAGCAAGCGGAGAATGGGAGGGAAGCAGCTGAGCAGGGAGAGGGAAAGAGCCAACCCCTCAGTTCTGCTCCTCTAAGCCCACTGTTAAGGACTCTGGCGGCACAGTGGCTAACGAATCTGACTGCTCACCACAGGGCTGGCGGTTTAAACCCACTAACCACTCCTTGGAAGATGGGGCAATCTACTTCCGTAAAGACCTACCACCTCAGAAAGCCAGGGGAGTTGCTATGGGTCGGAACCGACTCAATGGCAGTGAGTTTCAGTTTAACCCACTGTTGCCAGGGTAAAGAGAGGGGTCAGTGCCAGAACTCATTTCTCAAGAAAAGCTGATAATCCAGAGTTTTTAGGTCATTTTTCCTAATTATTAAATACTGGCCAAATAAAATCAGATCTGATCCTGAAATGACAGTTTCCAATGGCTGTTTTAGGGTATGTCTCAAACCAGAAACTGAAAGAAAGCAGGGTGGCTGTGTAAAGGAGGAATTCCAACGCCAGGCTAAAACGGCATGTCTCGAAGGGGACAATTTTTCAGTTACAGGATGTCCTGGGCAATGCATGATACCTATCATTTCTGAACCCCACCCACTAAGTACTAGTGACCTCCTCAAGTCAACCCAAAACCTCACCACGGTTTTCCGAGCACCTCCTACTGTGCAGTACCACATCTGTGAACAACAAAGTTTAAGTCAAGACTCAGTGGAGAGGCTAAGAATATCTATTTACAAAGAGAAATAAAACAAGGACAAGGCCAGCTCGAGGCAACTAAAGTCCCAAAGTATCATCCAACAGGAAACCTCCCCTGTAGAAAGGGTGAAGTCTGCTATGGAGACAAACCCCTTTCCTTACCTGTAGAATCAGTGACAAGAGGGAGTCTGTTTTCTCTTCTACAGGAGAGATGGCCACTGCTTTTACAGTGTTGCTGGGCGTTACAGTACTCCATCCGTCTCTTTCTTCCTGCCCCAGGAGCTTACATATGGAACTGTACATGATCCAGAGACATGGTGATTGGCAGGACCCAGGCACCCAAATCGCCCACCCCTTGGTATCACGCCTAGATATTCCTTTTACGGCTCATCTTCCCATTCAAGAGTGTTTCCAAGTGACCATGTGGCCCAGCAGAGTCCGATTCTCAGATGTATACTCAAGAGAAACGAAAACACACGTCCACACGAAAACCTCTAGATGAGTATTCACAGAAGCAGTATTCATAACAACTCAAAATGACTAAGAACCTATGTCCACCACAACGCATGGTACCTTCATGGAATGGAATACTATGCAGCCACAAAAATGAGTGAAATACTGACAGATGCTAAAATGTGGCTGAACCTTGAGAATATTATGCTAACCAAATGAAGCTAGACACAAAAGACCACATACTGTGTGAGTCCTTTATCAGGAAATGCCAAGAACGGGCAAATCTAGAGACATAGGAAATACAGGAGTGTGGTGGCCAGAGCCCAGGAGGCCAGGATGGGGATGGAGGTGGAGCATGACTGCTGATGTGCACAGTTTCTTTTTGGAGTGATGAAAATAACACGGTGATGGCTGTCACAACTTTGTGAATATACCAAACAGCACGGAACTATATGGTGTATGCATTAAATCTCAATAAAGTTGTTAAAAAGTACATATCCAATTTTAATTATTGACGAAACACAAATGGCTCTCTTAAAGAATGTAACCTGCAGTCTAAAAAATACCATACATGACGTTTGCTGGAATACCCATTTCCTTCTAATTATCTTAAGTTTCCCATAATCCTCACTTACGATATTCCTCTTCTGAAACGAGCTGAAGCCCCCTCCATGGAATGGCTCTGCCCTAGGCCCACGTAACCTAACCATGTGCATCCTTCTCCCGGCAAACGGGCGGATCCTCAGAGGGGATGGAGCCAGGAGGCAAGGCAACATCTCAGCAGCCTGTCTTTTTGAGCTGATGTACATAAATTTGCTGTGAAAAATTTGGAGTCCTTTCTTTCCTTTAGTAAAAACACCTGACACACAATTAAGTCCAGATTTGCAATGCTGTTCTCAGCTCAAAAGCAACTCCTTTAAAGGACCTGAAAATTTTTTTTTAATAGGTAAGAGGCCTGATTGCTTGATCATTTTAAGACTGTCATCAAAAGCTGAAAATACTTCTTCCTTCCAACATCAGGGCTATGCCTGATCTTTGCTACTTTAAGTGAAAGGCTCAAGATTCTCCATCAAAAATTTCAAATTTAAACACCAAGAAAGATCCTGTTTACTCCTGTCGGAGGGGCTGGGAGAGCGCACACTCTTGACTGCTCTGCCAGAAGACTCCCGCACCGAGGTTCCTGGCTACCAGGAAAATACACGGACTACTGACAAGCCAGTGACCAGGCACTGCTGTCTTCATGGGTCTGTCACCTGGGTCTTGTAAGTCACTCTGAGGAATTTTGTCTCCTCTACCTTTGGGTTAAACTCTGCTAAACTGACATCACCTACCATGTTGTTTGAAACTCAACAGTGCGGCTTTAAAAAAATAAACAAACTCAATAAACCAAGACGACAAAAGTACAAGGAAAAGGTTTTCCACCCTTTTGTTTGATTGTTTTAGGTTATTCCTTACCAACAAGGAGGCAAATAGTAAGCCCTTAATTAAACATCTAGAATTATAGACTTTAATGAGACTAATGGTAGCTCAAAGGAGCTCTGGTGGCACAGTGGTTGAAGCACTCAAATGCTAGCCAAAATGATGGTAGTTTGAACCCACCAGCCGCTCTGCATAAGGAAGATGGGCAGTTGTCTTCAATGAAGATTTACAGCCTTGGAAACCCAATGGGGACAGCTGTAAGTCGTACTTGACTCGACGGCGGTGAGTTTGGTTTGGGTTTTGGAATGGCAGCTCATGGCCAGAATAAAGTAAACGTGGGGGTGAAGCCTGGCCCACCAGATGCCCACGAACACTGGCAGGAGCTCCACGCAAGTGGCGAGTCCTGGTGGTGAGGACTGGGGGGTGGCAGGGTAAGAGGTGGATCTAGATGACCACTCAGCTTCGTGTCACAAACCAAGGGGATCTGGACAACCTAAATGAGGCACAGGGAGCCCTGGTGGCGCAGTGGTTAAGTGCTCAGCTGCTCATCCAAAGTCTGTGGTGCTCCATGGGAGAACATTGGGGCAGCACTGTGCTTTCGACCACAAAGTGTAGAGAGCTCTTCTTGCCATCTTTCATTCTTGCCTCTAAGTAAAATAGAGTGTTTGGTTTACTTCATTCCCAAAGCATAAACTTGAGCTTTTTATAGCCTCGGCAGTGTGCTGCTATTTTAAACATGGGGAGGAAATGCATTTTCAGTCACAAACATGTGCTCCTTGAATCTGGCCTCGTTTGTTAGCAAAAGATGTGGAACAGGATGTTTTGACTCTCCTGCTCTGGTTTTCCTGTATTGCTTAAATCTGTTTACAGAAGGAAAAATCACAAAACAGTGTTTCTGTTGGTCAATTTCTAGAAACTGAAGCAGCTTGAAAAATGGAAAGAAGTTTGTAGAACTTTTATTTCTATTCCATTGCATTAGGCTAGCTTTCTTCTTATGAACTGAATTATTCATGTGAACCCACATGTGAGGGCTGCAGCATATCCCGCGTCCACTGATGGAATGTGCCCACCCAGACACCCTGGAGCAGCTGAACTCCTCTCCGCCCGGCTCTTCCCAAGCACGACTGTAACCGGAAAAGCTTTCTGAGAGGAAGTTCCAAAGAAATGAATACACTAACTTTGGAGGCCATCTTCTAGATTCATCCAGAAATTTAAGGCATTCTACCATAATTAAACGTGTCCCCATTTTCAAGGACAGCTGTGAGGACTTTCACTCAGGCCCTCAGCAGATACATCCTTATAATCTGTTATATTCTCTTGTATCTTTCAAGAAACTGATTGAGAACAAATTTCACTGTAACCCTTTATAATGGGGTTGCTAGCTCATTAATCCAGGGGAAGGTGCCTGATAGCTCTTGGTGGCTCCTCCAGACTCCCTCCCACCTTCCCTCCCCTGCTCTCTGCCCCAGAGCTGCTCTGTAAGGGACCACATGGTTGGACTCCTGCGCTCAGGTCTCAATGGCCAAGGAGAGGGCCTAGTGAGAGATGGGAGGGAGGGGGGAAAGGGCCATCTGGGTACTCCTCCCCTGGCTTCCCCTGGGCAGTGTGTCACTCACACTGAAGGTCTTGGCTCCTATCAGGAGGCCCACTCCAGGGACCCTCTGTCTTCCAAACTCAAACTGCCCCCCTCTTGCTCTCTCAGGCCCAGGGGTGGTAATGCACCTCAACATTACTAGCTCTGGGGGCGCGGCACTATTTCTATCCCCGTGGTTTTCCACCACATTGTGAATTATGAGCACATAGGAAACTAACATGAGTGGGTTGCACAGCCTGCATTATTTACATAAAAGTATGGGAATTTCAAAGGCAGTCCTGAGTTATGTTATCAAAATCAAGTATAGTAGATTATAAGATCAACTGAGTGGGTCACAACACTTTTTAAAATGACACTACACACAATAAGGGAGCTCTGGTAGCGTAGTGCCTAAGCCACTTGACTGCTAACCAGAAGGCTGGCGGTTCAAACCCACCAGCCACTCCTCGGAAGGAAGATGGGGCAATCGACTTCTGTAGTGATACTGCCGCAGAAACCCAAGGAGGGGTCACTATGAGTTGGGTCCAACTCGAGGGCACATAACAACAACAACAAACACACAATAATGTAAAACAGAAATTATCAAAGTGTATAACATATAAAACCTACTGCAGTCCAGTTGATTCTGCCTCGTGGTGACTCCATGTGTTACAGAGAACTGGGCCACACGGTTTTCTTGGCCCCAATCTTTACGGAAGCAGACTGCCACGACTTTCTTCCAGTGTCACTGGGTGGGTTCACAATGACAACCTTTACGTTAGCACTCAAATGTCAACTATTTGCACCACCTAGGGACCTCCATCACACATAGGAAGAGTAACTAATTCAACAACTTTTTATTCACTTTATTATATACTTGTATGTGTGGGTATGGGTCGGATCCGACTCCATGGCAATGGTTGCATTGTAGTTTTATGTGTGGATATAGGTGTACTAAGGCATAAGATAAAGTTTATTCCTTACTGTGAGCGGCTGTCAAAAGTTTGAAAGCTACTGGTGTGAAGAGAGCCCCTTTCAAACAATACAGTTATTACAAGGCCTGCAAACATGTTGTGCAGGTTGTCTTTCCATTTCAACCCTCACAATAAACAGTTAAAATGGACACTTAGGCACTGCTGGTGGGAAAGTAAATTGGTGCACACACATCTGGCAAACTCAGTATGTTAAAGACTGAATGACCATGTGACCCAGCAATTCCACTCCTAGGGAAATACACAAAAGAATTAAAAACAGGTGCTCAAACACAAGTTATACATGAATGTCTATAGCAGCATTATTCACAATAGCCAAAAGGCGGGAGCAACCCAGATGTCCATTAAGTGGTGAATGGATAAACAAAATGCTGTATAGCTATATGATGGACTATTATTCAACTATAAAAAGGAATGAAGTACTGATACATGCTACATCGTGACTACATCTTGAAAACGTGACGCCAGGTGAAAGACGCCAGACACAAAAGGCCTCATGTTGTATGACTCCATTTATAGGAAATGTCCAAATAGGCAAACCCAGAGAGACAGAAAGTTAGCTAGCTGGTGGCACAACACTGAATTACACTAAACGTTACCCACTGTCAATTTTACCTTATGTTATTTTACCGCAGACAAACAAAAAGATGTCTTTCATTTCATTTCTTTAAAATCATGATTGAGACCAGTTTAAGGAGCACTGGCCTAGGACCACACCTGGAGAACTCAGCTCACGCTACTGTGAAGCTCTGGTCTTTCCAAAGTCTGCTTCTGTGGAAGCCAGCCATCAAACCCTTTCATTCCTGAGTTCCTGGGTAACGGCAACACTACTCCAGGGGAAAGAAATACTGTGGGTGAAATACAAATGAGGAGCACACTGCAGCTGGAGGCACATCTCCTTGGCACTCATGCCATGGCACACGGGACAGCGGAGTCTTACCACAAGCCCCTGCAGCTCATCTCCTGAGGACTGAACTAGGTAATGCTCTCGGTTATAGAAGCAGCTCTGTGACAATGACAATCAGGCGCTGGGAGGAGAGATACCCTAGCTTCCTTGCCCCTCACTGGGTTTGTCATGGTGTCTCGAGTTCTCCAGCAGTAACCTTTACTGGCTTCCTTCCCATCCCTTCTCACCTCCCCACCGGGGCTTCCTGGAATTACCTCCCACGAACACTGCCACAGCAACCTTTGTCTTAGGGTCTGCCTCTGGGGAAACGCAACTCAGAAGATGACACCAGAGGAAGAGTGCTGTCTCGAGCCAGGCTGCCAAGATGGGAGAGCCCTGTCTTAGAAAAGCTCACAACCTGATAGGAAACCTGTGGGGATTTTTGGTAAGCAGAGGGAAAAAAAAAAAAAACCTACTGCTCATAGCAATGAAGTTCGAGGGTCAGAACTCCTTCAGGTGACTTGTTCTACCCCCAACACGGAGGGATGTTAACAAACAGACCTCCCCCCAGGTCTGTCCCGGGATCAGCACTCTTCCATTCCTTACAGACCACAGCCTCAGGCTTCACTTACTGTGATGTGTTACCTTGACCTCTTACAAATAGGTTAAGAAGGAAAAGGGCTCTTATTTCCACCAAAGAGAAAGAATTCTAGTCTTCAGCTAAAAATAACTAAGTTATACAGAATATGAAAGGATAAAAGCTACTGTTTCTGACATGTCAAGACAATTACTTGTAAAAGCACCTTTGATCTCTTTATGTTTCTTTGAGGCCACTGGGGTACTGTACCCAAGCATCCACTAAAACTAAGTTCTGAAGCTATTTTCATTCAAAAGTTTTCAAATGTAAAATGTGCAGCATGTTCAGCACTGTGGTCAACACTAAGTCAGGATTTCCTTCAGGTCAGAACCAGACATGAACCTCTGGCTGATCCTCCCTTCACAGCCCCCTCTGAGACGCTTCTGGGAGGTATTCCAGCAAGAAGGCGGGGCTGCAGCATGCTTCTCCCTCAGGAAAGGAGCAAGACAGCTGCCCGCACAGCTGGTCCTTCCCCAACAGGCCAGGTGCAGCTGGGGCGGAGACGAGAATACTCACCCTGACCCTGCAGGCAGCGAGGGCAGAGCCGATGGGGCGTTTGCCTGCGGTTTCCCTTTCTCGTTTTGTTTGAAGAAGGATTTGGCTTCTTTAGATGTAGCGTCCACTTCCTTGGTCACCCTGTACCAAGCACAGACAATAAGGTTTCAAGAGGAATAGAGAGAAATAAAATCTAAGTGACTAAATGACAACTCAGAAAATACCTACTCGGCATTCAATAAATTCTGGCTACTGGGTTTTTTATTATTATTATTATTATTTTTAATTGTGATTTGGGTGAAAATTTAGAGAGCAAATTCACTTTCCATACAGCAGTTCAAATACACTTTGTCTCATGACAATGACCACAATTTACCACAATGCAACACCTCCCCTCCCATACCCTCCCCATAGTTACCTCTTCCCTGTGTCCATCCCTCCATGCACTCCTGCCCTGAGCTGTCTCCCTGTGCATAAGGAGCCTTCTTTCTCCCATGATTGTTCTCTCCAAGGAATGTATCTACCTCAGGTAAATGTTCAACTCCTATGCCTGTCTTTTGTTTGGCTGGAAG
>NW_006921654.1:11700032-11738955 GCF_000298275.1 Orycteropus afer afer
TGTCTTTCTCATCCTCAATGCTGCCATATTGGTCACTCACATTTGGTACATTGCCCTTCTCTTCACCCAAATCAATATTTATCTCTATCTATCTAACTGGCTGCTGAGTTTTATGGTTAAAGTTTACTTCAACAGTTCTAGAAAAACACATTTTCCCTACTAGCATTTACAAATGAACACCAATGTACATAAAATTTTTCTCCCTGACTCCTCCTGTGCAACTTCCGTCAGTCTACAGTTTGGTTCAGAAGTCTTTATGGAAGCACAGCCCATTGTAGCTACTGACTTGAAGGCTGAAATGGCCTCGCACCCTCCTCCACCTGTGGCTTCACACGCAGCCTTACAGGCCTGGGAAAGAGCAACAAGCACAAGCAGAGACACTCCAGAGAAAAACACCTACATTATTTCAAGAAAAGGAATGGTATAAACACGTGCAAGTACACCACAGCAGGTTTCCGACTACATCTAAACAACCCGAAGATAAAGCAAAAGCCCTCAAGACTGGCCAAATCAGCAAACAGCTGACCGTGGAAGAAAGCAATGTGACTGGAAATCCTATCCAATTTTAAATCAGGAAAAAGTGCTCTCAGTAAAGTTCAATCCTACAGGCTCAAATAAGGGTATTTATGACACTTAGGATTTCAGGGAGAGAGAGGGAAAAATGCCCAATGCCTGTCTAGGCTTGCCAGGCCAACACAAACACCTGAAGAATTCTGTTTCAAGTCCATTCTAAGGGAGAGGATCCAAGATGACAATCACTGTATTACGAGTATTCAACGAGGTCATTCACAATAAAACTGCCAGAAGGTGTCACAGGTTGATCCTATACATTCCATCTCTATTTGCCTACCCTCTAGGTCCCTCCATTTAGGTTCCCTGAGACCAAAACAAAATTTCCTTCAGAATCATCTCACTTCACTGGATCAAGTATACAAATGGCACAGAAAAACAGTTTGACAGTTTTGTATTAAGAATCTCCCCTGGCAAACAATGACAAATTAATCTTGGAAGGTAACTTTAGCAGGCTCACTGTGTATGTTCCTTGACTCTCCAAATGAACCTCACAGGGTAAAAAGAGTCCAGAGTCAAAAATAGGGAGAATTTAAGTGACAGATCAGAGTACTGCTCAGCAAATATTCACTCCTTCCCACCGACCAACAAACGTGTTTTCCTATTCTCTGAGGTCGAACTTTGACTTGTTTTGGTCAGTGGAATGTTAGCTGATTTGAGAGGAATAACAGCTTTAAACGCATTTGTACCGTTTCACTCGTCCCCTTTAATTCCTCCCTTCAGCCGTAAGAAGATGTCTAAAGCAGCTACAGGTCTGAGATGGCTGAAAGACACGATCTGAAGCCAACAAGTAGCTTAAAGCTGAGCTGAGCCAAGCCCAGAGCAGCTGGGTGGGCCCAACACTGGAGTCACATAAGCAACAAATGCCTACTGCTGTATACCACTAAGTTCTGGGGCGGATTTGTCACAGAGCATTACTGGAGCAACAGCTGTCTATTAACAAACCCAAACAAAGAGATTAACTTACTTGTTCTAGATGATCGAGCGATTACATAGTGATGGTAGAGATAACCTTATGGCAGATTCTATTTTTGAAAAAATGGCCACACTATTTCCCATCCCACATGCTCTTCCCAAACCTACTACTGCCAATAAGAAAGGGAGTCTATGTCAACAGCCTTTGAAACTGCATAAACCTTAGTTGGACCCAGGGGATTCGGTGGAAATGCTACTACACGACTTCTGAGTCTAGCTTATAAAGGTGAGCTAGCTCCCACCTGGCCTTCTCTCTTCAGAATGCACCTTTGGAACCTCAAGTTACCACACGTGAAGTCTGGCTACTTTGACACCCTGTGCCAGAGAGATTGGATGGTTAGACCACTAAGAGACAGATAAGCATGTTCAAACCAAATAAAGTCTTCCTCGCCCAGGCACCAACATGGAGTGAGGTCACCTCTGATGGCTCTAGACCCAGCCACTGTCACTACACCTGCACAAGAGACACTGAACTGAAGAGAACGGCCTAGCTGAGCCCAGCTACCCTGGAACTATGAGAGGTTTTAAAAAAAAGAACTGTTGCTTTTTACAATCACAAAACTGAGACAATTCATTACAGCGGCTATATAGATAGAATGTTGGTGAAAGAAAAGACGAAGATCAAGTGGCCCAAATTATAAGGAAAGGAAAAGCAACATATCTGATTTTATTTTTGCTTGTTTTATTACAGTGATTTGATAAAACTTTTGTAGCAGCCACGTAAGACAATTCAGTAAACATTTTCTAAGAAGCAATCTAAATCCGGATCAGGCATTAAGATACTGGACGTATAAAAAGATATGACATGGTCTCTGCCCTTTAGGTGTTCATAGGCTAGCAAGACAGCAAAACACGTAAACAAGTCATAATGATACATGGAACAATATATAGTAAGGCCATAAAAGTAGCATGAAAAAGTATAACCTGTGGGAGTGTCTGTTACTTTTAGTGCCAAAGTCCCATCCATATTCACTGGGAAACAAGTCACATAAGCTGCAATGGCCTCCCTCAGTGACTCTGGAACTTAACACAAAGTAACACTAGCAAATTAGTCTTTACTGATAGTACACCTAGAAAACCAAACTCACTGCCCTGAAGTCAATTCTGACTCATAGCAACCCCTCCTTGGGTTTCTAAGGCAGTATCACTACAGAAGTAAATTGCCCAGTCTCCCTTCTGAGGAGTTGCTGGTGAATTTGAACTGCCAGCCTTCTTGTTGCCAGTCAAATTTCTTAGGCACTAAGCCACCAGAGCTCCTTTCCTAGAAGTACTCTACTTCTAACAAGCAATAAAAGATTAAGCTATCAAAATATCTTCAAGCAGAAGAAGAGTCCAATTACAGACCATCTCTAATACACAAGGGGAGCTCTGGTGGCACTGTGCCTAAGGCATTTCACTGCTAACCAGAAAGCTGGTGGCTCAAACCCACCAGCCACTCCTCGGAAGGAAGACTGGGCAATCTAGTTCCACAGTGGCAGTGCCTTGAAAACCCGAGGAGGGGTCGCTGTGAGTCAGATCCGACTCAACATCACTGAGTTTGGTTTTGGTTTGGAACACACAAGAGTTACGTAACTCTGATAGGAAAAGGACCACTATTAGCAACATTAATTCAAGGATTCTTAGCAGGAATTCCATCTTAACTTCATCACTTATTCAGAACTTCATGAAAAGTCTTTATTTAGGCAGAAATTTTTCTTGACTGGCCTTTTCCAAAAAGGTGAATCATTTAGGAAAGTCTGAGCTAACTGGCTTACACACTTACGTGATAAAGGAGGATAAAAAATACAACCCCCCCCCCCATTTTCCAAGGTTAAAAAGCTATTTAGAAATACACATTTGAAAAGGGGGGGGGGGTGTAAAAATCCAGAATGTAATAATTGAAACATAAAAACTAAGGGACTAACTCTGCGCTACCACCTTATGCTTGCTTATACTTACAAAGTCTTCCCCTTCATTGCTAGCTCTTTCTCATACTTGTAATAATGCTCTTAACGCGATACAAAGAAAAACGAGCAAGCCGGATAACGACATCAGGAGCTTACCACCACCAAACCATAGAGTCCGACTCCTAGTGACCCCTTAGGACAGAGCAAAACTGCCCCACATGGGCCTTCAGGGCTATAAATCGTTACGAAGTAGACTGCTTCATCTTTCTCCCATCGAGCAGCTGGGGTTCTAACTGCCAATCTTTTGGTTGGCGACCGAGTGCTTTAATCATTGCGCCACCATGGCTCCCTGCGAGATTAAAAGATACGCTCCAATCTATATGCTAAGTTTGTCTCTGGTTATCAACTTCAATTCACATTGATCTTTGAAACTACTTTACAAAGGTTCCTTATAATATTTAACTTTAATTTTAAAACAAAACAAAACCCATATTCTGCCAACATACCAACTATTAAAAGGGTTTTTGTTTTCTTTAGGTGGAAGGGGGCCCAAAGAAATTTCACCTGTCATACTATTTATTTCTGTACTATTTGAATTTTTTTTTATTTTTTTATTGTGATTTGGGTGAAAATTTAGAGAGCAAATTCACTTTCCCTACAGCAGTTCACATATACTTTATCTCATGACAGACCACAATTTACCATAATGCAATAGCTCGCCACCCACTTCCTCCCAATAGTTACTTCTTCCCTGTGTCCATCCCTCCATGCACTCCTGCCCCCTGAGCTGTCTCCCTGTGCATAAACAGCCTTTCTTTCTCCCATGATTGTTCTTTCCAAGGAGTATCTACCTCAGGTAAATGTTCAACTCCTATGCCTGTCTTTTATTTGGCTGGAAGCCACAGGTGTGGGTTCAGTTCCAGACCTGAAGGGCAGCTAGGGGCCATAGTCTCAGTGGTTCCACCAGGCTATGTCAGACCAGCAAACCTGGTCCCCCTTCCCCTGCCCTTTTTTAAATGATTTTGAGTTTTGGTCCACATTGTTCTCCCTCTCTATCCAGGATCTCCTACATAGATCCCCCTCCAGGTGGTTGACAGTGGTAGCCAGGCACCACCTAGTTCTTTTGGTCTCATAGTTATATAGGCTGCGGACTGCATGCTGTACCAGTCGCCGGGACTGTTTCCATGAATCTTTGGTTTTCTTCATTCTTCTTTGCTCTGGACGAGGAGAGACCCATCGTTGCATCTACATGGCAGCTTGTAAGCTTTTAAGATCCCAGTCGCTACTCGCCAAAGTAGGAGGTAGAACAATGTTTCGTGTAATATGTTATGCCAGTTGAGCTTGATGTCCCCTGTGACTACAGTCCCGAGCCCACACTGTCTGATTTTTTAAGTAATAAGCATGTATTTAAGAGCTCTGGTAGCATAGTGCCTAAGGCACTTGACTGCTAACCAGAAGGCTAGCGGTTCAAACCCATCAGCCACTCCTTGGAAGGAAGGTTGGGCAATCTACTTCTGTAGTAATACCACCTCAGAAACCCAAGGAGGGGTCGCCATGAGTCAGATCCGACTCGATGGCACATAACAACAACGAGCATGTATTTACTTTTGACATATAAAATCCACATCATGCGAGATTTGTGTGTATTTACTGAGGAACACAGTGCTTTTCTAGGCAGATTTCTTTCTTTTCTGAGACATGGTGCTGCCCTCTTCTGACAACCAACAGAAACAGCAGACGCCCAGAGTCCACTGTTTAAATTTACCCCCCATTTGCTTTCAAAAGTGAAACAGGAAAATTTGTGGCAGACAACTAAGTTAATATCGGTACAAAAGTCCATAAAATCTAAGTTGATTAGGAAATTTAATGATTTCTTATAGCAGTTGCTGACTGCTAACCAGAAGGCTGATGGTTCAAACCCACCAGACACTCCTCAGAAGGCAAACTGGGCAATCTACTTCCATAATGATACTGTCTTGAAACCCAAGGAGGGGTCGCTATGAGTCAGATCCGACTCAACAGCAGTGAGTTTTTTTTTGTTGTTGTTGTTATAGCAACAGTTATTCAGCAGGTTTTATTATGTAGGGCCACTGTTTCTGAAGTTATAAATAAATCTTGCTTAGGAGTCTATCCTACATGACATATGGGAAATAATTCAAGCCAAGAAAGACTTCTAACCACTCTACAACCTATCCTCCTAACAGACTTCCGGCCACTGAAGGTTCACCATAAGGGTTCACCATAAGGGAAGCTAGCCATGAGGAAACAATCCAACAATCCAAATTCAAGAGTTTCCAGGTACGAATTCTGGCAGCAAAATAAACTAATTCACATCCTCAAAAAGCACTGAATAGATCCCACAAATTATTAATTACCTAGAAAAAAAGGTGCCTTGAAATGGAGAATTCTGACAGATACTGCCTTGTTATCAAACTAATTACCATCGACTTTGGGTTCTGTGAGGTGAAATGCTGAGAAGGACAAGACATCACCTAAGCATAACCTTTGTCTGAAGTGAATAATCTGAAGCCAGCCATGAGGAAACAGTCCAACAATCCAAACTGAAGGACATTCTGCAATACAACTGGCTTGAACTCAAAAAAACACAAATGTAAAACACAAAAATGTCTCATGTGCTTTGGACATGCTATCAGGAGGGAGCAGTTCCTGGAAGGACATTGTGCTTGAAAAAGTAGGTCAATGAAAAAGAAGAAAGTCCTCAATGAGATGGACCAATATAGTGTCTGTCACAACGGGCTCAAAATTAGAGATCCTGGATAGAGTGGAAGAAAAAATATGGAATAAAATTCAAGTATATAAAAAACACCAGGATTACTGTTTGGAAAGAGACCAGTGAAACCCCTGAGACTATGGCCCCAAGTCACCCTTCAGGCCTGGAACTGGACTCACTCCTGTGGCTTAACTCTCAGTCAAATAAAAGACAGACCTACGAGCTGAACAACTACACCAGGGAGATGTCCTCCTCAGAAGAGTCAAACGTGGTAGATTAGAAGAGTAGCATTTGCACAGGAGAAAGCTAGGGAGGCAGGAAACCATAGGTAAGATTGACACAGGGAACAGGTAACCATAGGGAGGAGGTGAGGGGAGAGGTGTTACATTGTGGGGATTGTAATCAATGTCGGGAAACAAAATGCCTATGAACTGTTGACTACAAAACAAATCTACTTTGTAGAACTACACAGAAATCACAATAAAAAGTTTAAAAAAAAAAACCAGACTAAGCACAGTGTATAATCCTGGATGGGATCTTGGACTGAATAGAAACACAGGTATAAACATTATTGGGATAACTAGTGAAAATCTGAATAGAATTATACATAGTGCTACTCAAAGTAGAGGCTGCAAAACTAGCTGTTACTGGTGTAAGACAACATGCGTAGAGAAAATAAAAGTACTGAGCAATTTGAAAATGGCATAATATTCAAGACACAATCAGTGATTCACTGCAATAATCAGAGTATAGACCAGTTCAGGAACTGCCAAACTCACATAATGTGATGCAAAATTTTCCTAGTAATTCCCTCCTATACTATTTAACAAAAGTAATAGTCTGTAATAGATTGAAAATTTAGAAAGAGATAGTTTAAATAATCTATATTAACATTAACTATATTGGATATGAGAGTTATACTGAGTTATGAAGGTGAATACCCTTGCACTTAGGAGACACGTGCTAAACTATTTAGTGTCACAATGTCTACAAGTAATTCTCAAATGGTTCAGGCAAAGCAAAAAGAGAAACACAGATACAGATAGTGAAAGGGGGGCAAGATGTTGGCATGAGGTGAATCTGGATGATAAGGGTATGGGTGTTGGTAGTTACATTATTCTTGTGAGGTTTCTATACGTCAATTTTTTTTTCCAGAAGAAAAACTTGAGGAGAAATTTTAAAAATAGTAACAACATGTTATGCTGCAAATCATTCATAAAAGTGGTAATGTCAAAATCTTTTTCCCAAAATATATTTTCACTGAATGAAGTAATTGTTGGAAACTAGTTATTAGAATAAAAATTTTAAGGGAAATTTTATTTTCAGAGAACCTACAGATCTAATTATCGAGCAAAATAACTATGAACACCTATAAAAATCAGTGATTAGCAATACATATATTCTCAATCAATCCCAAATTACAGATCTATTGTTTCCAATTATAAAATTTACATCAGTGGGAAAGGAAATGCTAAGTACACAGCTCTTACTCAGAACAGCCCAAAAGCTGACCTGGTCAAGGCATTATGGAGTTCCTACTACTTTTCTAGGAGCTCTGGTGACGTATTGCCTAAGGCACTTGACTGCTACCCAGACGGCTGGCAATTCAAACCCACCATCACTCCTCAGAAGGAAGGTTGGGCAATCTACCTCTGTAGTGTTATCTATCACCTTGGAAATTCGACGGCACATGACAATTAGAACTACTACTACTACTACTACTTTTCTGAACTATAGTCAACAAACCTCATGAATCAATTTAAAAAACATTAAGGTGAGGAAATAATACTGGAATTAAGTTTCTCTCTTACTACTTCCAAGTCTTAACTCATTTCAAAGGCTTTCCTGGGGCTCATAATTCACATCAAGGAAAAGTAATTAAGGGAGAAAGGATTTACCTAAAGTCACATTCATGGCAATGACTAAGTAGAACCAAACACTTAACTCCTTGTTTTTTTGCTTCTGTTCAGCAGACCACTTCCTAATACCAGGAACTACATTACCACACATGAAAGGAGCTTTCTCATGCTCTGTGAGAATTCCCTCAGCTCAGATACAATGCTTCCAAAATATGATGATGAGTTGGAATGAAGCTACATGTCTCATATCATATAGAAAGATGTTGATTTTTAAAAGAGCTAGTTTCAAGGGGTCTGAAGATCATCTTACCTGACTTCTTCACCAGCAAAATCAAACAGCTTGGTGATTTTGACCTTTTCTGTCTCTTTAGGCTTCTCAAACTCTTCTGCTTTGACCAGCAATTTACTTGAACTTGTCTCTTCAGTCTCCTCTCCTCTCTATAAAAAAAGGAAGAAATGCAATCAGCTTCACCAAAACATAAAACCCAAAAGAACCACCCAAACACACTGTTCATAGCTGTTCTTAAATGTTTCATCCATGAGCAGTTAAAGCCACACTAAAAATTTACTGGATTACACAGGCTTGTTTCATCTACCATATGGGACACATTATGTGTCAACTTGGCTAGGCCATGATTCTTGGTACTGTGAGACGACCCTACATTTCATGAGCTGATGTCATTACTTTATATATTGTAAATCCTCGTCTCTATGATGTCAATCACGACTTGTCTGTCAGTACATTGTACTGGGGTGGCTTGTGTGTTGTTGTGATGCTGGAAGCTAAGCTACCGGTATTTTAAACACCAGTAGGGTCATCCATGCAAAGAACGGGAATTCCAGGGCTCTTATCTGTGCTCAGCAGGAATCTTTATACAGATCAAGAGGCAGCTGTTTGAACAGAACAAGGGGATACTGTATAGTTTAAAATCAGGAAAGGTGTGCATCAAGACTGTATCCTTTCACCACACTTATTCAATCTGTATGCTGAGCAAATAACCTGAGAAACTGGACTATGTGAAGAACACATCAGGACTAGAGGAAGACTCATTACCAGCCTGCGATAGGCAGATGACACAACCTTGCTTGCTGAAGGTGGAGAAGGCTTAAGTACTTAGTAATGAAGGTCAAAGGCTACAGCCTTCAGTATGGATTCTACCACAACATGAAGAAAATGAAAACCCTCACAACCGTACCAATAAGCAACATCACAATAAATACAGAAAAGGCTGAAGTTCTCAAGGGTTTCATTTTACTTATATACATAATCACTCAGAAGAAAGGTTGGACAATCTACTTCCATAGTGATACTGCCTCGGAAACCCAAGGAGGGCTCGCTGTGAGTCGGGTCCTACTCAATGGCACATAACAACAACAACAACATATACACCATCAACGCACATAGAAGCAGCAGTCAAAAAATGAAGTGATGCTATTATTATACACATTAGGTAAATCTGCTGCAAAAGATCTCTATTCTTTAAGCATTTTGGATACATGTCCTTTATCAGAAATGTATCTGGCAAATATTTTCTCCCAGTTTGTGGCCTGTCTTTTCATCCACTTAAAAGTATCTTTTGCAGAGTAAAAGTTTTTCATTTTAATAAAGTCCAGCTTATCTTAAAAAAATGAAACAAAACATAAAAAAAAAAAAAAAACACTTTAAAGTGTTGAAGTATGAAGATGTCACTTTGAAGACTAAGATGTACCTGACCCAAACCACGATCTTTTCAATAGCCTCATATGAATGTGAGAGTTGGACAACAAATAAGGAAGACTGCAGAAGAACTGACTGATCTGAATTGCACTGCGGATTGACAGAAGAATGCACGAATCCGTCTTGGAGGAAGTCTGGCCTAACATGCCCTAGAAGCAAGAATGGCCAGACTCTGTTTCTTATACTCTGGTCATGCTGTCAGAAAGGACCAGTCCCTGGGGAAGGAGATCATGTCACGCAAAGTAGAGGGTCACCAAAAAAGGGGAAACTCTCAACGAGACAGACCGGTCTAGTGGGCTGCGATGGCAGGCTCAAACACAGCATCGACTCTGAGGGTGGTGCAGGACTGGGCAGTGCCTTGTTCTGTTGTACACAGGGTCACTGGGAGTCACACTGACTTGACAGCCCCTAACATGGTACTGAGGAGGCACGCTTAGTGTCAGGCATGGAAATGAGCCAGGATACGATCTTCAGGATTAGGCTGCATCTTCAGTCAATCTCTTGAGACATAAAAGATTGAACAAGCAAACGGAGAGAGGGACCTCCTGTCACCAAGAAAGAAGAGCCAGGAGTGGAGCGTGTCCTTTGGACCCAGGCTCCCAAGCTGAGAAACTCCCAGACCCAGGAGGACTTTCCTCTAGAGCCAAGAGAGAAAAAGCCTTCCCCTAGAGGTGGCACCTTGAATTTGAACTTCTAGCCTCCTAAATCGGGAGAGAATTGTTTGTTAAAGCCATCCACTACTGGTTAACTAAAACAACACTTTCCTTTTTATTTAGTAGAGTTACTATCAAAATGCATCAAGTCTGACTTCTGCTGTAAGCTTCAAATCTCAGTTTGCAAATAAAGTTTATCTGGGGGAACTCAGGGTATTTCTGGGGAAGTACACATCTCATTACCATTATTTTTATGCTAATAAAGTAAGCATTATACATCTTTTCATACTGCACAATCCCAACACATTAGTTTCATGAATGTACCATACCCATGATCCGCCTCCCCAAATATGTTACTGATTTCCACTTAAATTTTTTCACTCCAACAGATTTAAGGGTAAGTGTTCATCATGGTGTTTGTTGATGGGGAGGTTTGGTTTCCAGCAGCAGATGCCTGCCAGCGAACCCCTCAGTTTCTAAAGCAGCCTCTATCCTGGCAGGATTCCTTCCCTGCTCTGCAAACTGCTTTCTCCAATGCAAGAAGAAACCACTATTTCTGGCCCAGAAACAGCCGCTGCCAGGGCAGCTGGCCCCATTCTAGGAGGTGCACAGGTCTATGCACCCTGGGCAGGAGAAGACACTCAGGTGGGCAAGGCTGGCACACTGTAGCTACACACATTCCATCCTGGTGTCTGGCTGGCCAGCACAACACGTCTGGGCCATCTGATCTCCTGCCTGTGCAGATGCCACAGGGTGGGCATGAGAGCCACAAGGGCAAAGGGATCTCTCGCCTGGATGAGACAGGTCTGACCGGCCAACAGAGGCCCCACGGGGCTGGGGCAGTGTTCACCTGAACACTGCTGCCCAACTTCACCTGGGGACAGCACCATGGGACCCAGGTGTACATGAACAGGGGCCCCTGCTCAGTGAGGAACCAGCCCATGTTCAGGCTGTGGCAGCCCCACAGACAATTTACTGCCCGACTCTGCTCATCTCTGGCACTATGTACGTGGGCACATATCTGTTACAACGAACTCCAGTGCTCTCTGCCAGGCCACAAACAGCCTCAGAGCAAACACAATTTTACTTATTTTCCAATTATCAGAGCACTACCAAACTCAATACATTATTTCTTGACCATGGCTTATGCCTTAATTATACAAATGTTATCAAACGTAACATTTTTAGACTGTGAATGAGGGTGAATGAGGCTGAAATTCATTTCTGGAAATGTGGTAAGACATGAGTAGTGTATGCATGCCAGAACTTTTTATTTATTTATATTGTGATTTGGGTGAAAGTTTACAGAGCAAGTTCATTTTCCATACAGTGGCTCATACACTTTGTCTCGTGACATTGACTGTAATATTCCACAATGCAACAGCTCCCCTCCCACTTCCTCCCGATAGTTACCTCTTCCCTGTGTCCTTCCCTCCATGCATTCCTGCCCCCCCCCCAGCTGTCTCCCTGTGCATACAAGCCCTTCTATTCTCCCATGATTGTTCTCTCCAAGGAGTGTATCTACCTAATGTGGCTGGAAGCCACAAGTGTGGGTTCAATTCCAGACCTAAAGGGCAGCTAGGGGCCATAGTCTCAGAAGTTTCACCAAACTGGTCCCTTTTAAAAAAAAAAAAAAAGATTCTGAGTTTTGTTCCACATTGCAGAACTTTTTTTTTTTTTAATACAATTTCATCATTCCTGCCCATCATGTGTGTATGTGCATTACTTACATGAGTATTGCAAAAAAGTACAGTAATCATGCAACTTACCTTAACTTGTGCACTTGGGGGCACTTTGGATTTTGGTCGCACGTCATTGAGGAAGCTGGCCCAGAGTTCATCCTCCTTTTTCTTTCTCGCATCCTCTGACCCGCCACCCTCTTCCTGCTCCGCAGCTGCCTCTTCCTCCTCGCTGCTGCTTCCTCCAGTTTCCGCTCTGGCATCCGCCTCCTCCTCTCCTTCTAATGAGAGGCCACCTTGTTTTCTCTTCCTGGTCACCAACAGTCATAGCAAAAAGGAAAGATAAGACAGAGAATGTAAAATGATTTCTGTTATTCCTTCCTCAATTCAAGCATAATCTTTTAAATCTGGGTGTAACTAACTAACACAGTTGGGGGGAGAGGGCAAGCTGAGATTTTCTGGAAGAAAAAAAAAAAGAAGTGAGCCCTTACAGTTAGCATTTTCTCCACACATTTAGAACCAAAATATAGTGTTCTACTTAGAAATCAGGACCAGCTATTTTCACCAAGAAAACACCAAAATCATGTCACAGAATCCATCTACCCATAAAGTGTTTGAAGAACATACATCTACAAGGTATTTTTTGACTTTTTAAAGCCATTTCTTTTGGAGAACATGTTCTATTGGAAGAACTCCAAATTCATTCATACTGTTTATTCCTAGAGTTCTCAGAAATAAAATGGGAAAAAATCAATGTTTCTTCCACTTTCTGAAGATACAAATGCTGGAATACAGAAGGCAAGGACAAAAGAATCAGACTCAAGACTTCCAAGAATAAACTGTTTCTTAAAACTATTTTCACTTCAGGTAAATTACCTTATACCTAAAATTCTTTTTTTCCTTTTTAAAAACTATAATCTTCTTTTTGCTTCAGTGCCCAGGAAGACAGGAAATATCAAGCAAAGAAAGGTGAAAGAATTCTACAGAAGACACCCTTATCTGAACTAGGGAACCTGTCAGAACTTCCCACAGTTTTGGTGGGAGTACAAATAAAGACCAAATCCATGGAAGGCAATTTGCTATTATCTATAAAATTTTTTTAACTGCCTATAATCTTGAATCAAATACCTCTACTGTAAATCTGACTTACAGGTATACTTGTACATGCACACAAAGACACATATGAAGAACATTCATTGCAGTCTTGTTTACTGTATGAAGACTAGGTACAATCTGAATGCCTCCAAAAAGGAAGTGCTTAGAGGATGGTCCATCCATATAATATACTGCCACCATGCAGTTACTGAGACGAACGACATGTATCTAAACGGACTGCCGTGCTACATCTCCAAGATGTGACAAAAGCAAAGTGAAAAAGGGTATGCAAAGTCTGCTACTATTTGTATTTAAAAATGAGTAGCCACAGAACTGTATGAAACAAACAACGAATGCTAATGTAAACTATAGACATTAATTAAGAATAAAATATCACTACTGGTTCATCAATTATAATGTTCCCCAGGAAGGCAAGAAGTCAACAGTTCTGAATGTTGTTTAGGAAACAGTGAGCTTCCGTTTGTGTGGTGACAGAAAATTTGATGATGATTATTGGTGATAGTTGCACAACATGTTAACGTAACTGGTATCACTGAATTATACATGTGAAAAACACTGAACTGGCAAATGTTGTTATATGTTTTTACAACAAAACAAAAAGGAGACAATGATGGGCAGGAGAAAAGGGTGTATGGGAAGTGTCTGTTCAAAAATTTCTGCACAATATTGTGACCCTAAAACTGCTCCAAAAAATAAAGTCTATTATTAAAAAAAAGGTACGAAGTACACACATACATGTGTAGAACATCTCTGGTAAGAGCTCTTTTGAGGAAAAGCAACAAGGGCTAGAGGTAGGGTATATACTTTCGTACTAATCAAGCTTTTTGTTTATTATGCCCACATATTATCTGTTAAAAATTTTGTTTTTAAAGGTCAACAATGTTTAAAGGTTGCCAGAGCCCAAGAATTTAACCCTAAAATACCAGTAAATGTTTCCCTCAAGTAGAAAAAAGCAAGGAATGCTGTCAGCAGGAACTCCACTACCACATCAGTCCCAGCACCAGGAGGGCCCCTGGCTTCTAAGGACCTTGAGGATGCATCACCTGGCCGGAATGCTCTGAGCCTTTCTCTTTTTCCCTTTGGTTTTGTGTGTCTGCTCTTCACCATCCACTTCATCTTCCTTCACTAATTCATTTACATCATCTTCACTATACTCTCCACCTGAAATCACATAATAGGGTGGTCAGACAGACAGGAATGAAGCTTTTCACATCAAGTTGTGGTATTTCCACTGTATAGTACTTTCACCTATTCTTCATCTAAAACCCATTTCCTTAGAGAGCTCATCTCTGACCCTGAAGACTAGTCTAAGTTCCCTTATCCTGGACTTCCAGGGCAGTCCATATATCCCCCTCCATAACTTCCATCCCACTGCTCAGTATTGAATGTTTGCAATTCCCGTTAGGCTCTACAATCCACGAGGACATGGACCCTCTCTGTCTTGAGTTATAAGTATCTGCTGAACTATTTGATATTCCAATTGTATTAATGTATTTTTCAAAAAATAAACTAATATATGTCTTAGGTATCTTAGTATCACCTTAGGTATCTTTCAAAAGCATGTTGAATCTTGTCCATAAAAGAGATTTGGAAAGTGGCCTAAAGACTTCCAGTTAAACACAGAAGGAACAAACAAATCTCCTATCGTTAGACAGTGACAACAAGAGTTGCCTGGGTGCCCTGTCTGAATGCACACATCAGGCACCAATCGATTACTCCTCCCCATAGAGATTCAAGTAGCTTTCTGAAATTCCAGACTTTTATTTGAAACACAACAGCTGTTGTTAGGTACTGTCAAAGTCGATTCCAATGTGACAGAGGAGAACCACTCCACAGGGTTTTCTTGGCTGTGATCCTTATGGGAGCACATGACCATGTCTTTCTCCTGCAGAGCCACGGATTGGATATGAACCACCACCCTTTCAATTAGCAGTTGAGCAACATACCGAAAGAAAAAAAAATCAATCAATCACATCATGACCAGAAAAATTTTCACTTACCATAAAACTTTATCCTGGAAAAGTCTGGTTCAAAATTTTTAAGAAAGTATTCACTGTATATCACCATACTGACAGACTAAAGAAGACTACACAAGAACATATCAACGGATGGAGAAAAAGCATTTGACAAAATTCACTCCAGTAAATCAGGAACACAAGGGAACTTCTTTACCCTGATAAATGACATCTGTGAAAAATGCATAGTAAACGTCATCCTAAATGGTAAAATATTGATGCTTTCCCCCTAATACTAGCAACAAGGCAAGGATGTCCACCCTCACCATTCCTATTCAACATCACACTGAAAGCTGTACCAAATTTAATAACCACAAAAGACATAAAAGGCATACATATGGGAAAGGAAGAAATAAAACTTTTTATTCAGTTGACATGACCGTCCATGTGGAAAATCCCATAGGATCTACAAAATAAAGCCTCTAGAAGTGATAAATGAGTCTAGCAAGCCTCTAGAAGTGATAAATGAGTGTAAAATACACAGTTAGTGTGCAAAGATTGCCTGTATTCCACATACCAGCAATGAAATTTGAAATTAAAAAGGCGTAGAGATGTATACTGCATACACGGTTTGGGAAACAAAATATTATCAAACTTTTATTTCTTCCAAGATTGATTTACAGATTCAATGTAATTCCAAGCAAAATCCAAAGAGTTTTCTGTAGAGACTGACAAATCAAACTCACTGCCATCGAGTTGACTCTGACTCATAGTGACCCCAACTAGGTTTCCAAGGCGGTAAATCTTTACGGAAGAAGACTGCCCATCTTCCTTCCATAAAGCAGCTGGTGGGTTTGAAGTGCCAATCTTTTGGTTAGCAGTCAAATGCCTTACACACTACGCCACCAGACCTCCTCAGAGATTTAACAAACTGTTTCTAAAATTTATATGGAAAGGTAAAGGAAAATTTTTTCCCAAAACAATTTTGAAAAAGATTTTTTAAATCAGAGCTACAGTAATTCAAAACAGCATGGAACAGAAAGGAAGGTATAGAACTAAACTTTCACAAACAAGGCCAACTAATTTTTATCAAAGGCGCAAAGGCAATTCAATGGAAAAAAGACAGTGTATTCAGCAAATGGTGCTGGAACAAGTGGACATCCACATGTTTAAAAAAGAACCTCTACCTGTAACTTCATCCATTTCAGGATGTGGCATATGATCTAGAACCAATGGTACTGAAGGAGGAAGTCAAAGCTGCAATGAAAGAATTGGTGAAGAACAAGCCTCCGGGAATTGAAGGAATACCAATTGAGATATTTCAACAAACGGATGCCCCATTGGAGGCACTCACTCAGTTATGCCAAGAGATTTGGAAAACAGCCAACTGATTGTTGATCTGGCCAACTGACTAGAAGAGATCCATATTTGTAGCCATTCCAAAGAAAGGTGATCTCACAGAATGTGGAAATTATAGAACAGTATCATTAATATCGCACACAAGTAAGATCTTACTGAAGAGGAATTCAAAGAGTTGCCAGCAGTATATTGACAGAGAACTTCCAGAGATGTAAGCTGGATTCAAAAGAGGACGTGGAACAAGGGCTATCATAGCTGTTGTCAGATGGATCTTGGCTGAAGGCAAAGAATACCAGAAAGATGTTTACTTGTGTTTTATTGACTATGCAATAAAGTCAGTAAAATTTTGATTTTTTGATTGTGTGGATCATGACAAATTATGGATAACATTGAGAAGAATGGGAATTCCCGAACACTTGATTGTACTCATGAGGAACCTGCACCTTGACCAGGAGGCTGTCGTTTGAACGGAACAAGGGGACATTACATGGTTTAAAATCAGGAAGGGAGTAAGTACGTCAGGGTTGTATCCTTTCCCCACACTTATTTAATCTATATGCTGAGCAAATAATCTGAGAAGCTGGACTATATGAAGAAAAACGTGGCATCAGGATTGGAGGAAGAATCATTAACAGCCTGAGATACGCAGACGATAAAACTTTGCTTGCTGAAAGTGCGGATGACCTGAGGCACTTACTGATGAAGGTTGAAGAATACAGTCTGCAGTAT
Source organism: Orycteropus afer afer (assembly GCF_000298275.1). Lineage (NCBI taxonomy): Eukaryota > Metazoa > Chordata > Mammalia > Tubulidentata > Orycteropodidae > Orycteropus > Orycteropus afer. Next base: position 11,717,262 of record NW_006921654.1, read on the forward strand.
GAATTACGTCTCAATATAAAGAAAACAAAAATCCTCACAACTGGACCAATGAGCAGCATCACAATAAATGAAGAGACGACTGAGGTTGTCAAAGAATTCACATTGCTTGGTTCTACACTCGATGCCAAAGGAAGCAGCAGTCAGGACATTAGACGACATGGAGCATTGGGAAGGTCAACCGTGAAGGAACTGTTTCAAGTGCTGAGGAGCAAGGATGTCTCCTTGAGGACAAAGGTGCACCTGACACAAGCCATGATATTTCCAGTCGCCTCATATGCATGTGAGAGCTGGACAATGAATAAGGAAGACCGAAGAAGAGTTGATGCTTTTGAGTTGTGGTGCTGGCGAAGAATGCTGAAAAGTACCATGGACTGCTAAAAGAACTAACAGATCTGTCCTGGAGGAAGTGCACCCGAAATGCTCCTTGGAAGTGAGAATGGCCAGCTTCGTCTCATCTATTTTGGTCATGTTCTCAGAAGGGACCACTGCTGGAGAAGCATGTCATGCTTGGTGGGTGGATGGTCGACAAAAGAGGAGAAGGCCTTCAACGAGATGGATTGACACGGTGGCTGCAATGATGGGCTCAAGTATAGCAGGGATCATGGAGCTGGCGTGGGATTGGGCAGTGTTTCATTCTGCTGTGCATGGGGTCGCTATAAGTCAGAAATGACTCGACGGCACCTAACAACAACAACACCTGTAACTCATACCTTATGCAAAATTTAAATGAAAATGAATCATAAACCTCAATGTGAAATATAAAACTTAACACTTTTAGGAAGTGTAGGCACGTATCTTTGTGATGCTGGGTTAGGTAGAGTTCTTACATGCTACTAAAAGCACAACCATTATGGGGGAAGGGAGTTGAGTTAGACTTCATCAAAGTTTGTCTTGCTTTGCAAAATTACACTATTAAGAGAATGAAAATCCAAGCTACAAAATGAGGCAAAATTTTTACAAACACATGTGACAAGGGAGTTGTATACACAATGTTGTTGCTGTTGTTGTTTGTCGTTATGTGCCATCAAATTGTACCCGACTCATAGCAACCCCTCCTTGGGTTTCCAAGATGGTATCGCTACGGGAGTAGATTGCCCAACTTTCCTCCAAGGAGTGGCTGGTGGGTTTGAACCGCCAGCCTTCTGGTTAGCAGTCAAGTGCCTTAGGCACTACACTACCAGAACTCCCATATGCACAACAGACAACGCTAAAATTAAACAATAAGAACACAAACAACCTAGTTGCTAAAAATGAGCAAATGATCTGAACAGACACATCACCAAAGAAGATACAAGGATGGTAAATAGACACATGAAAGACAGTCAACCCTTTGCCACTGAGTTGATTCCAAGTCATGGCAACCACATGTGTTACAAAGTAGAACTGATCCATCAGGTTTTCTTGGGTGGTTCAATCTCACCCAGAGGCACCTTGAAAACAGGCCAGTGATCTGCTTCTGACTGATCATACCTGTTTCAATCATTTCGTTTAGAAAGATCAGCACAAGGCAGTCCCAATGAGGCAGAGGTTAAAGACGTCCCAAATGTCCAACTTTTCCAAACTGCCAGGCCACTCCATCAACTCTGACATCAATTTGTCCTCCTGCCCTCAAAAATCTCCCTCCTAACTTTGAGTTCTGTACTTCACTGTGATGTTTCACAGAATTCCCAAACTCCCAAGGAAATGGCTCACGTGATGGTGGTGGATGCTGGGAGGCTGGCAAGTCCCAGGTCCGTGGGTAAGTCTGGAAGATTCTTCCAACTCATGGTGTCACAGAGGTTGGCAAACCCAAACTGATGAGCCAGATGATGGATGCTGTCTCAAGTCCAGGGGTGAGATGATGATGAATAAATGTAGAACCAGAACTAGAGCATGAACTTTCCCAGACCATTCATACGTATACTCTCAAGGAAACTAAGGGTGGTAACTTGAGTCACACCCTCCAGCAAGGTGGGACTCAAGATACATCCCACGCTAAAGAAGCATAGAGAATAGGATTTACAGTACATCACAAAATGGGTGGTGAGGCAAGGTGGGGCTCAAGAAGCTTTCCACCATAAACAGGCATGCTGTTGTTGTTAGGTACCACTGAGTCGTCTCCCAACTCATAGAGACCCTAGGTACAACAGAAGGAAACACTGCCTGGTCCTGTGCCAGCCTCACAATCCTTGCCATACCTGAGTCCATCGTTGTAGCCACTGTGTCAATCGATCTTGTTGAGGACCTTCCCCTTTTTTGTTGACCCCCCACTTTACCAAGCATGATATCCTTCTCCAGGGAACAGTCCCTTCTGAGAACATGACAAAAGTAGGTGAGAAGAAGTCTGGCCATTCTTGCTTCCAAGGAGCATTCCAGCTGCACTTCTTCCAGGACAGATTTGTTAGTTCTTTCAGCAGTCTATGGTACTTTCAGCATTCTTTGCCAACACCACAACTCAGAAACATCAACTCTTGTTCAATCTTCCTTATTCACTGTCTGGCTCTCACATGCATATGAGGTGACTGAAAATACCATGGCTTGGATTAGGCACATCTTAGGAGTCAAGTGGGAGCACTGGTAACATAGTACCTAAGGCATTTGACTGCTAACCAGGAGGCTGGGGGTTCAAACCCACCAGCGACTCCTTGGAAGGAAGGTTGGGCAATCTACTTCCGTAGTGGTACCGCCTCCGAAACCCAAGGAGGGGTTGCTACGATTCGGGTCTGACTCGATGGCACAAAACAACAACAGTCTTCAAGGAGACATCTTTGCTCTTCAGCACTGGAAAGAGGTCTTTTGCAGCAGATGTGCCCAATGCAATACATCATCTGACGTCTTCACTGCTGCTTCCTATGCTGTTGATTGTACAGCAAAGCAGTACTACGTTTTTGACAACTTCAATCTTTTCTCCATTTATCGTGATGCCGCTTATTGGTCCAGTTGTGAGAATTTTTGTTTTCTTTATACCAAAACCAAGCCAAACTCACTGCCGTTGAGTCATATCTGACCCATAGCAACCCCTCCTTGGGTTTCCAAGGCAGTATCACTATGGAGGTAGATTGCCCAATCTTCCTTCAGAGGAGTGGCTGGTGGGTTTGAATCGCCAGCCTTTTGGTTAGCAGTCAAATGCCTTAGGCACACCACGACCAGAGTTCCTTGTTTTGTTTACAGTGAGGTGTAATCCACACTGCAGACTGTAGTCTTCAATCTTCATCAATAACTGCTTCAAGTCATCCTCACTCTCAGCAAGCAAAGTTGTGTCTTCTGCACAACTCAGGTTGTTAATGATCCTTCCTCCAACCCTGATGCCACGTTCTTCTTCATATAGTCCAGCTTCTCAGATTATTTGCTCAGCTTACAAACTGAATTAGTATGGTGAAAGGATACAACCCTGACACACTCCCTTCTTGATTTTGAACTATGCAGTGTCCCCTTGTTCTGTTCAAACAACAGCCTCCTGGTCTAGGAACAGGTTCCTCATGAGCACAATGAAGTGTTCTGGAATTCCCATTCTTCTCAATGTTATCTACAATTTGTTATGATCCACACAATCAAATATTTTTGCACAGCCAATAAAATACAAGTAAACATTTTTTCTGGTATTCTCTGCTTTCGGCCAAGATCCATCTGACATCAGCAATTATATCCCTTGTTCCACATCCTCTTCTGAATCCAGCTTGAATTTCTGGAAGTTCTCTGTCAATATACTGCTGGCAACTATTTTTTAATTCCTCTTCAGTAAGATTTTACTTGCATGTGGTATTAATGATATTGTTCAATAATTTGCACATTCTGTGGGATCACTTCTCTTTGGAATGAGTACAAATATGGATCTCTTCCAGTCAGTTGGCCAGGTAGTTGTCTTCCAAATCTCTTGGCATAGCAGAGTGAGTGCCTCCAGTGCAGCATCCGTTAGTTGAAAACATCTCGATGGGTATTCCTTCAATTCCTAGAGCTTGTTTTTCACCAAAAGCCAAAGCTTCAATGCAGCTTTGACTTCTTCCTTCAATACCACTGGTTCTTGATCATATGTCACCTCCTGAAATGGATGAACATCGACCAGGTCTTTTTGGTACAGTGATTTTCTGTATTCCTTCCATCTTCTTTTGATGTTTCCTGCATCATCCACTATATTGCCCATAGAATCTTTCAATATTGCAACTTGAGGCTTAAAATTTTTCTTCAGTTCTTTCAGCTTGAGAAATGCCAAGCGTGTTCTTCCCTTTTGCTTTTCTAACTCCAGGTCTTTGTGCATTTCATTATAATAACTGACTTTGCCATCTCAAGCTGCTCTTTGAAATCTTCTGTTCAGCTCTTTTATCTTGCCATTTCTTCTATTTGCTTTAGCTACTCTTCATTCAAGGGCAAGTTTCAGAATCTCTTCTGACATCCATTTTGGTCTTTTCTTCCTTTTCTGTCTTTTCAATGATCTTTTGCTTTCTTCATGGATAATGCTCTTGATGTCATCCCAAAATTTTTCTGGTTTTCAATCACTGGTGTTCAATGCATCAAATCGATTCTTTAGATGATGTCTAAATTCAGGAAAGATATAATCAAGGTCATATTTTGGCTCTCATGGACTTGTTTTAATTGTCTTCAGTTTCAACTTGAACTTGCAGATTATCAGTTGCCTATGCCAAAATCTGCTCCCGGCCTTGTTTTGGCTGAAGATACTAAGCATCTCCATCACCTCTTACCACAGATGTACTTAGTCTGATTCCTGTGGACGTCATCTGGTGAAGTCCACATGTATAGCTACCACTTGTGTTGTTAGAAAAGGGAATTTGCAATAAGTAAGTCGTTGGTCTTGCAAAATTCTATTATGTGATCTCCAGCTTTATTTCTATTCCTAAGGCCATATTTTCAACTATTGGTGACTGTTCTTTGTTTTCAACTTTTACATTTCAATCACCAATGATAATCAACACATCTTGATTACATGTTTGGTCAATTTCAGACAGCAGAAGTTAGTAAACATCTTCAATTTCCTCATCTTTGGCTTTGGGGGCTGGTGCATAAATTTGAATAACAGTTGTAACTGGTCTTCCTTGTAGGAGTATGGATATTATCCTATCACTGACAGTGTTGTATTTCAGGACAGATCTTGAAACATTCTTTGTGGTGATGAATGCCTCTTCAATTTGTCATTCCCAGCATAGTAGATCATATGATTGTATGATTCAAAATGGCCAAAATCGGTCCATTTCAGCTCACTAATGCCTAAGATATTGATCCACTTCATTTTTTACAACTTCCAATTTTCCCAGATTCATACTTCATACATTCCATGTTCTGATATTAATGGATGTTTACAGCTGTTTCTTCTCATTTTGAGTCATGCCACATCAGGAAATGAAGGTCCTGAAGGCTTTACTCTATCCACATCATTAAGGTCAGCTCTCCTCTGAGGAGGCAGCTCTTCCCCAGTCTCGAGTGCCCCCTGACTTGAGGGGCTCATCTTCTGACACTATATCAGACAATGTTTTAGGGCTATTCTTAAAGTTTTCCAGTAATATATCAGACAATGTTTCACTGCTATGCATAAGGGTTTCATTGGCCAATTCTTTGAGAAGTGGATGGCCTCTTTCTTCCGAGTCCATCTTAGCCTGGCAGCTCCGCTGATATCTGTCCACCACGGGTAATCCTGCTGGTATTTGAAACACTGGTGGCATAGCCTCCAGCCTTACAGCAACACGCAAGCCACCACACTATCACAAACTGACAGACAAGTTTGTCTCCCTTAGCTGTACCAAACCACTCTGCTTACTTTTTTTTAAAATGCATTTTATTGAAATACAATTTATGTACGGTGAAATACACAAAACTAAAGTGACATGGGTCAATGCATATATATTTTGTTTTTGAGTGTTCCCTCGCCTCCCCTTCCACCCCTGGCAACCAACAAAGAAAGTTTCCCTCTCTATATAATTATTTCCTTGATCCTCCACAACAATGAACTAATATTTGTCCTTCTGTGATTGACTTACATCACTCATCATAATGTCCTCCAAGTTCATCCATATTATGCAGTATTTTGCAGACTCCACATTATTCTTTAGTGCTGCATAGCATTCCATTATGTATATGTACCATAGTTGGTCATTCACTCTTTTGCTATATATCTTAGAGATAAGTCCCTTGCCAGATATGTAATTATTGGCAAATATAAATTTGTTGCTTTCGTTTTTGTTATGTGCTTTTTCGTGGTGTCAATTTCTTTGTTCCAAATAATTTTCTATGCTGAGCTCGTTTTGTTTATGCACGATGTTATCACTTCCTCCATTGCTATTGTTTTAGTATTTACCGAATATTTATGCTGGTCCTCTTTTTTGATGTGAAAGTTTATAATTTTTCTTTGAGGTTACCTTGTGATTTAAAGTTTTCTTCACAAATTTAGAACAGTCTGTTCTATCTTGTAGTTGTCCTGACATCCCCACCATCTAGAAGTTCTCTAACGACAGTTTTTTCCCTCTTTTTGGTTTGCAGTTGTCCTTATTTGTCAGTTGGTGTTTCTAGTTCCCTGTTTACAATCTTGGCTTATTTACTTTGGATGCTTTCACAGCTGGGTTAGTTTCTGGGTTATATTATCATGGGTGTTAATGATCAGTTGTTGTTTGCTGTTATTGCTTCTCTGTCCAAAGGGCGCCCTTTAGCATCTCTTGTAAGGTTGGTCTAGTTTTAACAAATTCCCTTAATTTCTGCTTATCTGAAAATATCCTAATTTTACCATCATATTTGAGGGACAATTTTGCTGGGTACATAATTCTTGGTTGGAAATTTTTCTCTTTCAGTGTTTTATATATACCATCTCATTGTCTTCTCGCCTGCATGGGTTCTGTTGAGAAATCTGAGCTTAGTCTTACTGGTTGTCCTTTGTAGGTAACTTTTTGTTTTTCGCATGCTGCTCTCATGATTCTTTGTCTTTGGTTTTGGCGAGTTTGATGATGATATGTCTGGGTGATTTTCTTTTGGGGTTTATCCTGTTTGGGGTTTGCTGGACTTCCTAAATGGATATATTCTCATATTTCATCATACCAGGAAAATTCTCTTTCAACAAATCTTGGACAATTTTCTCTGTGGTTTTATTTGTCTCTTCCTGTACTGGAATTCCGATTACATGTAGGTTATTCCTTCTGATCGTATCCCACATGAACCTTAGGCTTTCTTCATTTTGTTTTGATCTTTTCTCTGACAGATCCCTTTCCAAGGAAGTGTTCAGGTATTTGCCTTCAATGTCACTAATTCTGTCTTCCATTGATTCTTTTCTGCTCCTTTGCCCATTCAATGTCTTATCTATTTCTGAAAATTTAGTATTAATCTCCTAGATTTCTGTATGGAGATTTTGTATCATTTCTAATCTTTCATTTATTTTGTCATTTTGTTCTTGTATTGTCTTTCGAAATTGTTCTAGGGTTTTCTCTGTGTTTTCCTTGATCTGTCTCTCAATTTGTTAAAGATACCTAAATATAATTCTTCTGAATTCCTTATCAGGGAGTTCCAAAGCTGCCTCTTCCTCTGGGATGTGTTTTGGGTCTGTATCCTGGTCCCTTGTTTGCCATGTTTTATCTTGCTTCTTTGTGTGGAGTGTGATGCTCTGTTATCTCCGTGGCATTGTTACGTTTTTGTGTTTATATTTAAGTGGTGATTAGATGTTGGAGTGACTTGCCCAAGATTTTCGTTTTCTTTGTTTTGTTTGTATGTTATCTACGTAAATACACAAGCAGGGTACTGTGCTGTGCTCCTCTATTCACTAGTTGACAGCACTTAAACACTCACCACCTGTCTCCTTTCCTGTTTCAGCCTCTCCTATGTCCCTGCTGACCTTGGCAAACAAAGCCTATTCTTAGGTCCCTGGAATCCAAATGAGAATGTTAACACTTTAAAATTCAAAATGGTTGCCACTTGTAAAGATTCAAAACGGCTGCACCCTCGGTCACTTTAAATATCCAAAATGGCTGCTGCTTGTAAACATTCAAAATGGCTGCACCAGGGGACATCAAGCTCAACTGCACAACACATTGTTCCACCTCCTACTTTGGTGAGTAGCGACTGGGATCTTAAAAGCTTGCAAGCAGCCATCTAGATGCAACGATGGTTCTCTCCTCATCCAGAGCAAAAAAGAATGAAGACAACCAAAGATTCATGGAAACAATTAGTCCTCACGACTGGTACACCATGTAATCCTCAGCCTATATGACTATGAGACCGGAAGAAGTAGATCATGCCCAGCTTACTACTATGAACCATTCAGAAGGGGATCTTTGTAGGAGATCCTGGATAGAGAGGGAGAACAATGTGCAACAAAATTCAAAATCATTTTTGGGGAAAAAAAAAGGTTTGCTGGTCTGATAGAGCCCAGTAGAACCACTGAGACTATGGCCCCTAGCTGCCCTTCAGGTCTGGAATTGAACCCATACCTGTGGCTTCCAGCCAAACAAAAGACAGGCATATGAGTTGAACATGTACCTGAGATAAATACACTCCTTGGAGAGAACTATCATGGGAGAAAGAAGGGTAGTTTATGCACAGGGAGACAGCTCAGGGGGCAGGAGTGCATGGATGGATGGACAGAGGGAAGAGGTAACTATCAGGAGGAAGTGGAAGAGGAGCTGTTGCATTGGAGTAAATTGTAGTGAATGTCATGAGACAATGTGTGTGTGAAATGTTGCATAGAAAGTGAATTTGCTCTGTAAACTTTCATCCAAATCACAATAAAAAAAAAATGGCTGTGCCCTTGGTCACTTTAAATATCCAAAATGGCTGCCACTTATAAACATTCAAAATGGCTACACCCTCAGTCACTTTAAATATCCAAATGGCTGCTGTGTGTAAACAATCAAAATGGCTGCACCCTCCAGACAGTGGAAAGTCAACAGCTCAGGTTGTCTCCCTTCTTGCCGTTTCCCTTCCTAGTCAAAGGCCACCAATGCAGTCGTCCCTGCAGCCCTTGGTGACCAGGGCTGATTTTTAGTTCAATTTTCAGGTCCCACCACTTGGAAACATTCAGGCTGTTGGTCCCGTCTGAGTAGTTGACAGTCCGCAGCTCTGACCATGTCTATACTTACAGTTTTTGTTCAGGTTTTTCCACTAGCTGGTGCATAATCAATCCATTTCTGTATAGTTCCTTTCAAAGCTCAGGGCTCCAGGATCAATTTGTTTTTTCTTTTCTTTGTTGAAGAGGGTCTGTATCACTTGTCTGCCTATTCCTCCATCTTACCGGAAGTCCCCCCACTCTGCTCACTTCTTGGTCTCCCTTGTTGTTGTTGTTGTTGTTATGTGCTGTGGAGTCAGATCTGACTTATAGCGACCCCTCCTTGGGTTTCCGAGGCAGTATCACTACAGAAGTAGATTGCCCTATCTTCCTTCCAAGGAGTGGCTGGTGGGTTTGAACTGCCAGCCTCCTGGTAAGCAGTCAAGTGCCTTAGGCACTATGCTACCAGAGCTCCTTGGTCTTCCTTAGCTGTTCCAAACTGCCACCAGCTCCCTTCCTAGTCTCCTTAGCTGTTCTAAACCCACTGCTGGCTCACTTCCATAAACAGACACAGAGACTAGGAATTACAATACAACACAAAATGGAGGACGATGGCTAGAAAGTCCATGTTAAGCAATCCACGGCACTGAAATAGCCTGGAAAATCCAACGGTGCACAGTTATACTCTGCACATATAGGGTTGCCATGAGTCCAAAATGACTTGACAGCAACTAACAAGAATGATTTTTAGGGATGCAGACTGCCAGTTATTGTGTGTGTGTGTGTTATTTGCCGTCGAGTCGGCCCCGACTCATAGCGACCCCTCCTTGGGTTTCCGAGGCAGTATCACTACGGAAGTAGGATTGCCCAACCTTCCTTCCGAGGAGTGGCTGGTGGGTTTGAACCGCCAGCCTTCTGCCAGTTATTAGGTAAATGCAAATTAAAACCACAGTGAGAAACCACTAGACATAATGTGGGACCCAAGGTACAGAGAATCCAACACAGAAGGGAGACAAAGGGAACACCTAGAATGGTGACAGTGGAAGACCTGACGTTCAAAGTTGCAATAGATTTAACTAACAACCAAGTCATTCTGGAACAGGTCAGATCAAAGTGAAAAATTACCTGATGAATCTGAATATCATGGAAGATGATTTCGGCAAATTCTCCCAGGATTTAATCAAGTTAGTATTAAGTAGATAGATAACTAAGCGATGGCAAACAACAACAACAACATTAATTTCAGAGAAAACAACTTGTGCAGAAAAGTAGTCACATGCACAAGAGATTATCAAATGGTTTTGCCATAAGCGCTATTCACAGTCACTACGAAAAAAAAAATCACTGAAAACTGATCTAATCAAAATTAAGGCATTGGTATGACGGCAGGCTGGCAGTCTGAGGCTGAAGGTAGAAGGGCATGTGTGTTGGGAGGGAAATGAGGTATTAGTATCAATTGAGTTGATTCCAATCTATGGAGACTTCTTGTGTTTCAGAGTAGAACTGAGTTTTCTGAAGTAGGTTGCCAGGCCTTTCTTCCAAGGACTCTCTAGGTAGATAGGCTCTTATCTTCTGATTAGCAACCTAGTAAGTTAAACATTTACATCACCCAGGGACTCTCTGGCTATGAGGTCAGAGGAGTTTTAAAAAAGAGCTAACACTGTATCTTCCAAGGGGGGAGTCAACAGGCAACAGGACTATGAAATTAAAAGTATGAAAAGCAGGCTCCTGGGGAGAAGACTGCATAGTTTATTGGGGGGGGGGGGCGCATGCACAGGGGAAGCACTGGTTTCCACAAGCCTTTTAGAAGCATTTCACTACTGATTTAAATGAAAACTAGTATTAAATAGTTCACTCTGATTGTTATTAGAAAAACAGACTATTGGTAAACAAGAGGAGAATCAGGGAAAACAAGAAGCAACTAGCAAAGAGTAATGGTAGTCAGGCATCTGGTAAGGAAGTGGTTAGAAACTAATTTTCCAAAGACCAAACAGAGCTTATTGATGGATTGTACCAAGAGAAAGAATGAAGATGACGCCTAAGTTTCTTAACCTCAGTAACTGTACAGGTATTCACAGTCACTATAATGCTTAATAAGGAGCTCTGATGGCGCAGTGCCTAAGGTATTTGACTGCTCATCAGAAGGTTGGCAGTTCAAACCCACCAGCCGCTGCAGCACGGAGGGAAGATGGGGCAATCTACTTGGGTAAAGATTTACCTCTCAGAAACCCAATGAGAGTCGCTATGAGTTGGACCACTCGGTGGCAGTGAGTTTTATACCTGTCAATAAATTGAGGAAGTACAGGGAAGATGCACAGTGGGGAACGGCAAAGCCTTGGGTGACAAAATTTATTTTGGGCACATTCGATCTGAGATGCTTAAAAAAAGTCCTGAGAAGAGCACAATGGGTGTAAATTTCCAAGTGGCAAAATGCAATTCATAACGTGAACTTACTAGAAATCAGCTCACTTTCATGGTAAGGCCTGCCTGCCTGCCCAGGGGCGTGCAAAAACCAACCAGATGGAGCAACCCTGGCGGTGATACTAGTGAGCAATACCCTCATGCCTGAAGTACTGAAGATAACTTCCAACGCTCAGCTCGCCGTTAAGGAAAAAAAGCATTAAAAAACAGCGATGTCGTTCCCCAGAAGCAGGGCAGTGTTCACGTGCTGGCTCCCGCGTTTCGGTCGAAGCCAGGCCCCGAGAAGCTGCTGCGTGAATGTGCCCGTGCGCACGTTCCGGGAGCCAGGGGCCGCGCGTAGCCTGAGAGGTTAGTATGCTCGAGGACAGAGTCTCCCAGAACCCCCGGGAATGTTGCACGCGAGGACCTCGCGAGCCTCACGTGAAGGGCGGGACAATTAGCCGCTCGCCTCAGGCCGGATCACTCACCTGACGGCACGTAGTCTTCGTCTTCCTCTGAGGTGGAAAAATCTTCGGAGTCGAATTCTTCCATGTCACTGCCACGCGGGGTACGCCAACCTGCAAGACCACCGCGGTTACCCCTAACAGCGGAGCACTAGGGAAAGACCATAGAGCTGCACCAACGACTGCGAGAGTGCGCGCCGCAGGATTTGCGCACGCGCAGAGTGCCACATGGTGGAAATCACGACACTTCCGGGCCAACACCTCCAGGCGCTTGCTGTGGTGCCTACAGGAGCCACAGGACTCCGTGCAGAAGCGGTGCATGCTGGGACTCGTAGTCCTTAGCATTACCTCAGCTCATCGATTTAATTTATGTGCTTGAAAGTAAAATTGCCTGTTTGTGGAAATATTCTAAAAGTCAGACAACATAAACTGGAATCCTCCCTTAACGTTAACACACACGGAAGTACAACCACATATAATCTATTATTTTTTTCAAATTAACAATTTTTGTGGGAATTTTTGTTTAGGGGACTAGTTATGTTAATAGTGGAATGATTTGGAAAAGGGTAACAATGGGTGCCTGACTTAATAATGTCACTAAACTGCAGAAATTGCTCAGATAGAATATGATGTGTTACGTATATATTCACCATAATTAAAAAAATAATTATAATGCAATTATGGGAGGCAATAATCCAGCAAAAGCAGATGACATCAATGACTAACACACCTCTTGTTCCTACTAGGTACAGCTGTGCTGGTTGTCTTCAACTGAAAAATGCTCCTCATTAATAGCCTGGACCAGACTGGCTGTGTGTCCTAGACTAAAACAGCTGCCAGTCACTCAGCCTCACAGTGATGCCGTGTGTGTCTGAGTAAACTGTGCTCCTTGGGCTTCAATGGCCCACAAGTGGGATTAGTAAGACTCAAGTTTACATTTATGTACACTTTAATCCCATCTTTGAACAAGAATTCCACCGTAAATTAGTAAAAAGTTGAACATAAACATATATGCTACGAAAAACAAAAAACCAACACCACTGCCAAAGAGTTGATACCAACCATAGCCATCCTACAGGACAGAGTAGAACTGCCCCACAGGGTTTCCAAAGCTGTAAATCTTAACGGAAGCAGACTGCCTCGTTTTAATCCCATGGAGCAACTAGCGGGTTCAAACATCCTTTCGTTAGCAGCTGAATGTGCAACCACAGCACCACCAGAACTCCCTGCTTACATATACATTAAGTACCGAGTTATAAAAGCCAAGAAACAGGTCTGATGATTTGATTAAAAAGATTAAACTCACTGGCCACTGAAAAAGAAATACAATTCCAGCTCACAGCAGTGAAAGTAGTTCTTTATTGATAAACATTTATATCAGAATTAGAAATGTTAGTAGAAAAATAAAACTTAAATAATTTCCCATTGTACAAATATTTGATCATTCAGACTGCAGCATTTAGTGAAATAATCTAATAGAAAAAGTTAAGCTGATTTTAGTCATAACCAGCCTTATGGAGTGCACGCCTAAGAAATTCAGGTACACAAAACTTTCTGCATGTGGAAAACTAATGGCACCAGGGCTTCACATTCCAGGAAAATGTTCCTCAGGGAAGGCTGGTATGCACTGTAGTATAATAAGAACTTAATTCAAACCAGAGCAGCTAGAAAAGACATTGGAATCAAAAGCCAACATACAATTAAAAAACTTAAAAACGTAAGGAGGACTTTTTCTCATTACTTTAAACCTTTTGTAAAAAGTTATTTTTTTGCAAAAAAAAATTCACGAATAACACACAGTGGAAGGCAGGTCAGAGAAAGAAAGACATCGTTCTCTTGGAATAATCATTACCCCTTTGTTTGTGGACTTACAAAGTTTTCATCAAATGCTTTTACCTCAAAAAGAAAAGCGGAAACACAGCTGAGAGGGGTGGGTTGCATTAAGTCTTGAAGAAAAACTGGTGAAAATCCTCAAGAAACTACATATAATAGGATAAAATGTTCAACACAAATATCAGTATTTTCCCATCTGAACAAGCACCCCCCCAAATAACTGTGTATTTGAGACAAGAAACTAAAACAAAAATGAGGAGGAATAGACATTCTTTATCATTCAAATAGTTTCTCACCGAAAACTTATTTCAAACTATCGTAGCTCAATCTGTACAATTCTCTGTATATTTATTCACAGGAGAATACTTCACATACTGGGGAAGATGAAACATTCAATAATTTGAAGATGTATTTTACATTTGAAGTGTTTTTACAAGGACAGATCATCGAAAAGAGTGAAACAGAAACAAAGAAACCTTTCAAAATGCGTTAGTTTTGAAATAACCAAACATTTTAATTGTAGATCAACGTATTAAAAAATGAGTATTGGGGTTGGGGGGGCTGCGAATTCATGGCCCACGTTTAGTTTGTGAAGTTGTAGCCAAAAGAATGTTTTGCGCAAAAATTCTAACAGGAGTTATCTTTCAGTAGAGATAATCAAAAATCACCTTCCAGAATAAAGGATCCAATGTCCCCAAATGTCTTAGCCTGGAGAGATTTTCAAAATGATATAGCTCCTTGAACTGAAAAATGGAGTGCTGAACTCAGTCTTCTTGGAAAGACGATGTGGGCAGTGGAGAGGAAGCCTGCCGGGGAATGTGTAAGGCCATCTGCCTGCAGTCCAACTCTACTTACTCCCACCCAGCCTACGTGTTTGTCAGTAGAGTTTTGATAAATGGTCTAATAGCTCAATAGTCAAAAAAAGAAAATGTCCAGTTAATTTTTGTGATCTGTAATATTCCTCTATCACTTTCCCTGGTAAATGGTCCCCCGTTGATATTTTCTAATCAGAAGCCAGGGTCCAGATGGCTTTAAACGGAATAGATAACCTCATTCATGTACGTGTCCTCATGGGTCATTAGTCTTACTCTCGTAATGAAAACTTTCCTTTAAAAATGTCAGACTTAATTACCAAAAACCAATTCTGAAAACAGTTAACAACAATGATCATATGCCATACAAAACCATTTAGATAGTAAAGATCAAGTTAGATACTTCATTTTTTTTGCAATCCTTTCCCTTTTGAGGGTCACAGTTTTTAGGCCTTTTAATGAGAAAGAAAGTCAGGTAGCAGAATGAAAAAGTAGCTAAAATTAAATTTTTAAAACTTTGATATTTAATTCTTTTGAAGGGTACACTTTCTCCTGGAAGAAAATAAAAGGGCAGAGTGGGGATATCTGAACATTAAACTGTAGGCATGTCCTGGGAGTTGACACCCAATACTGTAAAAGTGGGTAACCAACTAAGACCAAGAAATCAATGACCAACTGTTCTTTAAATTGTACTTCTACAATTTCTCAAATTCATTAATAAACAAAAGCCACTAAGAAAAACTATACAGACTTCTTAAAGTATCTTGTTATTTGTGCCTAAATGCCCACAGTGTGTCCTAATCTATCTGGCTTAAAATTTCCAACCCAAGCCAGTTCAAATAGGGTATATTTCCAATAAAACTTAAAAAAAAAAAAAAAGTAAAAATAAAAAAAATAATTAAAAGAATAAAAGTGAGAAGAAAAGGTGGTACAGGGATTTTGGCAGGGAAAAAAAGTTTTCGATTAACAAGCTTATTTTGATAATATGCATAAAACACAAATTCACATCTCTTAAAATATGTTAAATAATCAGACGTCAAGTGGGTTATCCACAAAACGTCACATCATTCAATAGTCACCTCTTTCTTTAAACAACAGAACCACAGCACTGCTAGTGTCACATTTAGGTATTTTTTTTCCTGTTCATTATGTTTATTGTCAAAGTTACACTCAGCCACAACCTACTTGGCACTTACTGTCATGTAAATGTAGTTAATGAGGAATTTACTACATTTTAATCAAAATTAGATCAACTGAAATTTTAGTACAGTATGCTCTGCTTAAAAATAAACCAGTGTTTCCCATAGTTTCTCTCTGAAGATGTAGTGTTGCATTTTCTCACACAGTATTACAGTGTAAGAGGTGCCAACCGAGGAGCCCCGTTGGTCTGGGTAAAGGTAAAAAGCTGCTTAAATTAAATAACCACAAAAATGAAAGCGAAGGAACTTGTTTTCTTTTGCTTGAGAATGATAGGAATCTTCACTTCCCGGAGCTTTGAACTGAAGAAATGGCTGAGATGACACCCTTCATCTAACTGTTCATCCAAGTTGCTTCCATTTGAAGAAATGAGAAAATGTTACATTCCATTATATACTCTTTTTGAAGATTCTGTATCTTAGGTTTATTTATTAACTTTTCTTGGCATCATGGCACAAGGATATATGCTATAGAGTAGCTAAAATCCGTAAAAAGGAAACCACCACTACACAGAACGTCTGTCCACTGCCCAAGGTGAGGGCTTCGAATGGTATCATCTCCTTTCCTGCCGCTCGGTAAACTCCAGCAATTGCTGCACCTGTTTGAAAATTCAAAAACGTATAGAAAAATAAAAATCAAGGTTAACACAATCAGGAAAATACAGTACTCGAAATTCCACCATAAAGAGAATAGCAAAGATTTTTGAAGTTTAAATATTATGGAAATGTTCTGTTGGCCCTCCTTCTACGAACTGCTCTAGATTTTCAATATTCCTCACGGTCTTCAAATCACTGATACATGCTTTCAGATGTTTAAATGCCATTCCTTGAAACAGAGAGTCTTCTAGATTTACTGAACAGAATCCTCTGGAAGTAATAAAGTCAAGAAGAAACCAATTCCCACATGGCCTGATTACGAACTTGAAAACCTCTTTCTATTCCCCATGCCAATTAGCCCAGTGTCTAGCTCTGAAAAGGTACCTAATAAATTTCTGGCAATAAATGATAAAGATTCTTTCTGTGTGATTAAATTAAGTCATCAAATTTAAACATTAATTTAAAACATTTCTCGGTAAGAAGTATTTCAAGAGAAGCCCACAGAATCCCAGTCCCATCCCTTCAAACAGTGGATGGAGGTGGGAGTAGAAAAGGTGGGAAGCTGAAGAGAGGGGACACTAAGGCAGGGCCTCTCCACCTATAGAGTTGCTCTTCATTCCACGGGGTGGATGAATGAAGCCAAGAGACACTCAGGGATTCCTTCCTGCTGCCTATGTCTTTGTTTTCATGATGTTAGTCACTGTAATTTCCTAGGAACTAAAAAAACACACCAAACTGAAACCTCTGCATCTACCCAGATATGCATCAGAGTTGCTACAGGGACTCAGCACTGCACACAAAAACCAAAGGAAATCTTGGTCTAAAAAGAACAGATCCCAAATTCCCAGATGACCCCACTTCCAAAATGCTCCAAGCAAAATTTCCTTGGTCACAGTGTGTTCACTCACTGGAGGAGTACTTGCAGGGTACTACTTTGTATTATGTTACCCCTTGTGGTAGTTCAGTTTGTGTGTCAACTTGGCCGGGCCTGGTTGAGTGGCTGGGCAGCTGGATGCAGTATTCCCCATGATGAGCCGTGTAATCAACTCCATGGTGGAATCTACTGTGAGCAGCTAAGAGCTCTTTTTGGAATGTGGTCTGCTTCCCGTATATAAGGAGAAGCCTTGGGGAATGGTCTCTAGTTTATGGCACGCTTGGACCCTGCATGTAGCTGTGTCGTTTGTTCAGCAGTCTCTCATGCTCTGCCGACCTTGGGACTTAAATGGACTTAGGTTAATGGCCTACCGTGTGGTTTGGTAACATTGGGACTGTGCCTTTTTACTTGTCAACCTTGGTGCTTCTCAGCCTCAGCAGCCAGCGGCTGTCTGAGTGAAGAAATGCCTCTAGCTCCAGTGGGCTGGGAGCAGAAGGCAGAGCTGGACCCCAAGGTTGAGGGACTTTCACCCAGCCCCTAGAGCCTGGCACTTTGAACTTACTTAAAGCCTCCAAATTGTAAGAATAAAACTTCTGTTTGTTAAGGCCGTCCCATTTGTGGTATATATTCTTGTCAGAGCGGCACTAGGTAACCAGAACACCCCTATTCTCATAGGACTCAGAATCTAAGACAGGAGGCATAGGCAACACTGGTTTTGAATAATTCAAGATAATACAAAGGGTCCTAATCAAATGTCTACACAGTTATGTGATATGAAGGCACATGAACATAGTTAACAAGAACACTGTTAATCAATACATCCCTTGGTTGCCTTGAACATTTACGACTTTAAAATGCCCACCTCCAGTGGCAATGAATATACTGCATTAATAACATGCAAAAGCACTTATATTTAATTGGGGCCCTCTGTGACTCAACTCCAAAAACAGTGGGTTGGACAGAAAGAAGCTTAAGGACTTTGAACTGGGCCCTGAAGTTAGATATGGATGATGAAGAAGGGAAGACAACCAAGAGCGTATCTGAGGGAGCAGTCCAACGGGAAGGGAGCAGAGCCCTGACGTTGGAAATGATCACACATCTACCGCACAACGGCTAGGCATCAGGTGTGCTACGTGCTTCCTATGTGCATTAGCTCATTTAATTATCACCTAAGTGTATGAGCTGGGAATTATTATTCCTATTTTAGATGAGAAAACTGAAGAGAGTTCTTGGGAACCAGTAATCCAGGAAGGAGAGTGCAGCAGAGGGCTTCCACAGAGCCAGCAGTAGGTGATACAATTAAAAGCATTGTATAAGGCCGTTTACAGAAATGCCTTAATGCAGATAGGAGAAAACTGGTTCCTTCCCCTCATGACCACAGTTGTATCATCTACAGAACACAGGCAAAGTAGGCTGCTTTGTGTCAAAAACACTCAGGCCATGAAGCTGAGGGAGCTCCTGACGGAAGCTGAGGGAGCTCCTGACAGAAGCTCAGGGTTTCGATTTTCAGGAAAAAACTTAAGGTTACACATCAGTAGAAATATCGTGTTTCTCTTTTTAAAAAATGTTTATGTTTACACATGTACCTAGGAATATGTACTAAACCAAAATGCAAACAGAAGTATACAGAGAGGTTACAATGGAAAATTTTAATTTTTGCTTATTTATATTTCATTTATATAAAATAAACATGCTTTTTATATTTACTTATAAACTTAAAAGTAACTTAAACTTAGTCATCCCTGTAACTGTGCCCTGTGATATGAGAAAAAAACAAAAAACACTCAGGTTTAAAAAAAAATTGGTAGCAGTGGAACTCCAATTCTTCTTCAGAAAGTCCTGAGGAGACAAAAGACAAAAATAAAAAAATAACCAGAACACAAACCAGATAGTTTTCTAAAAAAGAATTCTTGTCACTACGGTATTCTTCCATCCTTAAAGTAAATTCGACAGCCATCCTGGTGAACTTAATTTACCAGTTAAGTGATAGCTGCTAAGATGGAGCTGGAGTTCCCCAGAGGCCAAGGCTTTCTCTTTCACTAGGGACCCATCTCACAAGACTTCTCACAAGGCCAACATCACCCCCTTGAAGCCAATGAGGAAAGTTGAGTCAGGAAGCCAGATAATGAGGCATTAAAAGTGTGGGAGGGGAGGAGCACACTAAAAACAGGACGTGTGACTAACAGCTATTCTTTTTCCTTCATCCTACACAGACGTGTCAGTAAAATGGGCCCTGGAATAAACTGACTGGTCATATGAAACATTTTGACTGGTATTTTAATGTCTAACATACTTGTCAAGATTCCAGCAGTAATTGGTCCCACGATGCCCATCAACAGGATGCTTACAGACATGAACCTACCATATTTGTGATGTCTGAGGGTGAAGAGGGCCAGCAGTCCAGCAGGGACATGAAAGGAGAGAGAGGAGACCAGTGCCCACAGGAACACACCATACCACATCTCTACAAGAAGGACAAACAAAGTGCAATCATTACAAGGGGTTACTCAGCATACCCACTCATTCCACTTACAAAACCTTTTCGTTTTCAAAATCCAACGTCATCAAAGATGGAAGAAATGCAGAGGGTTTCAGAGTAGGTCAGCAAACTACCAGAGGGCTGCCACCTATTTTAGTACAGAAAGTTTTACCTGACCAGCCATCCCCATTCACTTGTCTGGCTGCTCGTGAGATACGGTGGCAGAAATGACACTGGCAGACATCACATGGCCCTCAAAGCCTAAACCGTTTACTCTCTGGCCTTCACAGAAAAAGTGGGCCAGTCTCCGATAAGCTACTTTTGCCCCCAAACAATGATTTGAAAATTGACCTAATTTCCCTCCCATAAAAAGCACACGTGTCATGGGAGGGAAGGACACAGGGAAGAGGCAACTATGGGGAGGAAGTGGGAAGACAGCTGTTACATTGCGAGGAACTGCAGTCAATGTGATGAGACGAAACGTGAATGAACTGCTGTGTGGAAAATGAATTTGCACGGTAAACTTTCACCCAAACTACAATAACAAAAAAATATAAACAAATTAAAAAGGGCAGCACAAGTGTAAGTACCAAATGATAGTTCACTATGCAGTGGTTCTTGATCTTTTTGATTAATCAGTCTTCTAAAATGGGAAAGCCACACACTCATTCAACAATCATTTAAAAGGTGATGCAATAAATATCAACACACTGCTTCCTATGAGGATATCGAACTGCCTTTAGATGGGAAATAAATACCCCCGCTCCCACTGCCATCGAGTGGATTCCAACTCACAGCAATCCTACAGGAGCTCTGGTGGCGGTGGAGTGCCTAAGGCATCTAACTGTTAACTAGAGGGCTGGCGGTTCAAACCCACCAGCCACTCCTTGGAAGGAAGACTGAACAATCTTTCTGTAGAGATACCGCCTCAGAAACCCAAGGAGGAGTTGCTCTAAGTCAGAACCAACTCGATGACAGTGAGTTTGGTTTTTGATTTATATGACAGATTAGAACCATTACAAAAGCACACTGCCTCATCTTTCTCCCGAGGAGCAGCTGATGGGTTCAAATTGCCAACCTTTTGGCTAGCACTGAAGTGCTTTCACCAGGGCTCTTTGAAATAAACACCAGAAAATATCAATATTTGGCTTCAAGTCAAACGGCAAGTCAGTGACAGGTGGGCTAGTAGAGCGGCTCTGGTTCCTCCAGAGAATCTCTCATCATTCTTGAGATGACCCTCACTGAGGCAACACTAAAATGTTTGATCACCAGCTACACACAAAACACCACGAACGCAGCACCTTGGAAAATACAAGTAATGAGGAGAAATAGTCCTCACGTGATTTGCACCTTGGTAAACGGCGGCATTCTCTCCCAGAGCACCCAGGCAAGGCTTCTGAATTCTCAGCCAGCTCACCAGCTGCCCATTATGGGTAGAATGGGGTGGCACAATAGACGAACCTGTTTTTCCATCGTTGGCTCGAGACAGGAAAGTCACAGGCAACGTCAGAAACGAGTGATCAGCTTAACTCAGAGTTTCTCATCCACAACCCTACTGACATTAAAAAAAAAACCCAAAAAACTTATTGCCGTCAAGCCGGATCGCACTCATAGTGACCACTCCTTGGGTTTCCGAGGCGGTATCACTACAGAAGTAGATTGCCCAATCTTCTTTCTGGGGAGTGGCTGGTGGGTTTGAACTGCCAGCCTTCTGGTTAGCAGTCAAGTGCCACAGGCACTATTTCACCAGAGCTTCCTTACTGGCACTGGAGCTGGAGAATTTTGTCGTTGGGGCTGTCCTGTGTATTTGAGGGTGTGGAGCAGTAGCCCTGGCCCCCACCCACTAATGCAGTAGCACCTCCCAGTTATGACAACCAACATGTCTCCGGAAATTGCCAAATGTCCCCTGTGCCCCGACTAAAAAAGCCTGATGTGGCTGAAGCGGAGGGTTTATAAGAGCAATGATAGTGACAGCTAGAAAAACAACAGACTAGGAGCTCTGGTAGCATAGTGGCTAAAGCACTTGACTGCTAACCAGAAGGCTGGCGGTTCAAACCCACCAGCCACTCCTCGGAAGGAAGGTTGGGCA
>NW_006921654.1:11739055-11741489 GCF_000298275.1 Orycteropus afer afer
ATTAGTTTTTTATCACTGCCATAAAAATTACCAAACACTAGTGGGAGCTCTGGTAGCATAGTGGCTAAAGCACTTGACTGCTAACCAGAAGGCTGTCGGTTCAAACCTACCAGCCACTCCTCGGAAGGAAGGTTGGGAAATCCTACTTCCGTAGTGATACTGCCTCAGAAACCCAAGGAGGGGTCGCTATGAGTCGGGGCTGACTCGACGGCACATAACAACAACAACAACAAGACAATCTTCAACGAGGGTAATGTGGGAGCGTGTATCCAAAAAGAGATGTGTGATACGTGTGTACCCACTGCCGTGGCAATCTTACATCCCAGAAGGTATCCCACAAGAATACACATGGCAGACAAGATCAGGGGTAACAAGAGGTCCCCAGCAGCACTGTCCGTAACAGCCAAGACTGGACGCCAACTGCAAGTCCATAGGGCTTGTGAAGCAGTCTGGTGCATCCACATAATGGAATAAATGGATGGGACAGACCTGTATATGCTGATGGGTAAGTGCCCAATGCATGATGGGAAGCAAATAAATGAAGAAAACGTAAGATGCAGAGTAGTGTATAGAGGAAAACCTGTTTTGTGAAAACATACAAACAAAAAAAGCACGCAGGCTTCTGAAGCTGAGTGTGCACTGTAAGCACATGGCTTTTTGTAAGCATGAGTGGCTTTTTCTCAGATTAACCCAAAGAAGTTTCATAAAAAAATGTTGCCAATCATTTGACAGTGGCTTCTTAGTCTTGTTACAGGGTTCTGAGGGGCTGACAGAGATTAGGGGTGGGCAATAAATCCCCTCAAACTACCCTTAACATTGTCACTGGTGACTGCTCAAGTTCTTGGCTGGTTTTGAGTCAAATTAAACTTCAATTAATACCATATTCAGGGAGCGCTGGTAGCGCAGTGCCTAAGGCACTTGACTGCTAACCAGAAGGCTGGCGGTTCAAACCCATCAGCCACTCCTCAGAAGGAAGATGGGGCAATCTACTTCCGTAGTGATACTGCCTCAGAAACCCAAGGAGGGGTCGCTATGAGTCGGGTCCTACTTGATGGCACATAACAACAACAACAACAATACCATATTCTGAAGATAAATTAGGGTGCATAGTGTACAAGTGGCTCCCTGGAAGAGAGAAGACACAGCCTGCTTCTGTAAAGATTTATAACCTTGGAAACCCTAAGGGGTAGGTTTACTCTGTCCCACAGGGTCAGTATGAGTCAGAACCGACTTGACGGCAGTGGGCAGTGGTTAGGTCTTGTTTTATATCGATGGTTCTGTTTTTTTGATCAGCAGTTCTTAATGAAAGGATCAAGGGGTACCCCTATCTAGGACTCAGTGAATATTGTAACAACATATGACTTGAGAGTGCCCTGGCACCTTTAATCTGGTGAAAAACTATCAAAGAACTGCAAAAGGTTTCTAACCATTCGTGAGAATCTTTTTCTGCTGAACAAGATACAACGTCTGTGTAATTTTATAACACTGTTGAGACTGGTCTATTTTGTTTGATGGTGTTTGCCAGATTCTGAAAAAGCAGGTTTAAAATCACACCATATGGAGTGAAAAATGAACACTGTAATGTCCCAAGTTTAAAAAATTATATATACACACTCTCAAATACTCAAATGCTGCCCTTTCCTCATCAGGGAAGAAGCCACTCCCTTTATTACCAGTCAATATTGCCTGTGTCCTCAGTGCTTAAGTCCCCAACAATCTGAGAACTACTGCAGCCACCAGTGGGCCCAGAGCTATTCCTGCTACACTCCCCTGCAGACGTGCCCTCTCTTCTTGGCAGCAACTCCACAGAGGTTACAGCGTCCAGTGCTCAGGTATGGCTTCTCCCCAATAAACAGACACCGTCCCGACTCTGGGCTCGAGCACCAGGGCAGCTGCTACAGCACCCTGGCCCAGTGAGAACAGTTCCAGCTCGTCTAAGTCACAGCACTCATTTAAAAAAAAAAAATAATTCAAATCTACAGCCATCAAGTCAATTCCAACTCATTGCAACTCTGTAGGGCAGAGTGGAGCTGCTCCATAGTTTCCAAGTCTGTAAATCTTCGTGGATGCAGACTGCCTCATCTTTCTTCCACAGAGTGGTTGTTGGGTTAGAACCGCCAACCATTTGGTTAACAGCCCAATGCTTTAACCGCTACACAACAACCACCCCTAGTTATGGCACAGCACTAATGCAATTACCTTCCTGGGCAGAAACACCCTCTTTGGTCCTTGGTCCTCACCTCACCAGCTACTCCCACAATCACTCTTAGACTATGACCACTCTAATACCCACTCTGCATAAAATATGAGGACAGGGTGTACCAGCGCCCAGGACAGACAAACCAGATGCAAACCTGCTTCGGGAGGGAACTCAGAGCAGTTGCTATGCTGGTTTGTCACCTTGACCTGAGACTGGCCGGCCCGCCCCCCCGCC
>NW_006921654.1:11741589-11743919 GCF_000298275.1 Orycteropus afer afer
AACCATCAGGGCAGTGACACTGGGAGGCCAGGCCTGCAGCTGACGAGACAAAGTTAGTACCTTCCATATGAGGGGGATCTGGGCACTAAAGTGTGTTACCCCAACATTCCCTGGGTCCCAATTCTCCTAGAGCATGGCACCTGCCCAAGGACACCTATCAGCCCAACTCCTGATCTCCTGAAACTCAAAGCTCTATTTCCAGACAGAATCTCACACAGCAGGTCAGCACTCCTTGAGTCTCTGAGAAGGGGAGGCACGTGGCAACCTCCTGCGACCCTGAGCCACATCCATCTGTTACTTTAGTGCCTAATAGCATCACTTAAACCACTTAAACTAGAAAAAAAAGCTTTGTTTTATTAGATAAGTAGCAGTTTATAAAAACACTCAGCTGGGATTATTACAGGACTCTACGAGCAAAGGCAACCCGATCAATAAAACACTATTTAAAAAAACGAACTGATTCCCCATTAATCTACCGCACCTTAATTTGCCAACTATTTAATAGCTATTTATCGATTGCCACATAGTACTTTTCATTTCTCTGGCTCAACACAATGTACACAAAAATCTTTTCTATAAATCTTAAGTATTTTCTTATTCCCTGCTTCAAATCAAATGCATTATCTTCAGCTGTGTTTCTTTTGGCAATTAAAGTCACATTACTTCCCTCTGTGAAAGCAGAAAGCAGACAATTAATCAGTAATAAAAGTGCACAAAGGACAAATTAGATTCAGCAATGTGGCAGGCAGGTCCGCATCCTAACCCCTGAAATCCGTGACTATGTTACCTCCCACGGCAAAAGGAATTTGACAGATATGATATTAAGGATCCTGAAGAAGCTCTGGTGGTGTGGTGGTTAAGGCACCTGACTGTGAACCAACAGGTCAGTGGTTCGAACCCACCAGCTGCTTCGCAGAAGAAAGGTAAGGCAGTCTGCTTCCATAAAGATTTACAGCCTTGGATCATGGCTTCCAGCCAAACAATAGGCAGCCATATAAGGTGAACATTTATTCCAGATAGGTACACTCCTTAAAACAATCAACCACGAGAGATCGGAAGGGCAGTATCTGCACAGGGAGTAGCTCAGACTCAGGAATGCACAGGAAAGAAGGATAGAAAGAACAAGGAACCACAGGGAGGGAGGAGGAAGAGAGCAACTACATTATGGGGAATGCAATCAATGTCCTAAACCAAAGTATGTATGAACTGCTACATGGAAAATGAATTTGCTCTGTAAACTTTCACCCAAATCACACACACACATACACACACACACAAAATTACAGCTTTGAAACCCAATGGGGCTTGCTATGAGTTGGAATCAACTCAATGACAGTGAGTGGTTGTGGTTTTGAGATGAGTAGATGATCCTGGATTATCCAGTCATCCCAATGTCATCACAAGTTTCCTTGTAAGAGGGAGGCAGGAGGGTCAAAGCAAGAGAGATTTGAAGACTCTATGGTGCTGGCTTTCAAGATGCAAGGGGTCACAAGCCAAAGAATGCAGGCGGCCTCTAAAAACTGGAAAAGGCAAAGTAGATTGTGCTGCAGAACTTTCAGAAGGAACAGAGCCCCACTGGTACCTTGATTTTAGCCCAGTAAGACCCCCTGAGGACTTCCGACCTCCAGAGCTGTAAGATAATAAATCCGGCTGTTTTAAGCCTCAAGTTTGGTTCTTTTGTTGCAATAGCCACAGGAAACTTACATAAGCACTAAAAGTTCATTCATTCACATTGATTGAGCACATTCCATTGCCTGTTTGACCACATTCCATTGCCAGTACACCGGAATAAACAAAGACATAGATCCCTGCCCTC
Organism: Orycteropus afer afer; assembly: GCF_000298275.1. NCBI lineage: Eukaryota > Metazoa > Chordata > Mammalia > Tubulidentata > Orycteropodidae > Orycteropus > Orycteropus afer. The sequence continues at coordinate 11,743,406 of NW_006921654.1, forward strand.
AAGGAGCATCTATCTTTAAGAAAACATTTTTCAGACACACATTTCAGTTAAACAGACATGCCACACAGATAGCCAACTTGTCTAGGTGAGTTCTGTATTAACAAAAGAGGTTCATATGGGCTGGCTCCTTGGCCCTATAACCACCACAACCAGGTCAGTCACACAATTCCCCAGACAGACTGTAAGACTAAGCTGGCCCCAGGCCAATCAGCAGGAACGGAGGGGCCCAAGCCAAGGTGGCACTGGGGCTCCCTACTCAGCCATCCATTAGGCGGCCCCACTCTGCCCTTACCTTACCCTCCAACACCAAATGGCCAGTACCTCTGAAGCTGAGTGTGATAGTTGAAGATGTGTCAACTTGGCTGGACTCCAGTTGTGAGTGGTGGTTCCCATGATGGATCACATGACTGCGTTCTAAGCGGCCGGTCGGTCTAAGGGGAGTTTCCCCAGGGGTGTGGCCTACCTGCAATACTATCCCAGGGACAAACTGGAAGAACGGCATTCCGGACTATAT
>NW_006921654.1:11744204-11761204 GCF_000298275.1 Orycteropus afer afer
ATATATATATATATACTTTGCTGGTTTTTGTGTTTCTCTAGAGAACCCAATCCAACACACTGAGGGTCTAGCCCGATCACACCAGTCCTCCTGGAGAAAACTGGAGTTCCGCCTCGTACTACAACTTTATGCTAGGCTGCCCTGACGCTACCTGCCCAGCAGTCTGCATCTCGTCACACTGCCCACTGGGACAGCTCTCTTGCCAGACTCCACTCTCCACCAGGAGAGCCGTCAATCTCCTTCAGGACTCCTACCTGGAGTCTACCTCTCTCCTGACACCACTGCCTGCCCGCTCTCTCATCTCTGGTTTCTGAGTGTGCCCCTCTGGCCTGGGTCACCCACTAGTCTCTTGTCCTACCTTGGGTCTGTCCTGAGCTGGCCTTTCATCTGTTCGTCACACAAATTTAGAGCAAGCCTTCTTAAAAAGTCAGTCAATGCTAATAGGTACGGGGTTTCTTGTGTGACAAAATCACTGTAAAAGTGATTGTGGTGATAGTTGCACAACACTGTGAATATACTAAAAACCAAAGAATTATACACTTAAAAAAAAAAAAAAAAAGTCAGATCATGCTTCTTCTGCTGCAGACATTCCAGTAAACCCATGCAGGAGCTGACCTCACCTCTTCCTCTCCTGCCCACGCTGGGCCGTCCAGGCAGAGGCCACCTTGCTGTTTCTGCGCCAGGACCTCTGAACGTGCTGCGCCCTCACCTTCCTCCACACTTGCATGGCTCGTTCCTCATTTTCTTTAGACTCTTGCTCCAGTGCCACCACCACAAATGGCTTCCCAATCACCTTCTGTACGATGACATCCACCCCAGCACCTTCCCCCTCCATTTACATTCTCTAACGCCACCAACTGCTCTATTCCAAACCTTTTCCGTTTGTTTATTCTCTCTCTCTCCGTTAGAATGAAAGCTCCAGGCAGGAAGGGGCTTGGTGGTTCACCACTTCATCACTACATCTTCACTTCCTGCCTAGAACACAGTAGGCACCCAACAGACACTGAGCATTTGCTGAACAAATAAGTGACTGGTTCATGTGTGACTTGTTCTTGATGCCAGCAATGGTACGAACAAAACATTTCTGGGTTTTAGGTGAACTCTCAGAGGACACACATGGATTTTATTGAAATTCCTAGTTTCTGAAATAAAATGCTATTCCTGATACAAGAAAAGGTCTGTCTTTCGTGGCATTCAGATTTTGTTAACTGACAACAAAACAAGTATGTACTTAGAGTAAGAAGGGTGTCTTAGTTATCAACTGCTGTAGTAACAGAAATACCACAAGTGGATGGCTTTAACAGAAATTTACTTTCTCACAATTAAGGAGGCTACAAGTCCAAGTTCAGGACACCAGCTCTAGAGGCAGGCTTTCTCCTTCTGTGGCTCTGGGAAAAAGCCTTGTCACTTCAGCTTGTTTCCTGGTTCCTTGGACAGCTCATTGTGGCTTGGCATCAATCTCCCCCACCTCTCCTTCACTTGCTTAATTTATTTTCTGTCTCAAAAAGATAAGATTCAAGTGAATTTGCTCTGTAAACTTTCACCCAAATCACAATTAAAAAGAGAGAGAAGCATTTAAAAAAAAAAAAAGACAGACTCAAAATACACCCTAAACTAATCCTGTCTCATTAACATAACAAGGACAACCCATTTCCAAACAGGATTACAACCACAGGCATAGATGTTAGGATTTATAACACATGTTTTTGGGAAACATAATTCAATCTGTAAGAGAGGGTTAGGCAGCAATCTAAATGACTAAATTGCAAATGCAGGTTTTTTTTTAAAAAAAAAATCAATTCAAAGCTTCCTTGTAGTGATGAACCACAGAATATTTGCAGGCAATGATTTTTTCATGAGTTGGCATAAAGTGCAAGTAACCTCTTCTATGGGGCCCAAATGAACTAAGATAGATTCAGGACAACGAATGAAATTCACTCTAAGCAGGCAGTCGTGCCTCAAAGAGGATGGAACTCCACACACCTATCAGACCCCCCATTCCCTTAACAATGAGGCACAGCAAGGAGGGCAGGTGTTCACCTACCACATTCTGATCAACCTGAGCTCAAGGACTACGGATGCTTCAGGCATATTTATACCCCAGTTGAGTCTGTGCTTGACCACATATATACTTAAGGAATGAATGATCCATGCTGATTAACATCCTGAAATTACGCATCCACAGAACCCATAAGCTCAAGTAAATATTGCAGTTTAATGTGTTCAGACCCATTTCCGAAAGCATGCTAATTCCTATGCTACAGATCCGCCACTACGAAACTGCTTAGAAGTAACTTCCCAAATCCATTTTCTCTATCTTTTCTTAAAGAGAGAAAAAAAAGGCAACTAAAAACCAGACAGTCTAAACAGTTTCAAAATATCACCCCATAGATCATTTTTTAATTATGAAAGGATTAAGGCACCTTTTTCAGTGGAGGATCTGATAGATAGCATCTTCAGCAAGTGATCAAATTTAGCATTATCACTAAGGGGACAAACGGACATCAAACGTCTCTTGATGTGATACGCTGGGAAATGTACATTCCACAAAACAATTAGCATGAACATTTCAAAAACGTCAATCTCAAGAAACGGAAACAGAGCAACTGTTTTTAGATTAAATCACACAAAAGAGACAGAACAACTAAATGCAATGTATAATCTTTGGTTAATCCTGGGGAATTTTTTTTTTTTAAAGCCATAAAAAACTATATGGACACCTGAAGAAACTTAAGTAAGACCTGGATATTAGATAACATTATTCAATCAATGTTATGTTGCTTGAGTGTGATACGGTTTTGTGATTATGACTGTTTCACCAGATACTTGTTTAGCATTATAGGGGGTCAAGTTCCATGACATCTGCAACTTACTTTTAAATGGGTCTGTAAAAAATGTCTATGTGTACATTAGACGTGTGTGTGTATATGTATATATGTGTTTTTATGTATACACCTATTTAGAAAGAGAAAGCTAAAGTATAAAAGTAATGATGTCGTATTAAAAGATACATTGGGCATTTACTGTGCTATTCTTCCAAATCTTCAGTAGGTCTGAAGTTTCTCCAATAGTTGGGGGGGAAAAATAAGGAAACAAAAGCAGAGTGATGTGGGCTAGTCGTGCCTACAGACTGCCTGACCAATTCATTTTTCAGGTGAGTTCTCCAGAATGCCATGTGTTTTCATTATTGCTGTCAAACGAGATCCCAGGATCTTCTGAAACAACTCCAGCTACCAGATGATCATTTTGGTTACTTACAAGCTAACATGTGCATCTATCCCGACACTGCTGTTCGGGGCTCTCCAGGTGGTCTGACTTACGAGGACCCCATACACTACTGAAGGAAACGCTGTCTGTCCTGTGCCGTTGCCACGATTTGGCTGTGGATCAGAATGTTGTGATCCACAGGGTTCTCACTGGCTGATTTTTGGAAGTTGAGCCCAGACCTTTTTTCCTAGTCTGTTTTAGCCAGGAAGCTCTGTTGAAACCTGTTCAGTGTCATAACACACAACCCTCTACTAACAGACAAGCAGTGGCTACCTATGAGGTGCGCTGGCTGGGAATCAAACCCAGTCTCCCACAGGGAAGGCAAGAATTATACAAGTGAACTACCGTTCAGTGATACCACAAACTTGGTGGAGAGAACTGCCAGGCAGGTGATACACAGCCAGTCCCAGGTGTCCACTGAATGGCGTCTAGCAGTCACTGCCCAGCAGGTGAGAAATCACAGGTGCCTGGTTTGTGACTGCAGTCAATAATCCTCTCCTTGTCATTGTCTCAGGCCATGTTCTCTTATCGTTTACTAAGTCGAGATATTTGTCAACTTTGCTGGAAAGCCCTCACCTCAACCTTCATTCACCACCTCCCGTCAATGGTCCAATGCAAGTAAGTGAGGATCCCTCCTCGCCCTCCAACTCTTTATTACTTTTCCCAAGTAAGGTAATTTCTCTTAACTTTCTGAACACTTGATACCTTTCTATCATGACTTCACAAAATCCTCAATTCAGGTTCGGCAGCAACTCCAGGGGGAGGAAGAGTTAAAAACGGCTAAATAGAAGCTGAGTCAAAGATTTTGGATTTAAGAGTGGGAAAAACACTCAGCAACAAGTCGCAGAAAGTGACTCCTACAAAAAGAAGCAGATAAAGAGGGTGGATTTGGATGGAGGTGCAAGCGACTAGCAGACAACCGACCTCCAGGCGCAGACTAGAAACACAGGGACCGAGTTCTGGCCCAAACAATTTAGAGTCCGCACTGCAAAAGCGAAAGCCGAGAAGCTTCCAAGGATGACCCAGTTTCCGAGAGGCCAGGCGCCACGAGCCCCAGACAAGGCGCGGACCACCGCCTCCCGGGCTTTGCCAGGTTCACCTTTGAGCCTGGGACGTTCGAAAACTCCAAAGGGCATGAGCAATTCGGCTGGTGGCCCATCTTGTCTCGTTTACCGGGTCCACTTCTGCCCTCCCCTCACCTATTGTCCACCGACCTCGCCCCCAGCGCGGGAGCAGGGGGCGGCCCGACGAGGAAGTGACTGGGGTACCCTCCAGCTCGCAGCAGATGGAACGGAAACTTCCTTCCAGGAGGATAACAACCCTTACTGGGCTAGTCTGCCGGGCCGAGGGGAACCCGGCCGGGAAAAAAAGCAAGAGACCCCCCCCGCAACCGCACACCGGCGCGACAGGGGATCAGGCGGCGAAGCGCGCAGTGCGCAGGCGCGGGGCGGGGCTGGTACCTGGGAAGGAGCAGAGAGAAGTGGAGTTGGGGCACAGGGTCCCGTTGCCCACCCGCGGCACTAGCTTCAGGCTGAGTATCTGCTGAAAGAGTCCGGTTGACCCCCCGCTGCCGCCGCTCGCTTCGTGCTCCATCCCGCCGCCATTCACCGCGGAGAAATGAGGTGAGAGCACCCAAAGCGCTGCAGGAGCTCTCAGGGCCGCTCCTCTCCCCGCGCCTCCGCCAGCTCAGCGTCACTTTTGCCGGGGCCCTCTTCTTCGCCCCACCCCAACGGCGCTGCTAACTGATGGTTCCTCCCTCCAATCACAGGGCGCCGCAGATTGCAGGGGCGGGGCGAGCGTTGTTCCCGCCCCTGGCGTTGCGTACACCTGGGAGAAATTCAGCCTCACAGGTTTCGCCTCTCCTGGAGAAGTCTCGCCTGCTCCAGTAGGACAACGCGCTGATCTGCAGTGCCACCTATAAGAAGGTAGGTGAACTGCATACGCCCCATTAGACCAGAGATGTAGACATAAAATGCATCTAGAAAACAGGGGTCCTAACAGGTTTGTAACGACTGTTTTAGTTAAGACTGGACCTCAGTATTTCCGAAACTTTTATGAAGAGAAGCAGGAAAGTTCTTTAAAAAACTCACTGCCATCGAGTCAGATCCGACTGATAGCGACCACTCCTTGGGTTTCTGAGGCAGTATCACTATGGAAGTAGATTGCCCAACCTTCTTTCCGAGGAGTGGCTGGTGGGTTTGAACCACCAGCCTTAGTTAGCAGTCAAATATCTTAGGCACTACGCCACCTGACAGCATAAAGATTTCATTGTAGGGCAGGTGGAGGGCAGGGTCACATTGTCTCATGTACAGTGCTACCTAGTTTAAAATAAAAATGTAAAAGAGGCTCCAGTTCAGTATGGCAAAATGGAATCATATATTTGTTCTTATCTCCCTTCAGAAGACTCTGTTAAGACCAAAGCAAAGAAACTAAATACAAACAAGCAACAAACAGCATAGCCCTGGAAGAGAAGTTACAAGGCTAAGCAATTTCAACACAGTGCCCAGAGACAGGCTTTTGGTGGATAATGTTAGGAGTCGTCGATAACGATTCCAACTTATAGCGACCCTATGTACAACAGAGGGTCCTACCCTGCACCATCCTCACAGTCCTTGCCAAGTTTGAGCCTATTGTTTGAGCCACCGTGTCAAACCATTGCCTTGAGGGTCTTTCTTTTTTTTGCTGACCCGGTTCTGCTTTGCCAAGCATGATGTCTTTCTCCAGGAACTGGTCGCTCTTGATAACATGACCAAAATACATGAGACAAAGTCTCACCATCTCCCTTCTAAGGAGTATTCTGGCTGTATTTCTTCTAAGACAGATTTCTTTGTTCTTCTGGCAGTCCATGGTATTTTCAATGTAAGATGAATTTATCGAACATTTCCTCTGTGCCTCTCAAGATGTGCTAGATGTGCTAGATCAGAGAGATTAAGCCTCACAGGCTCCGCCCCCTTCTGGAGACGCCTCTCCTGCTCCAGTAGGACAACGCGCTGCTCTGCAGTGCCACCTATAGGAAGGTAGGTGAACTGCGTACGCCCCATTAGACCAGACATGTGCATTATCTAGATGTGCATTATCTCATTAATCCAAACAACTCCGTGGCATAATTGTTATTATTCTGAAGCTGATATTTAAGAGAGAGAAAATTATTTGGCTGAGGTCACAAAATTAGTAAGTGGCCAAGATGGGATTTGAGAGTAGCTAGTCTTCCCAGAGGCCACATGGTTAAGCCCCCACATCATGTTTTGAAGAAGGAAGCCATATCCAGAAATAAACCACAGAGGTGGTGGTGGAAAGGACTGAGAGGGAGGCTAAACACAGAGGGGCTCACTGAGTGTCTACTCAGCAGCACTACCATTTCTCGTCCATGTCTCCATCCCCTCACCTATTCACAGGGTGAACAGGCAACCACATGTTCCAACTGACCCTGGAAGAAACAAAACTTAGGAAACAGAAAATAAATTATTTTTTTTCTAATTAGCATCCTTAATTTTTTTTCTTAATCTCAAGACTTTGTATTCCTAAAACCAAAACATGATGCTTTGAAAAAGGGACAGAAAGCAAGAAAGAGCTCTTAGAAATTAAAACTGTGACTTTCAGATTTTACAATATGAAAGATGAATTGGAAAATAAAGTTGAGGAGATCTCAACTTTAGAGGCAAATGTAAAATAACGGAAAAGAGAAGAGCAAAGATAAGAAAAGGAGACTCGATCTCAGCCTATGTGACTATGAGACCTGAAGAACTAGATGGTGCCTGGCCACCGCTGTCAACCACTCGGAGGCGGATCAATGCCGGAGGGCCTGGTGAGACCTCGTTGGCCCCTATGTAACTATGGCCCCTAGTTACCCTTCAGATCTGGGGTGAACATTCACATCAGGTAGATACACTCCTTGGAGATATCAATTGTGGAAGAACAGAAGGGTACTCTTGGCACAGGGAGACAGCTGGGAGTGGGGTGCGTGGGAGGGAAGGACACAGGGAAGAGATAACTATGGGAGGAAGTGGGAAGAGAGCTGTTACACTGTGGGGAATTGGAGTCAATGTCATGAAACAAAATGTGTATGAAGTGACATATGGAAAATGAATTTGCTCTGTGAACTTTCACCCAAATCACAATAAAATTTAAAAAGAAAATAGAGAAAAGGAGGAGTGAACTAGGAGTTTTGACATCAAATGGGAGCTTCAGGAAAACTGAATAGAGGAACAAGAGCAAGAAAGAAATTTAAAAAACACAGATCAGGAGGTTGCCTGCTGATCACTTGCATCTCCATCCAAATCCACCCACTTTACCAGCTTCTTTTTCTAGAGTAACAAGTATGAAGAGAAACAAGTGCCTGTCAAGTGTGTAAGAGAATGGGGTTGGGGAGAACCTTCACACATCCTTGTGAAATTTCCTAACTATTCTGGTTCCCTAGTGCTGCTCTGACAGGAATATACCACAAATGGGATGCTTTAACAAACAGGAGTTTATCCTGTTACAGCTTTGGAGGCTTTAAGTCCAAGTTCAAGGTGCCAGGCTTTAGGGGCTGGGTGAAAGCCCCTCAACCTTGGGCTTCAGCTTTGCCTCCTGCTCCCAGCCCATGAAGCTGGAGGCTTTTCTTCACTCAGGCAGCTGCTGGCTACTGAGGCCGACAAGCCCAAGGTTGACAAGTAAAAAGGCACAGCCCCCATGTTACCAAACAACATGCAGGCCACTAAATTCAAGTCCAGATGAAGTTCCAAGATCAGCAGGGCATGGCAGGCTGTTGAACAATGACTTGGCTACATATAGGTTTCAAGTGTGCCAAAAGGCTAGAGACCATTCCCAAAGCTGCTGCTTATATATGGGAAGCAGACTACATCCCTAAAGCACCTACTCAGCTGCTTGTGGTACATCCCACCATGGAATTGATTGCCAGTCTCATCATGGGGAATAACTACCACCAGCTGCTCAACCAGGCCCAGCCAAGTTGACACACAACCTTAACTACCACAATAACCAAGAATAAAAAATTTCAGTAGTGAATTTTATGATATGTGAACTGTATCTCAATTTAAAAATTGGGGAAATGGGCTACATGGAAGAAGCCAGATAGAAAATGAGTGCATAGTATACCACAACCTGCGAGAGCTGGCGCCTGTGTGAGGCAGGGACCTGTCAGAGAAGGAAAACTCAGGTACGTTCCACTAAAATAAGCTGGTACAAAAGTGGTCAGACTGTACTTGTCCAAGTTAGAAAACGTGCAAGGCCCGAAAAAAAAAAAAAAGGCAGTCCCTTTGAATTCCTGCTCTCACGGTTTTCACTGTGTATAATCCCATTTCTAGGAAATGTCCAGAAAGGGCAAGTTTTTAGAGACAGAAAGGAGATAAGTGGTTGTATGGGGCTGGGGGTGGGAAGGAGTGACTGCAAACTGGCACAAGAGATCTCTCTGGGCTGATGGCATTATTCTGAAATGAGATTCCTAGTCTTGATTGCACAGCTCTGTAAGTTCACTAAAAATCATTGACTTGTACACTTAAAACTAGCAAAATTTTATAATATATAAATTATACCTTAAGAAATTGTTTTTTTTTTGTTACCTCTTCCCTGTGTCCATCCCTCCATGCACTCCAGCCCCTGAGATGTCTTTCTGTGCACAAACAGCCCATTAAAAAAAAATGGTTTTTAAAAAATGACCAATAGCCTATTAACAAAATTTTGGTTTAGCTTCATCGGAGGGCCTGGAATGACTTTTTAAACATTAACAACCATAACTGTCAGTCATGTTGGCTTTATTCTCTTAAACACAGTTTTTAAAACAGTTTTGTGCTTTGGTTTAGGTGAAAAAAGAACACAGGACTTTAGAAAGATAGCCAAGAGATGTAGTAGATTATTGAAGTGGAAACTTTGTGCTGTGTTGTTAAAGTTAAAAACAGTTCTGTGATTGATAGTTACCTCCAGTGGATCTGAACTTCTTGTCAGGTCTTCAGATTCTGAAAGGACTTTCTGGGTGTGTGGCAGTGACTGGTTTCCTGTAATTATACTCTACCCAGCACAGTCCTTGGAGATAAATGGGGTTGCTCAACTCTCCCCACAAACAAAGAAAGGCCTTCAACTTCCAGAGAGAAACGACAGCTCACCTACAAAGAGCTGAGACTCAGCCTGGCACCAGCCAGGAGGTGGCAACCAGAAGACAAGGCAATACCTGGACTGTTTACGTGGACATTGGTTTTTTTTTTTTTTTTAAGTTTTGCTTATTTATTTTCCATTTAAATTTTTTTTTAAGTTTCACTTATTTTTAATTAAGAAACACTGTGTATTGAATACATGTTTTCCTTCTAATGAAAGAACATTAGCAATATCGTTTATTGGCGTTTCCTTTCTGAAGCTTTTGTTTTGTAAGTTTTCCACTGTCACTTCTCTGCTGCTAGGAATGGGATTTTATATCCACCAAGAAGCTTACCTGAAATAAGATTACTGAGTATAAGATAGGTCATGAAATACTTAACACCGGCGTCTTGTGGTGTATTTCCCAGACTAGGAAAGTCTAGTAGAAGTTGAAGAAACCAATTTATTTAAATAACATTCAATTGTGTATCACATTAGGAAACATTCTGAATTTAGTCCTATACCGAGTCAAATGATGAATTAAGAGGTTAAAAAAAAAAAAAATTTCAGTTTATAGGACTGAGAAAATGTATGTTGCATGTACCCCTGCTTTGAAAGCAGAGTATGTACTCCAGCAAAATTAAACAGTGGTGACCAAAGAAAAGAAAGATGTAGGACATCAGAAATGGTGGGATTATCCCAGGATTGTAAGACTAAGAACTGCTAGACCAACTGGGGCCAAGGCAGGGGTCCCAAGAAAGGGAGTAAGAGCAATATAATAGTTTTATATTGATTACATACTAAAATTATGTTTTGCATTTATTGAGAAGTAGAATATACTGTTAAAATTATTATTATTTTTTTTAATACAGGTACTAGATAATTTGGGAGCTCTGGTAGCATAGTGCCTAAGGCATTTGACTGCTAACCAGAAGGCTGGAGGTTCAAACCCACCAGCCACTCCTCGGAAGGTTGGGCAATCTACTTCCATAGTGATACTGCCTCAGAAACCCAAGGAGGGGTCGCTATGAGTCGGGTTGGACTTGACGGCACATAACAACAACAACAACTAGATAATTTAAAATTATGTATGTGGCTTGCATATATTCCAGTGAGACAACAGTGAGTTAGAAGCTAGCACATCAAGAAGGGTAGAACAGGCCTTTGGAGGCCAAGCCTGAAGGTGGCGCATTCGGGGCCTAAGGCAACACAGAGTCTGTGATAGCCTGCCCTGACAGCTGACACAGTGCTGACAGAGAAGCTATTTTATTGACTGTAAAATATCAAAAAATGTTGACACACCATTGATGTCCTAACAGCTTCTTGAATAACTGGTGGGCTCTATCTCCTATTTTAGGCAACATTTAATCTGTGAGCCCCTCCCATGCTTTGCCTGCCCCTCCTCTACCCACACCAGAGGACTAGGGGTGATTGCTGGACCTAGGCACTTCCTTGCTGCAGCTCAGGGCACACAGACAAGGGGAGGGACTAATTCCAGTCCTAACAGCAGGTAGGCACAGACTAGCTTCTGGTGAAAGGTGGAAGCTACAGGCTGCCAGGAGGTTTCTACCTTCAGCTATATCGCTGTGCAACAAGACACCCCGGCTCACGATGATGTAAGAACAATAAGGTCAATATCCCTCTTTTCCCTCCAACTAAACCAAAACCCAAACCAAACTCACTCCTGTCGAGTAGATTCCGACTCATAGTGACCCCTCCTTTGGTTTTCCATTTCTATGGAAGTAGATTGCCCGGTCTTCCTTCCGAGGTCTTCCTTCCGAGGCGTGGCTGGTGGGTTTGAACAGCCAGTCTTTTGGTTAGCAGTCAGATGCCTTAGGCACTATGCCACTAGCCAAAAACACCAGATCCCCCTTCCCTGCCTATCTTGCAGCCAGGATGTGGAGCCACTATCCAGTTTCCACCAATCCAAGGCCACACCCTGGCTGAGAATCAGACCAGTGACCACAAAAGCATTTCTGCCAACAGTGGGGGCAGCTTCTTGTTTCCAGAGGTGACAGGAACATAATTCTGGTGGCAACTCACAATTCTCAGACCCAGCTGTGTGTCCTGGTGTGATGGGGGGTGTTGTTTCTATCTGTGTGAACCCAAATCTGCTTCCCTATCCACCCGGAGGCTTTTTTTTTTTTTCTTTTTTAAGAAAATAATTTACTGAGCACTTACTGGCTCTCGTTTCCTGAGCTCGAGGCTAAGTCTTCTCTACATATCCAACCTACTGCCAGTGAATCGATTTCAACTTACAACAGCCCTATAAGACAGAGTAGAACTGCCCCATAGGGTCCCCAAGGGTGTAAATCTTTACAGAAGCAGACTGCGTCATCTTTCTGGAGTGGCTGGTAGGTTTGAAAGTATGACCTTTTGATTAGCAGCCAAATGCTTTAAGCACTGTGCCACCACAGCTCCTTTTGGTATTTTGGTCATGTCAGAAGGGACCAGTCCCTGGAGAAGATATCAAGCTTGGTAAAGTAGTAGAAGGTCAGTGAAAAAGGCGAAGACCCTCAATGACACGGAGCAATATGGTGGCTGTGACAATGAGCTTGTTCAACTTGGCGAGGATTGTGAGGATGGCAGAGGACAAGGCTGTGTTTCACTGTGTTGTACACAGGATTGCTATGAGTAGGAACCAACTTGACAGCACCTAACAACCATGACTACACATCCAACAGCTCTTCGATAAGCCCGCTGCTGCCAGACCTAAGTGGTATGGCTTGCAGGTAGGGACCTTGTCCTCTTTTTCAGGGCCTGGCCCCAAATGATGAAGGGAAGTAGAATGATCCCAGAGTCTTTTTCTTCCAAGCTCCTGGCAAACCAGATATAGTTAGCTAACCCAGTGACCTGCCTCACCTGCCCTCCAGGCACTGATCCTGATGCCAACCTCCTCTACCACATGCTAGGCCTGGCTTGCTGCCCCAGCCTCCCCAGGCCACAGGCAAGAGACCAGCCAGCCCTCTCCTCCATTCTACTTCCTCCCTGCCTCCCTGTAGGCTGATCTAGGATCCTGTCCAGATTTTGTGCTCTGGGCCCAGAGCTCACCACACTGTAGCTTCCAGCTGTGATCCTGGCATTGGCTGCATACCTTTGCTTGAGCAAATAAACCGGTAACCAGTTGGTGTGGAGCTGATTCTGACTCAGGTGACCCCAGGATGTCAGAGTAGAGCTGTGCTCCATAGGGCTTGCAATGGCTGCTTTTATTTTTCCTGATGAAGCTGTAGTTTATTTACCAAGGGAAAAAAAAAAGTTTATTTTAAAATTTTAGGTTTAGTATTGTTACAGTGGTAGCACTTAATCAAGGATGATGACTTCAAGTTTGAGAGTTCAAGCTACATACTAAATTACAATTGAATGGAGAAAATCTCAATTCTTGGGAGATGGACCAAAGTACAGTTTTATTACTTACAAAATGTTGTTAATTCAGTGTTTTGCTGATTGTATCCAATTAACTTTTATAAATTTTACAAAAGAGAGCCTTAATTTTTGTAAGAGGTCTCAGTTTTAGTTTAAAAATATACTTCTCTTCTGCCAGGTACAATAACGTAAAGCTGTACACATTTGTGCTTTTGAAGGTAAATAAACGTCAAGGGCTGATTTTTCGAAGTGGGTTACCAAGATGCCTCTAGGCAGACTTGAACCTCCAACCTTTTGATGAACAGCAAAGGATATTAACTTTTTGCGCCAACCACTCCACAGCAAATGGATTTGAGCAAATAACGGGGAAAATCGGACCCTTCTTTGTCTAGGAGGCAGGTCTGTGCATGTAGGAATCACCCTTTTCTTCCCACTGCAGCCTTAGAGCAAAACCCTTCAGCCTTCTCACCGTGAGACCTTGGACAAGTCCCGTCAGTTCCGAGTTTTGCTTGTGCAATGTTACAGGCTGTAAATTATAGTGTGTGTCAGGCAGGTTAATGATTGTATTTATGTATGTGTGCTCCTTCCTGTCAGGAGAAATCAAAGGCTCACCAGAGCTGGGCTCCTGAGCGGTGGCACAGAGACACTCAACGGAGCCCACGGGACAAGGGGCATCATGTCTGATTTCTCACCGAAGATCCAGGTGAATACAAACCAACCGAGTTGATGGAGGTGCACCGGGGCCCCAGGGGATGCGGCCGGATGCTGTGTCGCAGGGAGAGAACAGGCTTCAGAGGCCAGATACCACAACCCCCTCCACCCCCAGACAGGGTGCGCCACACTTCTCAGGTGCTGGATGAAGCTCCCAGTGGAGGAGAGAGTTAAGCGCTTAAGAGTGAGCCAAGGCATCTGGGCTAACTCCCTGTGCCAGAGGACACGCAGGCAAGAGTTTAGCTTTCGTGAAGGGAGCACCCAGAGGGAACCTAGCTCCTAAAGATGTCTCAGAGGAAAGCTGGTAAGTGGGCACCGCGACAAGGAGTGGAGGCCTCTATCCTTTCCCGCTGCACAAGCAGACTCCCTCACTCGGGCCTCTCCCCTCACTGAGAGACTGGGCTCCAACCACACACACACACACACACACACACGCCTCCGGGACCTGCTGGTCATCCCGCTAAGGCCCTGGGTGCGTGGCGGTGGATGATGCCCAGCTGAAGCTGCTCGGGCCACGAGGCAGTACCAGGTCGAGGGAGAGGTCGCGCTGCTCATCCTCGGAGAACACTGGCCGGTAGCCCAGCAGCTGCAGCGCCCCGGCACACAGCTCCTGCACGCGCCGGATCTTGGCGAAGGGCAGAGCGTGGCGCCAGGCCTGGGAGACATTGAGCGCATCCCTCGAGGTGGTCTTGAAGGCCTCGCGGCGCACGCTAGGCCCGGCCCCGTGCGTGATGTTGTGGATCCAGGCCTCGAGCGGCGGCGTGAGGCGCAGCCCAGCAAAGGCGTAGAGCGCACGGATCTCCGGCAGCGGCGCCCGCGCCAGGTCCTCGAAACGCACCAAGCGGTAGCGGCCTCGCAGGAAGGGCAGCGGCTTGTCCATGGCCGCCTCGGCGATGCGCACGTGGCTACGGCACACCTCGCGCACTACGCGCAGGCCCGGGTCGGCCTCCACCCACGTGCCGTTGGTGCCCAGCACGATGCCATTGTCGCGCGCCAGCGCCTTGGCCGTCTGCTCTCGGGAGCGCAGCACTGCCCGCGGGTCCCGCACCAGGTGCACGATGCGCAGGTTGAGCGCGGGGTCAGTGAGCAGCGGGTAGAGCACCTGCAGGTTGAAGAAGCGCACCTCCTTGAGGACCACGTGGCTGTAGGAGCGGCAGGCCTCCTCCACCAGGGCGAAGGGCCGCCGCGCACACAGGGGCTTGCACACGAACTCGCTGCTGATGGCGCCACGAGGGAAGGCGCTGCAGGCCGGCGGCGAGCACAGCGCTCGGCTCACTGCCCACTGGAAGAGGTCTGACAGATTCCGGCGCCAAGGCAGGTAGGCATCGAACACGGCCATGTCGCACAGGAAGACGGAGCGCACCAGGTCACGCACAGCCATGTGCAGCGCCGGTGCACTGCCCTGCGACAGGGCGGTCCACACGTGCCACGCGGGTTCCATCAGGTAGAAGACGTCCGGGTGCTGGCTGAAGAGCTGGCCCACTAAGGATGAGCCCGAGCGCCATGAGGACAATACCAGCACGTGCACACGCTCCTTGCCATCTGCTGGGGATGGTGGCCCAGGCCAACCCGGCCGGGAGACCAGGAAGAGCAAGAGGCCCGTCTGCGCCAGCAGGAGTGCAGTCACCGCAGTGCTGGAGACGCGTGGCAGCCACATGTCACCAGCAGGGGGCCTGAGGAAAGAAGGCACAGTGGGTCAGAAAGGGCCGTTGCCACAGAACAGAGATTATCGCAGAACAGAGATTATCAGAACTCAGTGGAAGCCAAAGGCTGAGGCCTGGGAGTGGATTCCCCACTGGTATGCAGTCTCTTCCAGGCACTTAGTTTTGGTCTGTAATTGAAGTCTCTATCCCAAGGTCCTTAAACTTTGGCCCGGCACATAGTAGGCATTCAATAAATGCCTGTTGAATGACTAATCCAAAATAGCGAAAGCTATGTATTTCCCAATGAATGTGAGGTAAGATTTAAGTCGGCATATCTAAACAGTGAAAATCACCCTAGGAAACTGGAGAGCAGAGCCACTGAGGGTGGACACTTGGAGCGACATGAGGCAGTGGTTCAGGGCATGGAGGAAACATTTAGCTAAATGTGGTAGACGATTGAGACAATATAAGAGAGCAGCACCAGGCTCCCTCATGGAATCCTGGATCATGCACTTCCTGGCCTATGATGCTGGACCAAACACGTACTCTCTGTGACTCAGCTTACTCATCTGTAGAAGGGGGACAATGCTGGTGCCTGGTTCGTAAGATTGTTGGGAGAATGGGAGCAAACAGGGCAGGAATGTAGTAACTCCCGTGAGGACTTGCCCGTCTACTTCGTGCATTTCTGCATTTGTTTTTAAACAGCAGGTCCAACATTTGTTATTATAAGCAAATAGAATAGACAAATACCACCAACCGTTGTCATCACCTGTAGGGGTGGGGTGCTGAAGGCCGTGTGGAGTCCGGAGGGAAGGTGCCCGCGAGGCCGTGTGGGTTTGCAGGAGGACAGAGCCAGAGCCGGGGAGAGGTGAGAGCAGCGCAAACTGCTGCCCTGCTGCTTGCCCCTTTGCTGTGGTCACTCAGTGCTGCCCAGCGCTGGGGGGAGAGCCGCCCACACCAATCACAGAGCCACAGGAGACACACTGCAGGTTCCTTGGGACCTGAGAACACGAAGGCAGGAGTAGAGGCTACGTAAGCAGCAAGGAGGCTGGGTTGGACCCGGGGGGGAGAGCAGACAGAGCACTGAGTGAGCCCAGCCTTCTCAAACGGAAGGAAAACGCCCCACGGGGGGCAACGGGGCCACCCTGCCCTTTGCCTGAGCTGTGCATGGCCCAGGGGCTCCATACCTTCTTCCAAGCGGGTGTGAACTGCCGGGCCAAGGAGAAGAGGCTGCCTCAGAACCAAGAGGTCTGGCTTTGAGGGCCAGCATTGCCACTTGGGAGCTGTAAGACACAGGAAAAGGACCCTGATCTCTTGGAGGCTCAGGATGCTCCTTCGCAGGACAGATATTACAGCATCTCCTCTTTGTGTGCGGGGAATGCTGCTGCAAGCACACGAGGACAGTGCCTGCCAAGCTGTTACTGTCATGAAGGGGAGGATGCCCCCCCCCCACAGGGATGCCACCACCCAAATGAGACACCACCAGCGCCAACCACACTTGCAAATCTCACCATCCCTTATACCCACCTCCAGTCCCCAACTACCCCTGTGCAGGGTAGAAGGAACACTAAGCCCAGCTGCCACACCCCGCCCCGAGGTCCTACAGGTCCTTTTTGCACCTACAGTCCTTACAAAGACCTCAAGGCTGCGATACTTTGGATGGGAGGGACCTGGGAGGTTCCTTCTTGTTTCACAACACTTGTTCCCCACTAATTCCCCCTCCTCTGTCCATGCCACTACTGAGAAGCCAAAATGTGATCTAGAATATATCCCTCCTAAATTTAGAGACCATTGAAAGAATAGATTTGATGCACTAAACACCAATGACCGGAAACCAGATGAATTGTGGGATGACATCAACAGCATCATCCGTGAAGAAAGCAAGAGGTCACTAAAAAGACAACAAAAGAAGAGAAGACCAAAATGGATGACAGAAGAGACTCTGAA
>NW_006921654.1:11763745-11793492 GCF_000298275.1 Orycteropus afer afer
AAAAAAAAAAAAAGATTATAGCCTTGGAAACCCTATAAGGCAGTTCTACTCTGTCCTACAGTGTTGCTATGAGTCAGAATTGACTCGATAGCAGTGGTTTAGACCCCATGATCTAAATCCAAAGGAAGTAATTCCTCATTTATCCCAGATTTCTTTCTGCTGAGTATCTTAAAATTACAGTATTTTCCCAACCTCCCTGCCTGCTTCGTGGCCTGAGCGCTTGTCAGCTGCTGTCATGTTCCCCTCCAACTCATGGCGACCCCATGCACACTGGAACAGAACGCTGCCCAATCTTGTATCTTCCCCGGGATTGGCTGGGGACTGGACCATTGTGAACCACAGTGTTTTCAATGGCTGACTTTCAGAAGATTGTCAGGTCTTTCTTCCAAGTTTGTGTGAGTTTGGAAGCTCCCCTGAAAGCTGTCCATCGTCACAGCAACACACAAGTGTCCACTGACAGATGGATTCTGCCCGCACATGCGGTGCTTTGGCTGGGAACTGGACCTGGACATCTCACGTGGGAGACTTCTACCACTGCACCACTACTGCCCTGGCCTGAGAGACAAGAGTAGTTACTGTTCTGCCTGATTTGGAGACGGGAACACTGAGGTACAAGGCAGGAAAAGGAAAAGGTTTGCCATGGCCGGAATTGAAGTGGAGCTCAGGATTCTTGGCTCACTAGGCGGCACCCACTTCTAGCCAAGCTCTGCCCACCTGGACCCAGCAGTAGTCCCCATCACCAGCTACTCCCCGCCCTGGCACAGAATCTAGTGAAATGTAACATGAGGTACAAATCTTAGGCTCAGATTTCTCTCAGTTTGGCATCAGCTGAAGGCCATCCCTGTTCAGAAATCCAAAAGGCTGGGGAAAAAGGATCCCAGATGAGAAATCAGTGGACTGTAGGCATCAAGGGTCACCACCGGGGCAAAACAGCTCGAATGGAGCTTAGGGCATTCTTCTGGTGGGAAGGCTAAAGAGGAGGGGGGAAAAGGAGGAGAAAAAAGAAAAAGGAAATTTAAGGCAAAAGTAAAGCAGGGAGGGAGGAAAGGAGATAGGGATGGAGGAAGATGAGTATCTTCCTCACTCTTCAAGGAACACCAGTTAATACCGTATGTTAAGACTGATCTGTGTTTCCCCAAAACATGTCAACGCAGCTGGGCCGTGATTCTCCATATTATGTAATCACCCTCCAGTTTGTGATCTGATGGAATTTTCTATGTGTTGCAAATCTTCACCTCTGACATGTTAATGAGGCAGGATTGGGTTGTATCCTGAGTCAATCTCTTTCCAGCTATAAAAGGGATTAAACATGCGAGCAGAGACCAGAGGGACACGCTACCATGAAGAAAGAAGAGCCAGGAGTGGAGTGTGTCCTTTGTTCCCAGGGTCCCTGCACTGGGAACCTCAGCCCAGGGGAAGACTGATGCCAGGACACATGGGGATCTCCAAGGAATGTTGGGAGATGCTGAAAGGAGACAAGGATCTTCTCCCAGAGCTGACAGGGAGAGAAAACCTTCCCCTAGAGTTGGTGCCCTGAATTCAAACTCCTAACCTCCTAAACTATGATAGAATGAAGTTCAGTGTATTAAAGCCATCCACTTGTGGTATTTCTGTTATAGTGGCACAAAGTGACTAAGACATCGTATACTAAGGTCTTTCTATATGCCAGCCTTTTCCATTACATCTTCTGATTAATCATCAGAGAACCACCCTGTGAAGTAGGGCTGGTACTCATCCTCATTTTACAGAGGAGGAAACAGCCTGGGTAAGATTAAGAGATTTATCTAAAGGAGCTACACACTATTGCAAGGCAGAATTTGAACACTAGCACTCGAACTTTAGAATTACATAGTGTCAAGCAGGGTTTCAAACCAGTTCTTCCCAATTCAGTCATGGGCAATGAAGTGAAACCAGAATGCACCCAAGTTTATAAAATGTGGGTGTCCCAGAACAGTAGTTGGAATGGGAAAAATTACTGGTCAATGCCCTGTTAGAAACTTAACCTCCCTCCTAGAAAACAAGGGCAGTGTGCAGTTTGCATGGCAACCAGGGCTTCAAACTAATCCATTCCATCCCCACCTCAGACATAGTGAATCAGAATCTACACTTTCACCCGATCCCTAGGTTACTCTCATAGATTCTTACACATAAGAATCACCTGGAGAGCTTGTTAAAATGTACATTCTGATTCAGTGTATCTGGGGTGGAAATGCAAATTCTCAGAAGGGGGTCAAACTATAAATGAACTAGTATGAAGTCCTGATAGCTACCAAATCTCTAGACTGGGAAGGTCAGAGACAACAGTGCCCCACTCAAAAATGGCAGCCAAACTGTGTCATTTTGAATGTGTGTCATTCTCCAAAGCCCTGGCAATAATCCAGTCTCCCATATGAGGCTCCTGAAAGGACTCACTACACCTCTTCTAAATCTCTTATTCCAGGGCTTGACTTATAATTTTTTACTGGTGCAGATATTGTTCTGGTATATTCATATTTTACAAATTCGCAGCTGTTCCGATTTCACTGCACTGAAACCAGTTCAAAGCCCTGGTGTTAGGTGGAAAAACACACGTAACAAAACTTAAATACACATATATACATACAGTATGATACCTATTTTGTTAAAAATACACAGATTTCAAAAGATACCATTAAGAAAGTGAAAGGACAACCCACAGATGGAAGAAAACATTTGCAAATCATATATATGACAAGGGACTTGTATACAGACTATATCAAGAACTTTTAAAATTAAGCAATAAAAAGAAAACCCAATTTAAAAATGAGCAAAGAATTTGAGTACATGTTTCTCCAAAGATATACAAATGGCCAATAAGCACACAAAAAGATGCTCAATGTCATTAGTCATTACAAACCAAACACACTGCCTTCAAGTCAGAGCTGACTCATAGCTACCCCTCTTTGGGTTTCCAAGGCAGTATCACTACGGAAGTAGATTGCCCAACCTTCCTTCCCAGGAGTGGCTGGTCCTTCTGCTTAGCAGTCAAATGCCTTGGGCAGTAGGCCACCAGAGCTCCTCATTAAGTCATTTTGTTGTTGTTTGTTGTTATGTGCCGTCAAGTCAGCCCTGACTCATAGCGACCCCTCCTTGGGTTTCCGAGGCAGTATCACTACGGAAGTAGGATTGCCCAACCTTCCTTCCGAGGAGTGGCTGGTGGGTTTGAACCGCCAGCCGTCTGGTTAGCAGGCAAGTGTCTTAACCACTATGCTACCAGATTAAGTCATTGGAGATATGCAAATCAAAACCACAATGAGATACCACTTCACACCCACTAAGGTGGCTATAATAAAAAGAGAGTAATAAGTGTTGACAAGAACGTGTGGAAACTGGAACCCTTATACACTGCTGTGAGAATGTAAAATGGTGTAGTAACTGTGTGACTCGAGGGCACATAACAACAACAACAACTACAACTGTGTGAAAATAATTTGTCAGTTTCTCAAAAATATTAAACATAGAATTACTATACGACCCAGCAAATTCACTGCTAATCATACTGAAAAAAAATACAGAAACATTACGTTCATACAAAAACTTGTTCATGTATATTTATAGCAGCATTATTCATAATGGCCCAAAAGTGGAAACCACCCAAATGTCCATCACTGACAAATGGGTAAATAAAGTGTGGTATACCCGTACCGGAATGAAGTTCTAATCCATGCTACTTCAGGGAGTGGTACCTGCAAACTTTGGTTCCATTTCCCAGTTGACTTCAGTACCCAGTTGGCCAGAGAGGTGGTTAGAAGATTGCCTCTTATTTAGTGAAAGATGTCAAGGTCGCCAAGCCTATGCTCACATCAGGGTGGTGGCTTTGGCATGGTGGTGACAGAAGACATGCTTGGCCCCAATGCCCAGCCAAACCTGCTGTCTCTCTGCAGACTCTGAGGATGTAACTATGTGCCACCAGTCAGAGGCAAAGGGGCTGGAACATTTGCCTGCAAGGGTCTGTCAGGAAATGAATTCTGAACAGCCTCCAGCCAGAGCTGCCACGGGGGATTTCAGAGCAACCCTGAGCCTTCCTGTCTGGTCGTTGGGGATCCTCCAAGCACACTGTGCACAGCACCCAGCTTAGCCTAAATCATACAACCTTATAGCTGGATGCTGGAGGGCCCTAAAGTCTAGGGGGTCCTCATCTCGTCTCTGCAGCAACACACTGAGAGGGGTTGTATACGGCCACATTTCCATCTCCCAGAAGCCCCATATTACAGGAACAACCTGGAATGCTTTTTTTTTTTTTTTTTAACATTTTATTTTGACTAATTTGTTTTCCAAAAGTATATCATTCTTATGAGTCAATGACATAAAAAGAAAAAGAGGCCATTTCAGAAGAAAACAACTCAGAGC
The DNA here is from genome assembly GCF_000298275.1 of Orycteropus afer afer. NCBI lineage: Eukaryota > Metazoa > Chordata > Mammalia > Tubulidentata > Orycteropodidae > Orycteropus > Orycteropus afer. The sequence goes on from NW_006921654.1 coordinate 11,768,114, forward strand.
ATAACCAGATGCAATGTGTGGACTTTTTTACTTTCTGATCTGAACAAACCAACTGCAAGAAAATACCTTTGACTGAATCAGCAGTTCAATAGGGACCATCAGGTGCTAGCGATAAAGTATTGTTGATGATATTGTTGGGCCCCAGAATATGCTTGTTCCTCCATTTCTGTACCTATCTCCTCCCACTAACTAGAAGCAGGCCTTGTCTGTCTCCTTAGAGGGCGTCGACCCAGCCCAGTGGTTAAGAGTATGAACCTCACCTGGTCATTTACTGTGTGATCTTGAGCCAAGTGACTTACTCTCCGTGCCTTTTTTTAAATCTATAAAATGGGGGAAATAATAAAATCTATCTTGATGTGAAGATCAAATGAGTTAATATTTATAAAGCACGTACAACAATGTCTGGCACACTTACAAGTATTTGTTCAGAAATCTTCCAAATCTACGGATCCAAGGGAAAGCCTTTTCATAAGGAAAACCCAAGTGGTGTGGGGTGGGCGCAATAGTCCAACCCAGTTCAGAGACCCTAATGACACAGATCGACAAAGCATGGCAAACAACAGCAGGGGCAAAACACACACACACATTTGAAGGCGCTGGAGGGTAATGGCTGGCAGCCTGGCTTTGAAAGCCAGACTGGGTTCAGATCCTGTCTCTACTATCAGTGAGGGGAGCTCTGGTAGCAGAGTGCCTAAGGCACTTGACTTCTAACCAGAAGGCTGGTGGTTCAAACCCACCAGCCACTCCTTGGAAGGAAGACGGGGCAATCTACTCTGGTAGTGATACTGCCTTGGAAACCCAAGGAGGGGTCACCAGGAGTCGGGTCCAATTCGACTGCACATGACAACAACACTATCAGTGAGATGTGTGACTTTGGGCAAGTCACTCCTAACCTCTCTGTGCTTCAGCTGACCCTTCTGTAAAATGAGGCTGTACCAACACCTACACATAGGTTGGAGGGTTGCCTAACAAAAGCCCTGGCATAGCCAAGGCTCACTGAGCAGCTGATTATTCTGATTAGCTCTGGTATTTGACTCACTCACGGATGGTTTCAAGTCAGCCAAGCCCTTTCTGCTCTTTAGGGCTCCGTTTTCCCATCCTCAGCAATGTGAATCTTCACAGCCTTGCCTCCAGTGTAAGATGGACGAGAAAGGAGAGTTACCTTTTGCTGGACACCAGCAAAGGTCAAGAGGAGCTTCTATTGTTGCCCACGATCAATCAGACAAAATTCAGATTCAGCTGGACTTGGTTTCAAATGCCCTCACTGACTGCTTTGCCTCGAGTGAGCGTTTGGTGGAAAAGCCCTTGAGAGACCTCTAGATTAAAGCCATGCCCCTGATACTCAAGTTTCAAGAGATGAGGGAGCCCCCACCAATGGTCCCTCCTGCAGCTAAAGCCCCTGGAAGGCCCTTTCAAACCAGCGCAGGGGCTATGATGTTTTTCCACGTTGCGGATGGAACAGCCACACTCAGCCCTCCTCCTCACCAACCCCGAGCTCCAGCTGCAGAATCAATGCACTTTCCCAGCTGTGCCCTGGCCGGGTCCCAAGCCCGCCCCAGGGTGGAGGCATCCCGCATGCAGAGCTTGCGAACCAACTTACCCAAAAGCTGACGTCTTTGCTGGACCTGACTTGGCAGGCGAGGCGTTCCAGAAGACACCTCTGTCCCCAGGCTCAGCCAAGGCTTCTGGACGCTGCCGTCTCTTTCAAGTGCTCCTCCGCAGCCAGCCAGCACTTTGATGGGAGAGTCTGCACGGGCGGATCTGTCCCTTAGGGTCCCAGGCCTATTAAGGGGTACTCAGTATCAAGGGCAAAGGGGGTCTAAGAGCCATGGCCGGGGCCAAGGGGGCGGTATCAAGAGGCACCTGGAGACCCAAGGCAGAGGGAAACGCTCTTGGAAACAGAGTCAGAGTCCCAGGAATTTGAAAGAAAAAGAAAAGAAAAAAAAGAGGCGTTGTAAGAAGGAGATGTCGGAGTGGGCAGTTCTGGGGACAAAACAAAAGATGGGCTTGGGCCCGCCTGATCCGGAGTAGGAGCTCAGGAGGCTCGCGGCTGAGGCGCCGCGAGCCCGCCCCGCGCCCAGCTCTACCTGAGCGGCCGCCCGCGCCCGGGCGCTCCTCCGCGCGGCGCTGCGCACCACCTCCCGGAGCGCGCACAATGAGGCGCTTTCAGACGTGGCTGCGGTCCTGGAGCGAGCAGGCAGGCAGGCAGGAGAGTGGGAGGGAAGGAAGGAGCCCGTTGGCGCCCGGTTCCCGCTATCCTCCCCACCCCCCGGTTGGGGTGCCACGCCCCGGAGGAGGGGCGGCCACGGGAGGGACCCTGGTGAAGGCCAGGCACAGGTGGGCTGGGGGTGGCCGTGGGAGGCGCAGCCGAGGGTGTCAAAGGGCGCACTTAGGGTCGCCTCTCCTCTCACTAATCCCCATAAAAGTTGTCTCCTCTCCAGTCTCCGGGAGGGAGGCCTCTTGGGCACAAAAGGCCCTTGTGAAGGAAACTGAATCTTAATCTTGCCCCTCCTCGCCCTCGGTGGCATCCTCGCCACGAAGTGACTTGGAATCCAAACTGCTTCCCAAGTCCCCAGCCTTGGCCCGACGCCTAGACCGACGCCAGGACCGAGAGACCTCGAGGCCGGGGCACCCTCGACACCTCCCAAGCTGAGCTGGGAAGGGCCGGGAGGCCATGGGCCGGTCTGTACCCCTCGTCCAGTCCCTCCCTGCTCCAGCACTTTCACAGCCTGGAGGCACAGGTTCTGATAAATACAGGACGCATTTTTTTTTGTTTGTTTGTGTTTTTCCTCTGCAAATAATAGGGCAAAGCATACAGCATTCCAACATTTTGAAATCGTGGTGGGATAGCAAACGAGAGTTACCGCTGCTCAGGGTATGAGTTAGTGCAGCCTGCCCAGGATGCGGTTTGGCTGGATAAACCAAGATCCTTACCGACCATGAGCTTTCTAAATTAGTAATTCCTTTCTAGGATCCATGTTAAAGAAATAAATCCAAGGCAAGGATTCATACACAAACACAGAAGTGTTACCATGGCAAAAAAAAGAAAAAAATGTGTGTATATATATTTGCATATATGTATGAGTTGGATGGGGCTCCACCACAGTGGGTTTTGGGTTTTTTGTTTGTTTGTTTGTTTATAGCCATATAGATAGAACCAATGCAAAGATTTAAAACACATGTGCTAAGAAGGCACCAGTGAGTACTTCTGTATAGTGGGTTTATAGACAGTTGCTATTTTCTTCAGGTTTCTGTAATTTTTATTTTTCCCCAAATCAGAGAGGCACAAACCGCTCTGTAAAAGCATGAAGAGAGAGAGAGAGAGAGAGAAGACGACAGAGGATTGCTGTTACCCTTAGATGAAGGAACCTAAGTGGGGTTCTGGAACCTCCACAAACAAGGCAGATAGATGTTTTAGGCCACTCCACATGTGATTCAAACAGAAACTGGGCTAAGCATTTGGCAAAATCAGAGATCTCTCCTCCCTAAAATACTAGTTATCTATAAACCTCGACTTTGCTGTGAGTTACAGCTGTGTATTTTGCACCTTTTCCTCTTGGAGCTACACTGTATGATTCAGACTCAGAAGCCACCAGCATCTGATCTGTAAATAACTTTGTATTCACCGGACACAGTTGTAATTTTCCAGCCTGTGGCTTCCACATGCAGTGGAGATTCCACCAAAAGCTCACCTTTGTTTGGGGCCTGGCCAGGGGATGTTGCCAAAGAGCTAACAAAAGCTCCAAGGTCTCAGGGCAGTGCCTTGGCAAAGCAAGGATGCTGGAGACTAACACGAAATGTGTGTGTGCAGCTCGGGCTCCCCGCTGTTCCCGCCCTCCAACCCTACATAAATCCACAGGCACCCTGCCATTCTCAACATGTTTAATTAGAAAGTTACAAAACATCCTGGGTTCTTTACACGATTTAGCATTAAAGTAATAAAATGCAAAGCAATGTTTACGTGCATGTTGAACCCTCCCTATTCTGTGATTTAAACCAGAAGCCATTTTCCAGGGTTTAAATCTAAAGAAAAATTGTTTAAATATGAAAGGAAAAGTAGAGGGGCCAGTGTTAGGGAATTTTTCTGCTTGAATACTTAAGATAGCTTTGTTTCCTAAATTTTTATTTTGGTCAGCCTGAAAAAAAAAGGAGAGCTTTGAAATAAGAATCTCAAAGGTAAATTGAGGCCCACACAGGAGCATGTTGATAAGTGGGCATGGAAGAATGGGTCATGAGGTCACGTCCTTCTAATGCCAATGACATTGTTGCATCAGCAAGCAGCCCGTCATCCTCTGTGGAGACTACATGTTTCTACAGGACAAAGTGGGGTTGACAAGTCTTCAGTGTATGAGAGGCCTAATGGGGCAGCTCTTTTCCAGAAACCCCCTTAGCCTCGAGGGTGATCCCTGCACTGTGGGTCATCCTGCTTGGGGCCAGACTGGATGGCACTGTCCGACCTAGCCTCCTCTTCACCCTCTCGCTGCTCCCTGTGTGTCCTGTAAAGGTGCCCTCTGATGGGCACCCAGTGCCTCAGTCAAGGGAAATCAAGTAGCTGGGCTTCCCGCTAGCCCTCCAAATAAACTGTGGCTGGAGGCGGTGGGAGCCAATACCAACAACAGCAACTCTGTCATCCACGACCTTTGCAGGAAGGGGGAGGGCTGTCAAGGAAGAGGAGAGGCAAATGTCTAGGCTGCTGGGTGAGGGCCAGAGAGAAAGGACCTGTTGTTACCATCCTTACTTCCCTCCCTGTGGCTCAGGGGATTGTGAATGAAACAGCACTTCTGACTGTAGCCTGCAGCCCCAGGGCACAGGCAGAGGGCAAGAGGCGGAGCAAAGAGCCAGCCACAGAGGGGCAGAGATAAAGGGCTGTTCAGGGAGCTGATGACAGATGACTGTGTGTTACACTGAGGGCAGCTGGACGCTCCTACTGTCCTCAAGTCACCCACCCTCACACACATGGGCATTCTTGCACTTGTATTGCTCTCGCCCCTAATTAAAGGCCTCTCAGTTCTGGAAATCAAAGTTCTAGATTAGATGCCCACAGTGGAAAGTACTAGTGACTTGCATATTTATCACTGAGAGCCCTAAAAAGATTAAGAAGTGAATTACATTAAAAACCCATTGCCAAAAAAAAAAAAAGAAGGTGGGGACCAGGTTTGCTGGTCCAATAGAGCCTGGTGTAACCACTGAGACTATGGCCCCTAGCTGCCCTTCAGGTCTGGAATTGAACCCACAACTGTGGTTTCCAGCCAAACAAAGTACAGGCATGTGAGTTAAACATTTACCTCAAGTAGACACACGCCCTGGAGAGAACAATCATGGGAGAAGGAAGGGAAGGGCTGCTTATGCACAGGGAGATAGCTCAGGGTGCAGAAAAGTATGAAGGGATGGAAACTGGGAGGAGGTAACTATGGGGAGGAAGTGGGAGGGGAGCTGCTGCATTGTAAATTTTGGTCAATGACATGAGACAAAGTATATGTGAACTGCTGTATGAAAAGTGAATTTACTCTGTAAATCTTCACCCAAATCCTAATAAAAAAATAAAAAAAAAACCCGTTGCCATTGCATCCACTCAACAACCCTGTAGGACAGAGCAGAACTGCCCCATAGGATTTCCAAGGCTGTTATCTTTACAGAAGCGACTGCCACGTCTTTCTCCCGCAGAGCGGCTTGTGGGTTCAAACTGCCGAACTTTTGGTTAGCAGCTGAGTACTTAACCACTGCACCACCAGAACTCCTGGTGGTTTACCACAGGGGAGAGAAATGCATAGCATGTTTCTTAGTTCAAGGCAGGCAAAGTCTCTCTTGACCAGAGATGGAACTCTTTCCTAGATACGGTAACTGGCTAATTTTCTCCTGAAATTCAGGTTTAGGAGGGAAAAAAAACCTGAAAAGTTCTCAGATCTTTCCAAAAAGTATGATGATGTTATAGGTGCTTGGGAGATAGGGAATCTGTAGAAAGAAAAACTGGAAGAAAGTGTTGTCTTTGAGGGGGAAGACATACAGGCCAGCACGTGTCCACCGGGCTGTCTTCGGAAATGTCAGGAGATAAGCACTCTCAGAAGACAACGGTGAGGTGGAAACGGGTCTTCTTAGGATAAGTGCTCTTTATACAGTTCTCCCTGGGGCACAGGCGTTACAGGGATGGTGGTCACCACTTGATTTTGAAACACAAACATTTTGATTCTTTCAAACAGCCAGAGGAAGACAAGCAGGATGCTGACATACTGGACCCAGGCAAACTTTATCATCTCCCAGAATCCTGGCTGGTAGGTGTAGACAGTTAAGGAGTCAAAAGAGGATAACTAAATGTTAAACTAAGGTTTTGCTCAGGCAGGAAATGGCAAAAATGTTCCAAATACCCTTAAGAGAACTGGGATAATAATAGATGATTAAGACATACATATGGATGATTCTGGCCTTGAATTGCTCAGGGAGAAGAGATGAACAGGAAATGAAAAATTTTTCCCCCATATGGACAGAAAGTAGACAGACACAAAGTCATTCCTGTGGGGCACCAGTGGTTCCGTGGTGAAATTTTCACCTCCCATGGAGAAGAGTTTGAGACCTGGCCAAGCCATGTTGTACGCAGCCACCACCCATCTGTCAGTACAGGCTTACATGTTGCTCTGATGTTGAAAAGGTTTCAGTGAAGCTTCCAGACTAAGACAGACTAACAAGAAAAGCCTGGTGATGTACTTCCATAAATCAGCCAATGTAAGCCCTGTGGGCCACAATGGCACAATCCGCGACCAATCATGGAGTGCACAGGCCTGGGCCACGTTTCATTCCACTGTATTCAGGCGACTCCAGGACAGTTCCGCTAGCGCTAGCGTGTGATAATCTAAGGCTCACCACATCTGTTCCTACTCAGGATAAGAAAAGAATGCTTTTTGGGGGTGGGGCAGGGGAAACTGAGCTACTGTTGGTTCACAGAAAGGATATGAAATGACTTCCACAGGGTACCGGATGACAGCATTAATCACAAACGGAGCTGCAGCAGCCCTGCCAACCAGCCAGATGGGGTTAGGGTCCATCAGGATAGTGGTGACTGCAATCAAATCACAAATCATTAATCCAGGGATGGCTCCTTTGGCAAAACATACTGAGTAGTTTTTAGTTCCCTAGTGCTGCTGTCACAGAAATATCACAGGTGGGTGGCGTCAACAAACACATTTATTCTCTCAATGCTTGGGAGGCTAGAAGTTCAAATCCAGCCAGTGCCGCTGGGGGATGGCTTTCTCTCTCTGTCTGCTCTGGGGAAGGTCCTCCTTGTCTTATCTGAGCTTCTGCTCCTGGGCAATCTTCTTGTGGTTTGGCATCTCTCTCCCTCCATCTCTGCTTCTTTCATTTGCTTGTTTAATCTCTTTTACATCTCAAAAGACAATGACTCAAAACATACCCTACACTAACAAGCACAACTCATTCCCAAATGGGATTATAACTATAAACACAGAGGTTAGGATTTACAACATACATTTTTTGGGGGATTCAATCCATAACAAGTGGTAAAACAAACAAACAAACAAACAAACCAATCTCTTGACCCCTGGGGCAAATTCTGCACTTTAGAATTTATCCCAAAGAAATAATTCAAAGAGAAAAGTGTTGAAAATATGCTCAATGTTATTAGCCATCAAGGAGAAGCAAATCAAAACCACAATCAGATACCACTTCACTCCCCTTAGAAAAGTGTTTTTTGTTTGTTTGTTTGTTTATTTGTTTTAAAAGGGAAATAACAAATGTTGGTGAGAATGCAGAGAATGGAACCCTCTTCCACTGCTGGTGGGTATACAAAATGGCACAGCTGCTGTGGAAGCAGTTCCTCAAAAAGTCAAAAATAGAGCTACCATTTAACCCAACACTCCCACTCTTGGGTGTATACCCCAGAAAATGTAAAGCAGCAATGTGGACAGACACATGTATACCAATGCTCACTGCAGTGCTGGTCACAATAGCAAAGAGGCGGAACCAACAACCCAAATGCCTATCAGCAGATGAATGGATAAACAAAATGTGGTACAGTAAGCCCCCAGGTTTAGAATGCCCGACAACTGGTGCTTAAAAAGGGACTGCCATTGAATTAAATATAATGGTTTATAATAAGGCCTGTAGGCACTACTTTGTGACATTCATGAAAACAATGAATGACTTCAGCGGTTCACCAGGTCAGCTCAAGGAAGGAGAATGCCCTCCACCTTTTAAGTCCACCATGTTGCTGTTAACACTGTGTTGAATATTTAAGGTTGTAAACGGCTTCTATTTCCCTCTTTTTACCCTTGTAACCATGCCTCCAAAGGGTAAATCCTGTGCAAGGGCTGGTGATGCATCAAAGAAATGGAAAACAATCACGACTGAAAATAAAGGGGAAAAAATAATGCAATCGGAAAGACGTGAAACACCATCGGTCATTGGAAAAAAGTTAAGGCTACAGTCAGTCAATGACTGGAACAATTTTAAAGGATAAAACGAGAATTATGCATGTGAAAGGCCCTACCCCAATGAAAGCGACAATTATTCATAAGCAATGCAGTGGTTTAATTATAAAATGGGAAGGCTATTGATAATTTGGTTAGACTATCAAAATCAGCATAATACGCCTATTGGCCTTACTTTAGTGCAAGAAAAGGCTCTAAGCCTTTTCAGTGATTTAAAAGCTGCACACACAGCAAGTGAAGGTGATTGTGATCAAGAATTTCTTGTGAGTAGGGGTTGGTTCAGTCATTTCAAAGTGAGGGCAAATTTACACAGCATTAAAGTGGAAGGTGAAACAGCAAAGTGCTAATGTAAGTGCTGAGAGTGATTTTCCTGAAATGCTGAAAAACATTATTGAGGAGGGAGATTATTTGCCAGACCAAATATTTAATGTAGACAGGACTGGCTTACTTTGGAAACAAATGCCTGAAAGCACCTACATTTTGAAACAGGAAAAAACTGCACCAGGGCATAAGACACTGAAGGATAGGCTAACGTTACTGCTTGGAGGCACCACGTCAGGGATCTCAAGCTCAAGCTGTGCCCCACTCCTTAAATCTGACAGCCGTTCCACATCTCAAGGCACATGTGCCCATTACAAAAGCCATCTCTGAAGACTGGTTCTGGAAACATTTTGTCCCTGCTGTTGAACATTATTATGTTTTAGATGTTTTGGTGTGCTTCCAAGTATTTCTTAAATGTTTTATATGTACAGAAAGGTAAAATACATAAGAAATTTTATATACTATAAATTACATATAAACATTTTACTAAACCCCTCAAAAAACCAAACCTACTAACATCGAGTTGATCCCAACTCATAGCGACCCCTCCTTGGGTTTCCGAGGCAGTATCACTACAGAAGTAGATTGCCCAACCTTCCTTCTGAGGAGTGGCTGGTGGGTTTGAACTGCCACCCTTCTTGTTAGCAGACAAGTGCCTTAGCCACTATACTACCAGAGCTCCTTCTCACCCCTTGTTGTTGTTGTTGTTATGTGCCGTCGAGTCAAACCCGACTCATAGCGACCCCTCCTTGGGTTTCCGAGGCAGTATCACTACGGAAGTAGGATTGCCCAACCTTCCTTCCGAGGAGTGGCTTCTCACCCCTAGTAATCACTAATAAACTTTGGTCTCTATGTTGTTAGGCGCCATTGAGTCAGCCAGAGTGGTTCTATAGGACAGAGTAGAACTGGCCCAATAGGGTTGTCAAGGATGTTAAGTCTTTACATAAGCAGACTGCCTCGTCTTTCTCCCACGTAGTGCCTGCTGGATTTGAACCATTGTCCTTTCAGTTAAAAAAGCCGAATGCTTTAACCACTATGTCACCAGAGCTAACTGATGCTAAGTAAGAACTGTATGTATCTATTCTGGCTTACCTACAAATTAAAGACAGACTTAGGAACTGATCTTGTTCATAACCCAGGTACTGCCTGTACATACACACAATGGAATAGTACTGTCACACAGAGACGAAATCCTGATGCATGCAACACCACCTTGAAAACATTATGTTGACTAAAATAAGTCAATGACCAGAGGAAAAATAGGTTCTGACTTCACTAGTATGAAACACTTAGAATAGGCAAATGTACAGATATCAGTTTACCAGTCGGTTGATGGGCAGGAGAGAATGGGGAAAGAGGGAAATCTGTCTAGCTAGCATTGAGTTTTTGTATATGAAGATGGAAAACACAGAAAAAGATTATTAGTGATGGTTGTACAACACGATTGATTTTATTATTTTCGTTGAATTGTACAAGTGACAAATGTTGCACTGGCAAATGTTGTGTCACCTATATAATTTTATTTTCTTGTTATTTTTGAGGATATACACAGCAAAACATATACCAATTCAATTGTTTCTACTTGTACAACTGGGTGACACTGATAACATTCTTTTGAGTATGCAACCATTCTTACCCTCCTTTTCTGAGTTGTTCCTCCCCCATTAACATAAACTCACTGCCCTGTAAAATTCCTGTCTAATGTTTCAAGTTGTTGTTGTTAATTTGATCCCATGTAGAGAGTTCTTAAAAGGGCATAATGCTCAAGACAGACCTTTTTTCCACTTGTTGTTGTTGTTGTTATGTGCCATCGAGTCGGCCCCGACTCATAGCGACCCCTCCTTGGGTTTCCGAGGCAGTATCACTACAGAAGTAGGATTTTTTCCACTAGTGAAGCTAAAATATCATTTGCTTTTAGAATGACTTTAGGGGACATTTTTGTTTTAAGGTTTAAAGATTATCTCAGGACAATAGTTTCAAGGGTTCATCTACCCTCCATGCCTCCAGAAAATCTAGAGTCCGTAAGAATTTAAAATTCTGTTCTACATTTTCCCCCTACCGATGAGGATTCTTCTATGGAATCTTTGATCAAAACATTCCGTAATGGTAGCTGAGCACCATGCAGTTCTCCTGGTCTCATGGCAAAAGAGGCACTTCTTCATGGAGCTAATTAGCCACACACACTCCACATCCTCCTCCTATTCCTGACTCTCCTTCTGTTGCTCCACGTGAATAAAGACCAACTGTGCCTTGTTCAGCAGCCTGCAAGTTTTTAAGACCCCAGGCACTATGCAATGAACTAGAAGGTAGAGCAGAAGCCTTAAGCACATTATTAGGCCAATTAACTGGGATGTCCCATGAAACCATGACCCTAAGTCTCCAAATCAAAAAAAAAAAAAATCCCATGAAGTGTTGAGTTATAATAAGCAGACTCAGTTGTCTATCACACAACTTTTGCCAATTCAACTTTTAACAGGTGTACACCTGACTGACAGCAATTACAATAATTGTCTATGCAACCCCACCCTTAATCAATGTTATTTTTCTATTGCTATTAATCCCTCCTTTTCCTTTCCCTCCCACCCCTGTTGTTATTGTTATGTGCCATTGACCCTACTCATAGTGACCCCCCCTTGGGTTTCCAAGGTAGTAGCACTACGAAGTAGATTGCCCAATCTTCCTTCCGAGCAATGACTTGTGGGTTTGAACCACCAGCCTTCTAGTTAGCAATCAAATGCCTTAGGCACTATGCTAGCAGAGCTCCCTCTCCCACCCCTAGTAATCGCTAATAAACGTTGGCCTCTATGATGTTAGGTGCCACTGAGTCAGTTCTGACTCCCAGCAACCCTATGTACAACAGAACGAAACAATGCCCAGCCCTGTACCACCCGCACAGTTACAGCCGTGTCTGAGCCAACTGTTGTAGCCACTGTGTCAATCCATCTCCTTGAGGGTCTTCCTCTTTTTTGCTGAACTTTACCAAGCACGATGTTCTTCTCCATGGACCAGTCCTCCTGATAATACTTCCAAAGTATGTGAGGTGAAGTCTTGCCATCTTTGTTAAGGAGCATTCTGGCTGTACTTCTTCCAAGACAGATTTGTTCATTCTTCTGCCATTCCATGGTATATTCAGTATTCTTTGCCAATACCATAATTCAAAGCCATCAATTCTTTGGTCTTCCTTATTCACTGTCCAGTTCTCACATGCATATGAGGTGACCGAAAATACCATGGCGTGGATCAGACACACCTTAGTCTCCAAAGTGACACCCTTGCTCTTCAACACTTTAAAAAAAGATCTTTTACGGCAGATTTGTCCAATGCAATATGTCATTTGATTTCTTCACTGCTTCTTCCATGGTCTCTGTACATTTTGCCTTTTCTTGTCTTTGTAAATTAGTGAGGTAATATTTGTCCTTTTGTGATTGTTTTATTTCACTTAGCATATGTTCAATCTCCATCCATATTGCAGCATGTATCAAGCAAAACTTCATTTTTCCTACTGGCTGAGTAGCATTCTGTTGTATGTATGTACCACATTTTCCATTCATCTGTTGATGGGCATTTATGTTGTTTCCACATTTTGGCTATTGTGAATAGTGTTGTAATGATCACTGGTATACAAACCTCTGTTTTAGTCTCTGCTTTCACGTTTTTTGTGTATTGTCATGGATTGAATTGTTGTTGTTGTTATTAGGTGCTGTGGAGTTGGCTCTGACTCATAGTGGCCCTATGTACAACACAACCAAACATTGCCCAGTCCTGAGCCATCCTCACAATCCTTGCTATACTTGAGCCCATCATTGTAGCTACTGTGTCAATACAACTCATTGAAGGTCTTCCCCTTTTTCACTGACCCTCCACTTTACCAAGCATGATATCCTTCCCCAGAGACTGGTCCCTTCTGACAACATGACCAAAGTAGGTGAGACAAAGTCTGGCCATTCTCACTTCCAAGGAGCATTGTGGGTGTACTTCTTCCAGGACAAATTTGTTTATTCCTCTGGCAGTCTATGGTATTTTCAGTATTCTTTGCTAACACCACAATTCAAAGGCATCAACTCTTCTTCAGTCTTCTTTATTCATTGTCCAGCTTTCACATGCATATGAGGTGACTGAAAATACCATGGCTTAGGTTAGGTGCACTTTAGTCTTCAAAGTGACATCTTTGCTCTTTAACACAAAGGGGTCTTTTGCAGCATGTTTACCCAGTGCAATATTACATCTGATTTCTTGATCCTTCCATGGGTACTGCTTGTGAGTCTGTAAAATGAAATCCCTGACAACTTCTATAAAGATAGAAGTTTATCGATTTATCATGATGTTGCTTATTGGTCCAGTTGTGAGGATATTCGTTTTTTTTCATTGAGGTGTAATCCATACGGAAGATTGTAGTCTTTGATCTTCATCAGTAAGTGCTTCAAGTCATCTTCACTTTCAGCAAGCAAGGTTGTATCATTTGCATTCTGCATGTTGTTAATAAATGTTCCTTTAATCCTGATGCCACATTCTTTTTCATATTGAATTGTATCCTCCAAAAATTATGTGTCAACTTGGGTAGGCCATGATTCCCAGAATTATGTAGGGATCCTCCATTTTGTGATCTGATGTAATTGTCCTATGGTGTTGTAAGTTCTAATCTTTGCCTGTGGTTAGGGAGGCAGCACTAAGTTACCTTAAAGAAGATTAGGTTACATTTGTTATGTTAATGAGACAGGATTAGGATGGGATGCAATACTGTTAACTCAGGTCAGAGCCCTGATGTGATGTAAGGAGAGTTTCCCTGGGATATGGCCTGTATCACATTTTCTCTCACAAGAGATAAAAGGAGAGAAATGTGAACAAAGGAGGGGCCTCAGTACCACTAAGAAAGAGCCACGAGCAGAGTGCACCCTTTAGATCCAGACTCCGTGAGCTGAGAACCTCCTAGACCCAGAGGAAGACTGATGCCAAGACACATGTAGATCTCTAAGGACGGCCGGGCCCATGGATGGTTGACAGGAGACAAGGACTTTCCTCCAGCGCCAATAGAGTGAGAATGCCTTCCCCTAGAGCTGGTATTCTGAATTCAGACTTCTAGCCTCCTGAACTGTGGGAGTAAAAATTTCTGTTTGTTAAAGCCATTCACTTGTGGTTTTTCTATTGTAGCAGCATTACATAACTAAGACGAGGATACACCCAAGATTGCAATCGCTGGATCATAAGGTAGTTTTTATTTTTAGTTTTGTAAGGAATTGCCACACTACTTTCCACAATGATTGTACCATTTTGCATTCCCACCAGCAACAGATAAGGGTTCCAATCTCCCTACATTCTCATCCACATGTATTATTTTTATTTATTTATTTTGTCTTAGTGGGAGTGAAATGGTATCTCATTGTGGTTTTGATTTGCATCTCTCTGATGGCCACTGAGCATCTTTTGATGTGTTTGGTTGCCATCTGAATGTCCCCTTTGGTGAAATGTCTATTCACAAGCTTTGCTAATTGTATGATTGGGTTGTTTGTCTTTTTTGTTGCTAAGTTGTTGAAGTTTTATATTTATATTGTTGTTATCTTTATTTTTTACAACAGTAAAAAAATAAAAACTACGTCCTTTAAAAGAGAAAACAAAGTATATGCAAAGTTGCTCAGATATCCTTTGTTAAAATATTTAAGTTAAAAAATTTATGACAAAAACTTGGAAACTGTCTATAACTGCTGAATGGCTAAGTGAAAAAATACTATGCTGCCACTGAAAAAACACCAAGTAGAACTTAGCAGTAGTGTGGGTATTATTTATATTATAAAGTTAAATAAAAACAATTTGATGATTCAAACTCTATGACATCCTGGAAAAGACAAAATTACAGAGACAGTGAAGTAAAACTATAGAGACAAAAGGAGAGAGGGACAAACAGGTGGGGCACAGGGCATGTTTATATCAGTGAAATTCTTGTGTGTATCATAGAGTGGATACGTGACACTATGCAGCATTTGTCAAAACCTACAGAGCTGTATGAGACAAAGAATAAACTTAATGCAAACTATGGACTCCAGTTAATAATAATGTATTGATAGTGGTTCATTTATAATTAATATTTTTTAAAAAACAATGTGGATTCCAAAGCATCTCTATACTACAATAATGGTATATAGAGAGAGTTAGAGAGTGCAAGGGAGTGAGAGATGGAGAGAGAGAGTGAACACATACGGACAAAAACTGGAAAGAATAAAGAAAAAAGTTGATTTGTAGGCAAATGTTATTTAGTTTTGTTTTTCAGATTTCCTTTACTATTGAAATAATCCTGACAGTGTATTACATAAAATCAGAGAGAAGAAATTAGAATTGCAGTTGTCCCCCATTTATAAAATATCCCTGTCTAGCATCCATGGTGTCTGGTTCCCAAGTAACACTTGGGTCCCTTTAGAGAAAACCTCAGACCTCCAACCAGCCAAATGTACTGAGTCAAGTACTCAAGCACTTGGATGGTCCTGAGAGCCTCTTCTCAGTAAGAGATAAACACACCCTGCCTTCTGGCCAAAACCTGGGACATCTCCATTCTCCTACTTGGACTGCTAATGCGGTGAGTCACCCACTTTCCCTCTGAAAAGCAGGGATAGCAATCTGTCTTTACCTTCTTTTAAAGGTGTGGTGTAGGGAGCAACTCAGTCAAGCCAGGGGTGGGGTAAATACTGCAATTAATCATCACTACTGACCTGCAGGGGTAGTCTGGGGGGAGGAAAAGACAAACGCTGGGTAGCCCGCTGTGTCCCACCACTGAGCATTGACTTGTTTGTCATTTTCATCCTGACAAGGACTTCAACTGTTTCTCTCCATTGTCCCAACTAACCTGGAATGTCCTTGAGCAGAGGATTCAATGAACTTCACTGGTGAACTCACCGTTCCTTTCTTGGTAGACAGCAATGATGTGGGTGAGGTCATAGTCAGAGGCGAAAGGGCTGCTCCCATTGATCACAGACACCTGGGGTCACAGGAGGACATAGGGTGAGAACCCCCGCTGCCTTGCCCCTACTCTGCCCACCCAGGCTGATCCCAGAGCACACCTTCCTGTTCTTGGTGGCCTACTCCCAACTACTCAGTAATCCTCAAGGATAATTAAACGCTCTCTTGAAACAATTTAAGTTCACTTACTCTCACTCTTTCCTTTCCTGGGGATGGAAACGGGGTTAATATGCACCATTTACAGGTTTTAAAGCTGTTTTTAAAATACCCTTCTCTACTCCAATGAGAGAAATCATCCCTTTGATTATGCGAGATGGACCAACAAAGTGGCTGCAATGATGGGCCCAAGCATGACAACAATTGTGAGGATGGTCCCTGTTTTGCCCTGCTGCACACAGGGTCACTATGAGTCAGGACTGACTTGATGGCACCTAACGACAAAAATATTAATTCTGAAATGTTTTACATTACTAAGAAGGATCACCTGGAATATACCCTGTGTGTGTGTGTGTGTGTAACTGGAAACAATAAATAAGTTAGTTATTTGATAAAGACAAAATTAGATTTTTTTTCTTTTCTCGCTCTGCTTAGGTGTAAAAATAGGCATATCTGTCTGGATATTTTGAAAGAATCCAAGGTAAGAACTCCTTAGAAGTCCTCTCCTATGCCACTCACAAGGAAAAAAAAAAAAAAAAAACACAATTTCCAACCTTCATTTCTCTCTCTTCGAAGAGCCTGACCAACAGTAACATACAGAAACAAAGGAGATGGACAAGAAGTGTCCTTACGTTGTATCGCACATCTAAACCATCACAGCTTAGGGGCTGCCTCTGCTGCAGCTTCAGGTCTCCATTCACATACACCTGGGACCCTGGGACAGCGAAGGAAGTCTGGAGAAATGCCATGCTCTGCATCACAAATGTTGACATCCGCTGAAATCGTCAGAAGAGAGACAATACTCAGTGTGCTCAGAGTGGAAGGCCTCTGGCTCTATGTCATCTGTGTGGGGATGAAGCCTTAATGGTTTCTCACATAGTCGGGTAAGCCATGCAGGAAGCACTGCCCAGAACCCTCTGAACCACTAAATAGCTCACAGTAATTAACATGGCACTGATAAGCATGTGATTTGCCTAAACTAAACCCCAAACTACACCTCAGAGGAGTCTTCTCTAAAAGGGGGTGGGGAAGGGAGAAAACACTGCAAAAAAAAAAAAAAAAAAGGTATTCCCCGAAATCAGAAGGAGGGCTCTACTTTATTAAAGGAGAAGACGCACTTCCCTGATGAATCAACTCACGTGCAACTGGTAGGAGAAAGTCAAGATGAGCTGTACACCGAGAACGTGCTCTGTGGACTGCAGAGGAAGCTCCAGTTTAAAATGTAACACGTCCATTTTCCCATCCTGGTTCTTGTCTTCTTCCCTAGTCTAGGAAACCCAAAGAAGGCCTTAATAAGTTCAGGAAGCATCCAGTTCACTGCTATAGATACATGATGGCCCACACGCCTGCTGTACGCAGGCATCAGCTCCTTCACCAAAAGAAAGTAAGTAGTCATAGGTGAATCAGTACTGGGAAAAAGACACAGTGGGTGTGGCCCTTGAACGTCATATTTGTGCTTCTCAAGCACAAGTTCAAGGGCCAAACTGGACGAGAACTTCAGATGGCAGTAACAGCAGCAATAAGCATCTCTTTCAATGGTATCATCGGATTTATTTGTTTCTTCGGTGGTTTTTTTTTTTTTTAAATCATGTTTGAGCTTGTTAGGAAAATTTAAATACCATACCAGTATTCCACACCAGTATTCTACTTCTCTAGAATTCAAATACCATATCAGTATTGTCTTATATTTCTCTAGAATTCAACTTTTCAGAATAGGAAAAAAAAAAAAAAAAAGCTTTACCCCAATTGTTACGCACTACCTGAAGAACCTTAACAGAAAAACCAAGCTCTGTTTATACATTTTTTAACCACAAGTGTCTTTGTTCCAAACTCTTGATGTTGGACCTCATCTTATTATTGATATCAGGACTTTGAAGCCTAGTGCATCTTTTAGCAACAATCAATAAAACGAGAAAAGCTAAGTAATATCAACAAGAGTTAAAAATGACACAGATACTTTATAAATTATGGATATAAAAGTAGAAAAAAACAGAGATCTGAAAGGGAAAAAAACAGATTACACCTCAAACATCATACATTGTTGTTGTTGTATGCCGTTGAGTCAACTCCAACTCTTAGAAACCCTACAGAATAGAGTATAACTGCTCTGTAGGGTTTCCAAGGCTGTAATCTTTATGGGAGTAGACTGCCACATCTTTCTGCAGTGCAATGACTTGTGGTTTCTAACCACCGACCTTTGGTTAGCAGCCAAGCACTTACCCATTGCCATCAAGGCTCCTTAAATCATATGTAGGGAGTTAAAAAAAAAAAAAAATTGGTACCCAGCCTCACTGTCCCTAGTCTTCCATTCTCACTGTCCACAGTATTGCCTCATTGTGATCCTGAAACTACAAGCAGGAAAGCAGAGTTACTGAAATGTGATCACTGCTGACGTGGCCCCTTGGCCTAAGTCTGGATCCAGTCATCACAGCTGATCCTTTCCTACTCAGGTTCCTAGAAGGATTCTACTACAAGCTATCAGCATTCCCGTCTGAATCCTCCATCTGCAGATTCATTTTGGTTCCCACCATTTCCATTATGTGAGGAAGAGATTCTTTGTTCTTTTTCAGGCTGATAAGGTTGGTTGTCTTAGTCTGGAAGCCTCACTGAACCCTATCCTCATAGGTAACCCTGCTAGTATTTGAAATACTAATGTCACAGTTTCCAGTATCACAGCAATATGCAAGCCATCACAGTACAAAAAACCGGCAGGTAAGTAGTGACGAGGAATCTAATCTACTTCTGAAAAAAACTGGCCAGTGAAAACCTTAGGAAAGCAGCAGCGCAATGTCTGTTAGCCCCTCTAGTTGGAAGGTACCTAAAAATGATTGAAGAAAAGCTACTTCCTGAAAGGAGAGTTGACTTAAAGACACAGATGGAGTAAAGCTTTCAGGACCTTCATTTGCTGATGGGGCATGACAAAAAATGAGAAGAAACACCTGAAAATATCCATTAATAATCGGAATGAAGAATGTACAAACTACGAATCCAAGAAAACTGGAAGTCATCAAAAATGAAATGGAATGCATAAAGACTGATAATATCCTAGGCAATAATGAGCTGAAATGGAGTGGTACTGGCCATTTTGAATAGGAAAATCATATGGTCTATTTTTTCAGAAATGACAATTTGAAGAGGAATGGTGTCTCATTCATCACACAAAAAAAGAACAGTTCAAGATTTCTTCTGAAGTACAATGCTGTCAGTGATAGGATAATATCTATACACTTACAAGGAAGACTAGTTAATAAGACTATTACTCAAATTTACGCACTAACCACTAATGCCAAAGATGAAGAAATTGTATTGATTTTTACCAACCTCTGCAGTTTCAAACTGACCAAACATGCAATCAGGATGCATTGATGATTACTGGTGACTAAAATGTGAAAGTTGGAAACCAAGAAGAAGGATCAGAACTTGGAAACTATAGCCTTCTTGACAGAAATGACACTGGAGATCACAAGACACAATTCTGTAAGGCCAATGACTTACTCATTGGAAATACCCTTTTTGTCAACCAAAGTATATGGCAACTATACACAGGCACCCCATCTGGATGAGACACACAGGAATCAAATGAACTCCATCTGTGGAAAGAGACAATGAAGACGCACCAAACCATCAGTCACAACAATACCATGGGCCGACTGCAGAACAGACCATCAATAGCTCATATGCAAGTTCAAGTTGAAGTTGAAGAAAATTAAAACAAGTCCATGAGACAAAGCATAACCTTGAGTATATCCCACCTGAATTTTGAGACCATCACAAGAACAGATTTGACCCATTTATCACTAATGACCAAAGACCAGATGAGTTGTGGGATGATATCAAGAACACCACACATGAAGAAAGCAAAATGTCACTAAAAAGACAGAAAGAAGGAAAAGACCAAAATGGATGTCAGAAGAAACTCTCAAACTTGATCTTGAAGGTACAGTAGTTAAAGTGAATGGAAGAAATGATGGCGTAAAAGAGCTGAACAGAAGATTTCAAATGGCACCGTGAGAAGATATAGTAAAGTATCATAATGAAATGTGCAAAGAGCTGGAGTTAGAAAACCGAAAGGGAAGAACACGCTCGGCATTTCTTAAGCTGGAAGAACTGAAGAAAAAATTCAAGCCTCGAATTGCAATATTGAAGGATTCTATGGGCAAAACACTGAACGACACAGAAAGCAGGAAATGAAGACAGAAGGAACACATAGTCACTGTACCAGAAAGAATTGGCTGACATTCAGCCATCTCAGGAGGTAGCATATGATCAAGAACCTGTGGTACTGAAGGAAGAAATCCAAGTTACACTGGAAGCACTGGGTCCAGGAACTGACAGAATACAAACTGAGATGTTGAACAAATGGATACAACACTGGAAATACTCACCTGTCTATGCTAAGAAATTTGGAAGACCTGACCAACCGACTGGAAGAGATCCATATACATGCCCATTCCAAAGACAGGTGATCCAACAGAATGTGGAAATTCTCAAACAATAATATCATTAATATCACACACAAGCAAACTTCTGCTGAAGATAATTTAAAAGTGGTTGCAGCAGTACATCAACAGGGCCCTGTGAAAAATTCAAGCTGGATTCAGAAGAGGATAGGAAACAAGGGATATCATTGCTGATGTCAGATGGATCTCAGCTGAAAGTAGAGAATACCAGAAAGATATTTACCTGTGCTTGATTGACTATGCAAAGGCATTCAACTGCATGGATCATAATAAATTATTGGTAACACTGGGAAGAATGGGAATTCCAGAACACTTAATTATGCTCATGTGAAACATGTACATAAACTAAGAGACAATCATTTGAACAGAACAAGGGATACTGCATGATTTAAAATCAGGAAGGGTGTGTGTCAGGGCTGTATCCTTTCACCACACTTATTCAATCTGTATGAGGAGCAAATAATCCAAGAAGCTGGACTATATGAAGAAAAAGGCAGCATCAGGATTAGAAGATGACTCATTAAAACCTGTGATATGCAGAAGATGCAACCTTGCTTTCTGAAATTGACTTCAAATGTGGTCCTTTCCAGGACACCACAGTATAAAATGCAAGACTTAAACATCCACATACACATCAGAGCAAAGATGCTGGTTGGCTAAGAATCTTTTGCAGAAAGGCAGTATCAACGAGTGTAAGTTTTTATACCTGCTCATGTGCACATCTATATTCCACATTCTCAGAGCAGAGACATGTGGCACACCACCATAATTAAGAAAGACTCTGGTTCAAGTCATTCATTGATCTATCGAGTATTTTTTGAGAGCCCAGGCACTGTTTCAGGTACTGGGAATATAATGATAAACAAAATAGTCAAAGTCCTTAACCTCATGGAGCTTACATTCTAACTAGGGAAGCAGGAAACAAATCGGTATACAACAGTATCAGGCAATAATAATTAGGACAAAGAAAAAAATAAAGAGCTTTTAGACTTAGACAAAAGAGCCCTAGTGGTACAGCAGTTAAGCACTCAGCTGCTAACCTAAACAGTTAGCAGATCTGCATGAGAAAAACCCGACAATCTGCTTCTGCAAAGATTACAGCCTAGAAAATCCTATGGGGAAGTTCTAATTTGTCACATGGGGTCGCTATGAGTCAAAAATTGACCTAATAGTACCTAACAACAGACTTACACATACAAATATATGTTATCATAGAAAGAAAAATATAGTGAAATAAATCAATCCGGGGACTCCTATCACCTCTTCACAATCGAAGTCTTTGCATCAGTTTTTGACTCAGTCAATGATATCCACAGTTTTCCATCCAATTCTGTCCTTTGGGCCATCAAGAACACGATACAGCATTTTTAAAACCCATTTATAAAGGAACTAAAATCCATTAGCGCTAGGCTCGGCTTTGAAAATGTGTAGAACTAGTCTGGTGGTGTAGTGCCTAGGCATTTGACTAACCAGAAGGCTGGCGGTTCAAACCCACCAGCCCCTCCTTGGAAGGAAGGTTGGGCAATCTACTTCGTAGTGATACTGCCTCGGAAACCCAAGGAGGGGTCGTCATGAGTCAAATTCAACTCAACGGCAGTGACTTTCGTTTTCTTGAGTCTATTTTTCAACCCCTTTTGACCTCCACCCTGACCTGTTCTCCATTTGGTTCTTAGGAGTTAAAATGCTTTACTATTGTCTCCAGGGTTTTCTTTCCAGTTGCTGATGCCCCTTCTGCAAGTTTTGATGCTGGCATTTTTGATCCCTGTATATGTGTGAGCAATGAAAACTATGCTAAACCTGCCCCCTGATCAACAGCTAGTAGAAGGTACTACAGACTGGAAGACGTACTCTGACTTCAAAGATGTGAAAAATGGATCCTCCTATAGCCTTCAACCCTCATATTCTTTGCCTCCACAGACACCTTAAAGAGCCAAGTCAGACTCACTGAAGGAAAAGGTCACTCCACTGGTAGTCTTCTTCTCTTGTTAAAAATAAATAACACAACTGCCTCCTGTGCCATGAGAACAGAACTGGATAATGCCAGGCTACCAATAACGGAACATCTTGATCAAAAGATTCCAGAGAAGAATCCTGATCAAGAGGGAGAAAATACAGAACAGAATTTCAGATTCTCATGGACTCTATACTTTTTGGAGCCATGGGCGCCAGATGAACCCCTGAAACTACTGTCCTGAGAGCATCTTTAAACTTTAAACCAAAAATATCCCCTCAAGTCTTCTTAAAACCAAATAGCACGAAAGATCTGCCTTGAGCATCATGCTCTTTAAGAACTATCTGTAAGGATCAAATTGACAACAGCGACTCAAAAGATGAGGGAGAAACCTTAGGGGGCAGGAAGTTTAAGTTAATGGAGGAGGGAAAACTCAGGTTGGTGAGAATCGTTGCACAACTTGAAGAATGCAATCAATGTCACCGAACTACACAAGGAGAAATAGCTGAATTGGTGTATATTTTGCTGTATACCTTTTCAACAACAACAAATTAATTAATAATAAATAAATAACAAAAACCAGACTTTTAAAACATTAAAAACATAGGAACTCTAGGGATGCTGTCCAAGATGAGCTGCCCAAAGCAGAAGCAGGGTCCTCTCCAACTCCTGAGGCAGTTTTCCAAATCAGCAACTATAAAGCCACCTCCTCACCTTGATCCACAACCACTGTTTCCTTGGCTTCCTGAGCAAAGAGTTTCCTCGACAGGTTGTAGTCAGTCTGGCTTTATGTTCAGACTTAGAAAACAAAAGTAATTCATTACAGTAAGGGTTATTAGTATAAACAATGGAATAAGAAAGAATTGAGTTCCAGTCTAGACATGTTCACTTGAGAACTGAGGCAAATTATATCACTTCTCTGAGTCTTGGTTTCTTCATCAGTAAAAATGCAAACACAGTGCCACTGAGTTGATTTTGACTGATAGCAACTCCTGGGTTTCTAAGCTTCATCTTCCTCCTATGGAGCAGCTGGTGGGTTGGAACTGCCGACCTTCTGGTTAGCAGCCAAATGTCTTACCCACTATGCCACCAGAGCTCCTTTCATCAGTAAAAGGGGATGTTAAGTATTAACTAAAAATTCAAGGCCATTTGTGCCAGGTGCAAAATCTTTCTGAGAAGAAATGAATCAAAACCTCCAATTGTGCCAGGTACAAATTTTACAAAACAATAAGAAATTCTTCTTAAGTGTTTTAACTGTTGAAACTTTTTTTTGAAAGAACTATTTGACAGTTAAAAATGTTTCTGACTCACCATACCAGCCTCTACCAATTCCCAACAGACAAGTGTAGTTATAAAACCAATGACAGAAAGACCTCCACTTTGTAAGGCTCTCTCTTCAATTAAAGACATATCTAAGATTCAATCATTATATAACTTCCCCACTAGAAATCCTCTATATTCGACATCCTTAATAAGTACCTCTGCAACTTTCTACTTGGATACTCAATATTCAATAGTTTCTCATCTTAATGTTGTTGTTGTTAGGTCAACAGCGATCCTATATACAACAGAAGGAAAACACTGCCCAGTCCCGTTTCATCCTCATAACTGTTGCTATGTTTGAGCCCACTGTAGCAGGAACTGTGTCAATCTGTCTGTCTGAAGGTCTTCCTCTGCTCATCTTCTATTTTACCAAACATGATGTCCTCCCAGGGACTGATCTCTCCTGATAACGTGTCCAGAGGAAGTCTTGCCATCCTCACTTCTAAGGAGCATTTTGGCTCTGTTTCTTCCAAAATATACTTGTTCATTCTTCTGGCAGTCCCTGGTACATTTGATATTCGTCACCACCACTATAATTCAAAAGCATCAATTTTTCTCCAGTCTTCCTTGGTCATAGTCCAGCTTTCACATGCATATGACACAATTGAAAAATACCAGGTTTGGGTCAGGTACACCTTAGTGACATCTTTGCTTTTTGACACTTCAAAGAGGTTCTTTGCAGATATGCTCAATGCAATATGTTTGATTTCTTGACTGTTGCTTCCATGGGCAATTATGGAGCCAAGTAAAATGAAATCCTTGATAATTCTGATCTTCTCTCCATTTATCATGATGTAGCTTATTGGTTCAGTTGTGAGGATTTTTGTTTTCTGTATGTTGAGGTGTAATCCATACTGAAGACTGTAGTCTTTGATCTTCATCAGTAAAAGCTTCAAGTCCGCTTTGCTCTCAGTAAGCAAGGTTGTGTCATCTGCAAATCACAAGTTGTTAATAAGTCTTCCTCTGATCCTGATGCTCCATTCTAATTCATGTAATCTAGCTTCTCAGATTATTAGCTGTGCATTAAAAAAAAAAAAAAAAAAGGCCAAAGTCACTGCCATCAGGTCAATTTTGACTCATAGCAATCCCTTTGGGTTTCCAAGGTGGTAAATGTTTACGGAAGTGAATTGTCCAGTCTTCTTCCATGGAGGGGCTAGTGGGTTTGAACTGCCAATCTTCTGGTTAGCAGTCAAAAGCCTTAGGCACTATGCCACCAGAGCTCCTTTTACTATCTCTGCATGCAGATTGCATAAATATGGTAAAAGGAGACAACCATGATGCACCGCTTTCCTCATTGAAAACCATGCAGTATCCGTTTGTTCTGTTGGTACTACTGCCTCTTGGTCTATGTACAGGATCCACATGAGCACAATTAAGGATTCTGGAATTCTCATTCTTTGCAATGTTAGCCATAATTTTTTATGATTCGCACAGCTGAATGTCCTTGCATGGTAAATAAGCACAGGCAAACATGTTTCTGGTACCCTCTGCTTTTAGCCAACATCTATCAGACATTAGCGATGATACTCTTCTGATTCTCGCTGGAATTCCTGGCAGTTCCCTGTCAAATTACTGCTGCTATGGTCTTTAAATTACTTTCAGCAAAATCTTACTTGTGTGTGATATTAATGTACTGTTCGATAATTTCCACATGTGTTGGATCACCTTTTTTGCCTCAATAAACCGTTAACTCCAATTGACTTGTTGATAAAATCAGAATTAGGGTTATAACATCTACTTCACAGGGTTATTTTGGGGACTAAAGAGAATATATATATATATATA